>NC_090374.1:3361978-3661978 GCF_036365525.1 Heterodontus francisci | reverse complement strand
TATCGTTTTTTCAAAATCCACGTATACTATGTATGCTGACTTTGTCTGATGCTATGACTTTCGAAGTGCATTGTTAAGACTTCCTTAATAATAGATTCCAGCATTTTGCTGACCACTGATGTCGGACTAACTGGCCAATAATTCCCTGTTTTTGCGTCTCCCTCCTTTCTTGAATAGCAGAGTTACATTTTCTAACTTCCAATCTGCTGGGACCATTCTAGAATCTAGGGAATTTTGGGAAATCCTATGCACCCACTATTCCTACAGCTACCTCTTATAGAACCTGAGGATGCAGGCCATCGTGATCTGGGGATTTGTCAGTTTTTAGTCCTTTAAGTTGCTCCAGTACTTTTTCTGTGCTGGTATTAATTACTTTAAGTTCCTCACTCTTATTAGCCCCTTGGTTACCCTCCATTTCTGGCAAAACACATGGAAAATTTATGACACAGAAAGAGGCCATTCAGCCCATTATGTCCATTGAGATCGACAAAGATGATATGGAGGAATAGAATTGAAAAGCAGAGATGATAGCTACCCAGTCTAATCCCACCTTACTTCACTAGGTCCATAGCCGTTCAGGTTACAACTCTTCAAGTAGATATCCAAGTACTTTTTAAATGTAGTATGTAATTTGTGTCTTCTACTGTGAAGACAGACACAAAATATTTGTTCAACGTCTGTCATTTCCTCATTCCCTATAATAATTTCTCCTGTCTCTGCATCGAAGGGATGAACGTTTAATTTAGGTACAGTCCTTTTTATATACTTGTAAAAACTCTTACAATCTGTTTTTATATTCCTGCCTAGTTTACTCTCATTCTATTATTTCCCTTTTTACCAACTTTTTGGTCGCACTTTCCTGGTTCCTAAAACACACTCAATCCTCAGGTTTACTACTATTCTTTGCAACATTATATATATCTTTCTTGCTCTGTTTTCATTTTTCAATGGAATGTATTTTTATTGAACATTTTGAATCGTTTCTTTCAAGGTTGCCCACTGCTTATTTACCGCCATACCTTTTAGTCTGTTTATCCAATCAGTCTTAGCCAGTCTCCCTTTCATACCTGTTTATTTGGCTTTGTCTAAGTTTAAGATTTTTGTTTGGGACTGGAATATGTCGCTTTGAAACCGAGTTGGTTTTACCACATATTGTTCGAAGAAACTGTTGCAAAAGCATTCTTCCAGACTACCTTTGCCAATTTGATTTGTCTAGTCTATCTGAATATTAAACTCCCTCACGATTATTGCATTGCCTTTGTTACAAGTTCCAATTATTTCTTGCTTTGTGGTCTGTCCAGTGGTACAAGAACTGTTAAGGGGGCTTATAAACTACTTCTACCAGCTTTTTCTGACACTTTTTATTTCTTATCTCCACCCTTAAGGATTCTACTTTCTGATCTTCTGAGCAATATCCTTTCTCACGAATGTCCTTATGTCATCCTTTACTATCAGGATGGGTCCTTTTCCATTCTGCCTTTCTTTTCAAAATGTTGTGTACCCTGGAATATTTACTTCCCCAACCTTAGTCACCTTAGAGTCATAAAGTTATACAGCACAGAAACCGGCCCACTGTGTCCGCACCGGCCATCAAGCACCTATCTATTCTAATCCCATTTTCCAGCACTTGGCCCGTAGCCTTGTATGCTATGGCATTTCAAGTGCTCATCTAAATACTTCTTAAATGTTGTGAGGGTTCCTGCCTCTACCACCTCTTCAGGCAGTGCGTTCCAGATTCCAACCACTCTCTGGGTAACAAAATTCCTCCTCAAATCCCCTCTAAACCTCTTGCCCCTTACCTTAAATCTATGCCCCTGGTTATTGACTCCCCTCCCCCCCGCCCCCCACCACCAAGGGAAAAAATTTCTTCCTATCTACCTTATCTGTGTCCCTCAATCAGGTCCCCCCTCAGCCATCTCTGCTCTAAGGAAAATAACCCTAGCCTTTTCAATCTCTCTCCATAGCTGAAATGCTCCAGCCCAGGAAACATCCTGCTGAATCTCGTCTGCACCCTCTCCAGTGCAATCACATCCTTCCTATAGTGTGACGATGGGGATAATGTGGGAAAATAGTATTGAAGTGCATGATCAATCATGATTGTATTGAATGGCGGAGCAGGCTCAATGGGCTGAACAGCCTACTTCTCCTATGTTCCTAAATCAGAGTTTTGGAGTTGGAGGTGGAGGTGGGGGTGGGGGGGTGGCCAAGCGAGCTGACGCAGAGGAGGGGGAGAGCGAAACATAACGAGAGCAGGACCGCGAACGGGCGAGTGAGTTTGAAACAGAGCGGGAAGGCGAGGGAGCCAGACAGCAGGACCCAGACACAGAGAGAGAAAGAGCGTGCCCAATGCGAGCACACTGCTGCCCTCCAGCACTGTTACTCACTGATACAGAAATCATTGCTCTTTCCTCAGCCACTCCACCTCTAAAACACAGTGCCCTTCATAATCAGGATCCATCCCTCACACTCTCTTACCCTTCCGTCTGCTCTTCGTGTTCTCCAGGTTTCCTGCTGATTGGCTCATTCACCTGATCTCCAGGTTCCCTGCTGATTGGCTCATTCACCTGATCTCCAGGTTCCCTGCTGATTGGCTCATTCATCTGATCTCCAGGTTCCCTGCTGATTGGCTCATTCATCTGATCTCCAGGTTCCCTGCTGATTGGCTCATTCATCTGATCTCCAGGTTCCCTGCTGATTGGCTCATTCACCTGATCTCCAGGTTCCTTGCTAATTGGCTCATCCTGGGGACTCTCCACATCCAAGCTACATTCCGTCATTGACTTGTCTCTGATCTGTAACCGTGTCTGTCCACGGATCAAAAACACTTACCTCTATTTGTGCTGCTATTTCATCTGTTGGGGAATGAGGTGGGTCTGTGGGGGAACACCTGGCTAAGAGTGATCATTGTATAAGTTTTATAAAGTAATGAAGAAGAGCAAAAAAACAATTTAAAACGTAGAGCTTCTAAATTGGAAGAGGGCTATCTTCAATATAATGAGAGAGGATCCAGCCTGGGTAAAATGGAACCAAAGGGGCGGCGCAGTGGTTAGCACCGCAGCCTCACAACTCCAGAGACCTGGGTTCAGTACTGGGTACTTCCTGTGCAGAGTTTGCAAGTTCTCCCTGTGTCTGCGTGGGTTTTCTCCGGGTGCTCCGGTTTCCTCCCACAGCCAAAGATTTGCAGGTTGATAGGTAAATTGGTCATTGTAAATTGCCCCTAGTGTAGGTAGGTGGTAGGAGAATGGTGGGGATGTGGTAGGGAATATGGGATTAATGTAGGATTAGTATAAATGGATGGTTGTTGGTCGGCACAGACTCGGTGGGCCGAAGGGCTTGTTTCAGTGCTGTATCTCACTACGAAAGACTGACGGGTAAAAAACTGTAACGGAACAATGGTTGATCTTTACGGAGGAGATGCTTCAGGTACAGGCTAGATACAATCTAACAAGGGCAGAAGGTAAAGGAACCAAAGCCGGGGCTCCTTGGATGACGAGCAAGGCAGAGATTATGATACATGTCAGATGAATTCTTCAAGCGAGAATCAGGACAAATACAATAAGTTGAGAGGGGAGGAGAAGAGGAAAATAAGACTGGCAAAGATAGAATGAGAATAGAATGGCAGTTAACATAAAAGTGAACCCCAAAATCTACTACTGGCATGTAAATAGTAAGTGAATAATAAGAGGTGGAGTGGGGCCTATTAGGGACAAAGAGGGTAATATATGCTTAAAGGCGCAGGGCAAGGCTAGAATACTTAACAAGTACTTGGTATCGGTTTTTACGAAGGGAGAGGAATCTGACAAAATATCGGTAGAGCAAACATGGTAGAGGTAGTGGACGGTGTGAAAATTGATAGCAAGGATGTGCTGGAAAGGCTGGCTTTGTTTAGAGTGGGTAGCTCACCTGGTCAGGATGGCTTGCATCCCAGGTTGCTAAAAGAAGTGGGGGTGGAGAAAGTGGAAGCTTGAGCTCCGGGTTTCGGAACTCGAGGGGCAGCTGGAGTCACTGTTGTGCATCCGCTAGACATAGGACTACATGGATAGCACGTTTAGGGAGGTGGTCACACCGCAGGTTTAGGAGCATGCAGGCAGAGAGGGAATGGGTGATTGCCAGGGAGTCTAAGAGAACCAGTGCAGGAGTCCCCTGAGTTTATCTTGCTTGCTAATTGGTTTTCCATTTCAGATACTGGTGAGATCGATGGTTCCCCGGGGGAGTGCAGCCAGACCAAAGTCCGTGGCACCATGTGTGGCTCATCTGCAGAGGAGGGGAGGAAGAAGAGCGGAACAGTAATAGTGATAGGGGATTTGATGGTCAGGGGATCAGACAGACATTTCTGCGGCAGTAAACGTGACTCCAGGATGGTATGTTGCCTCCCGAGTGCCAAGGTCAAGGATGTCATGGAGCGGCTGCCTGATGTCCTTCTAGCAGAGGGTAAACAGCCAGAGGTCATGGTCCACATTGATACCAATGACATAGGTAGGAAGAGAGATGAGGTTCTGAAGGCAGATTTCAGAGAGTTAGGAAAGAAATTAAAAAGCAGGACCTCCAAAGCAGTAATCTCAGGATTACTCCCAGTGTCACGTGTGAGTGAGCATAGGAATAGGAGGATTGATCGATTGAACACATGCCTGGAGAATTGGTGTCGGAGGGAGGGCATCAGATTTCTGAGGCATTGGGACTGGTTCTGGGGCAGGTGGGACCTGGACAAGATGGACGGGCTGCACTTTAACAGGACCAGAACTGATATCCTCGCAGGGAGATTTGCTGGTGCTATTGAGGGTTTAAACTAGCTTGTCAGGGGGATGGGAACCTGAGGGGTAGCTCAAATTGGAAGGAAGTAAAACTGGTAACAGGAGGTAGAAAAGTAGCAACTGACATTAGAAGGTAGGGAAACCAAGGCGAGCATCAACTAGGCTTAGAATGCAGAATGTCAAGAAGACAAGGTTAAGGACACTCTACCTGAATGCACACAGCATTCACAACAAGGTAGATGATTCAAAGGCCCAAATAGAGGTAAATGGGTATGATCTATTTTAGATTTAGATTTAGAGATACAGCACTGAAACAGGCCCTTCGGTCTGTGCCGACCATTAACCACCCATTTATACTAATCCTACAGTAATCCCATATTCCTACCACATCCCCACCTGTCCCTATATTCCCCTACCACCTACCTATACTAGGGGCAATTTATAATGGCCAATTTACCTGTCAACCTGCAAGTCTTTTGGCTGTGGGAGGAAACCCACGCAGACACAGGGAGAACTTGCAAACTCCACACAGGCAGTACCCAGAATTAAACCCGGGTCGCTGGAGCTGTGAGGCTGCAGTGCTTGCCACTGTGCCGCCCCTCTAATTGCCATAACAGAATCGTGGCTACAGGGTGACCAAGACTGGGAACTGAATATTCAAGGATATTAGACATTTAGGAAGAACAGGCAAAAAGGAAAAGGAGGTGGTGTTGCGCTGATAATAAGGGATGGGATCAGTACAGTATTAGAAACAGGAAAATAGGAGCAGGAATAGGCCATTCGGCCCTTCGAGCCTGCACCGCCATTCAATACGATCATGGCTGATCATCAAACTCAGTACCCTGTTCCCGCTTTCTCCCCGTATCCCTTGATCCCTTTAGCCCTAAGAACTATGTCTAACTCTCCCTTTAGTAAGGGAGGATCTTTGATCGGAAAACAAAATGTGAATCTGTTTGGTTGGAGCTAAGAAACAGCAAGGGGCAGCAAACATTGGTAGGAGTTGTTTATAGGCCACCAAACAGTAGTGGTAGTGTGGGGCATGGTGTTAATCAGGAGATTAGAGAAGCATGTAGCCTGGGTAATACAGTAATCATGGATGACTTCAATCTGCATATAGACTGGGTAAACCTGATGAGCACTAATGCTGTGGAGGACGAGTTTCTGGAGTGAGTTAGGGATGGTTTTCTAGAACAGTATGTTGAGGAACTGACTAGACAACAGGCTATTTTAGATCTAGTTTTATGTAATGAGAAAGGGCTAATTAATAATCTTGTTGCAAAAGAACCTTTAGGGATGAGTGACCATAATATGATTGAATTTTGCATTATGCTTGAAAGTGAAGTAGTTCAAATCTGAAGCTAGGGTGTTAAATTTGAACAAAGGGGCAAATTGGCTGAGATGGATTGGGAAAATATATTAAAAGGTATGACAGTACAAAGGGAATGGATAGTCTTTAAACAAATATTACATAGTTTACAGCAACTACATTCCTTCAAGGCCCAAAAACCCCAAAAGTAAAGGCAATCAATCGTGGATAACAAAGGAATTTAACGATTGTGTAAGATTAAAAGAAAAGGCCTATAAAGTTACCAGAAATAGTAGTAAACCTGAGGATTGGGCGGATTTTAGAATACAGCAAAGAAACTGATAAAGAAAGAGAGAATAGAATGTGAATGTAAGCTAGCAAAAAATATGAAAAGGGACTGTAAAAGCTTATCCAGGTACGTAAAAAGGAAATATTTGGCTAAGACAAATGTGGGTCCAGTACAAGCAGTCAGGAGAATTTATAATGGGATTAGAGAAATGGCAGAGGAGCTAAATGATTACTTTGTGTCTGTCTTAACTGAGGAAGGTACAATAAATCTCCCAGAATTAGAGATCCAAGGGATTAAGGGGAATGAGGAATTGAAGGAAATTAGTTATAAGGTTGTATTGGAGAAATTAATGGGGCTGAAGGTTGATTAAGTCCCCAGGACCTGATGTTCGATATCCACGAGTGTTGAAAGAGTTAGTTATGGAGATAGTGGATGCATTTGTGATCATATTCCAAAATTCTAGATTCTGGAACGGCTCCTGCAGATTGGAAGGTCGCAAATGTCATCCCACTGTTTGAGAAGGAGGGGAGAGAGAAAACGAGGACCTGTTAGCCTCACACCAGTCGATGGGAAAATGCTAGAACCTATTGTAAAGGATGTGATAAATGGACACATGAATGATAATGATCTGATTGGGCATAGTCAACATGGATTTATGAATGGGAAATCATGTTTGATTTACTAACAGAATTGATAAAGGGAAGTTGGTGGATGTGGTATGCTTGGATTTTCAGAAGGATTTTGATAAAGTCCTCCATAGGAGGTTGGTTAGCAAAATTAAAGCACATGGGATAGGAGGTAATATACTGACATGGATTAAGAATTGGTTAACAGGCAGAAAGCAGAGAGTAGGAATAAACAGATCATTATCGCATTGGCAGGCTGTGACCAGTGGGGTACCGCAGGGATCAGTGCTTGGGCCCCAGCTGTTCACAATATATATCAATGATTTGGATATGGGACCAAATGTAATATTTCCAAGTTCACGGATGATACAAAACTAGGTGGAAATGTGTGTTGTGAGGAAGATGCAAAGCGGCACAGTGGTTAGCACTGCAGCCTCACAGCTCCAGGGACCCAGGTTCGATTCTGGGTATTGCCTGTGCGGAGTTTGCAAGTTCTCCCTGTGACCGCGTGGGTTTTCGCTGGGTGCTCCTGTTTCCTCCCACAGCCAAAGACTTGCAGGTTGATAGGTAAATTGGCCATTGTAAATTGCCCCTAGTATAGGTAGGTGATATGGGGTTACTGCAGGGTTAGTATAAATGGGTGGTTGTTGGTCGGCACAGACTCGGTGGGCCGAAGGGCCTGTTTCAGTGCTGTATCTCTTTTTTTAAAAAAAAGCAGTTTCAAGGGGATTTGGACAGTCTTAGCGAGTGGGCAAGAACATGGCAGATGGAATACAATGTGGAAAAATGTGCGGTTATCCATTTTGTTAGCAGAAATAGATGTGCAGAGCATTTCTTAAATGGTAAGAGATTAGAAAGTGTAGATGTACAAAGGGACCTGGGTGTCCTTGTCAATAGGTCACTGAAAGCTAACGTGCAGGTGAGCCAGCATTAAGAAGGCTAATGGTATGTTAGCCTTTATCCCAAGAGGATTTGAGTACAGGAATAGTAAAGTCTTGTTTTAATTGTATAGAACTTTGGTTAGATCACACCTGGAGTACTGTGTGCAGTTTTGGTCCCCTTACCTTAGGCAGGATATTATTGCCATAGAGGGAGTGCAATGAAGGTTCACCAGACTTGATCTCTGGATGGCGGGACTGTCCTATGACGAGAGATTGGGGAAACTGGGCCTGTATTCTCTAGAGTTTCGAAGAATGAGAGGTGATCAAATTGAAACCTACAAAATACTTAAAGGGATAGACAGGGTAGATGCAGCTAAGATGTTTCCCCTGGTTGGGAGTCTCGAACCAGGGAACATAATTTCAAAATAAGGGAGGAAGCCACTTAGGACAGAAATGAGGAGAAATGTCTTTACTCAGAAGGTTGTGAATCTTTAGAATTCTCTACCCCAGAGGGCTGTGGAAGCTCAGTCATTGAGTATGTTTAAAGCAGAGATTGACAGATTTCTAAATACCAATGACATAAGGGGATATGGGGATAGTGTGGGAAAAAGGCATTGAAGTGGGTGATCAGCCATCATTGTACTGAATGGTGGGGCAGGCTCGATGGGCTACTCCTGCTCCTATCTTCCTTCTCTTGTTGGACTTGCTACATACTGGGCAAAAAGGTTCTCCTGAATGCACCTCAAGAATTCTGCTCCTTCAATTCCTTTCGCGCTAAAACTATCCCAGTTACTATTGGAGTAGTTCAAATCCCCTACTATTACTGCCCTATTGTTTTTGCACTTCTCAGAGATTTGCTTCTATATCTGCTCTTCTATCTCTGACTGTTTGGGGGTCTATAGTACACTGTCAGCAGTGTGATTGCCCCTTTTTTGTTCCTTAGCTCAATCCATATGGCCTCATTTGATGAATCTTCCAACATTTCATTCCTGCTGACAGCTGTAATAGTTTCCTTGACCAAAATTGCCACTCCCCCTCCTTTCTTATCCCGTTCCCTATCGCATCTGAAAACCCTGTAACCAGGAACATTGAGCTGCCATTCTTGTCCCTCCTTAAGCCATGTTTCTGTAATAGTTATGATATCATACTTTCATGTGTCTATCTTTGCTCTCGGCTCATCTGCTTTATTTGCTATACTCCTTGCTTTGAAATAGGTACCTTTGAGCACTACCAAACTTTTTTCTTAAATTTTCTAACCTCTGTTTCCTCTGTCTTCCAGACTCATCCAATAGTTTTCTGCCTTCCATTTTAATTTCTGATTTTGTCCCAACTGAGTCTACCCTCAGGTTCCCATTCCCCTGCCAAACTAGTTTAAACCCTGCCCAACAGCACAAGCAAAACGTCCCACAAGGAACTCAGTCCTGGCTCTGTTCAGGTACATCCCGCCCAGCCTGTACAGGTCCCATATCCCCCAGAGCCGTCCCAATGTCCCAGGAATCTAAAGCCCTCCCTCCTGCCTCATCTTTCCAGTCACACATTCATCTGTCTTATCCTTCTATTTCTATACTCACACGTGGCACTGTGAGTAATCTGGAGATGACTACTTTTGAGGTCCTGCTTGCTAACTTCTTAACTAGCTCCCTAAATTGCGACTGCAGGACCACATCACTCTTTCTATCTATGTCGTTGATTGCAATGCGGACCACGACTGCTGACTGTTCACCCTCCCCCTTCAGGATGCTCTGCAACTGCTCAGTGACATCCTTGACCTTGGCACTGGGGAGGCAACACACCATCCTAGATTCACGTCTGTGGCCACAGAAACGCCTGTCTGATCCCCTGACTGTTGAATCACCTATCATTATGGCTCTTCCAGTCTTCCCTGTACCCCCCTGTGCAGCTGAGCCACCCGTGGTGCCATGGACCCGGACTACATTCCCCAGGTGAAGCATCATTTTTCTATACCGTTGGAGAGTGAGATGTATTCAGGGGTCTCCTGCACTACCTGACTGTTTCTTTTTGACTGCCTGACAGTCACCCATTCCCTCTCTCCCTACATACTCTTTAGCTGTGGGGTGACCACATCTGTAAACGTGCATCCTCACGAATGCACTGCATTGTCGCCAGCTGCCATTCAAGTTCCAAAACCCGGAGCTCAAGATCCCACAATTGATAACGCTTCCTGTACAAATGGTTCTCCAGGATACGATCTGACCCCTTGCCGTGTATTCACTATACCCTCCAACCTTCCCTTCTCTGATGCTGAACGTTCTGTACTCAGCAAAGGTCTCAGTTTTATCCCGTTACGACCCCACCTCAATGAATTTCACTCTCGGCATGACGTTGAGCTCTTCTTCCATCGACTTCACCTCCGTGCTCACTTCTTTGACCAGGAGTCCTCCCCCCGATCAGCAGACCCATTCATCCCCCTCCAGCATTCTCCCTCTACCTGGACCCCTCCCTCTAGCCTCTTACCCACTCTTGATCTTTTCGTTGAAAACTGTCGGCGAGACATTGGTCGTCTCAATTTCTCTGCCCCCCCTCACTCACTCTAACCTGTCCCTCTCTGAACTTGCCGCACTCTGTTCTCTCAGGTCTAACCCCGACATGGTCATCAAACCTGCAGAAAAGGGTGGTGCTGTTGTTGTCTGGCATACCGACCTTTACCTTGCAGAGGCTCAGATACTTCTTCCTACCTCCCCCTGGACCATACCCCCACCACCAAACATCAAGCTACTGTCCACAGGACTGTCACTGACCTCATCTCTGCTGGAGATCTTCCCTCTACAACTTCCAACCTCATAGTCCCACAACCCCAGACAGCCCGTTTTTACCTCCTTCCCAAAATCCACAAGTCCTGGCAGTCCCATTGTTTCAGCCTGCTCTTGCCCCACTGAACTTATTTCTTCCTATCTTGACTCTATCTTTTTTCCCCTGGTCCAGTCTCTTCCCACCTACATCCGTGAGTCTTCCGACACCCTATGTCATTTTGACAATTTCCCGTTTCCTGGCCCTAACCGCCTCCTCTTCACTATGGACGTCCAATCTCTCTACACCTCCATCCCCCACCAGGAGGGTTTGAGGGCTCTCCACTTCTTCCTTGAACAGAGGCCCAACCAGTCCCCATCCACCACCACCCTCCTCCGCCTGGCTGAACTTGTTCTCACATTGAACAACTTCTCATTCAACCCCATTCATGTCCTTCAAGTAAAAGATGTTGTTATGGGTGCCCACATGGGTCCTAGTTATGCCTGTCTTTTTGTGGGATATGTCGTACATTCCTTGTTCCAGTCCTACTCAGGCCTCCGCCCCCAACTTTTTTTCCAGTACATTGATGACTATCGGTGCCGTTTCCTGCTCCCGCCCTGAACGGGAAAACTTTATCAACTTTGCTTCTAATTTCCACCCTTCTCTCACCTTTACATGGACCATTTCCGACACTTCCCTTCCCTTCCTCGACTTCTCTGTCTCCATCTCTGGGGATAGGCTGTCTACTAAGATTCATTATAAGCCCACCAACTCCCACAGCTACCTCGACTACACTTCTTCACACCCTGCCTCCTGTAAGGACTCCATTCCATTCTCCCAGTTTCTCTGTCTCCGATGCATCTGCTCTGATGATGCTACCTTCCATGACGGTGCTTCTGGTATGTCTTCCTTTTTCCTCAACCGAGGATTCCCTACTACTGTGGTTGACTGGGCCCTCAACCGTGTCCGGCCCATTTCCTGCACCTCTTCCCTCACCCCTTCCCCTCCCTCCCAGAACTGCGACAGGGTTCCCCTTGTCCTCACTTTCCACCCCAGCAGCCTCCACATCCAAAGGATCATCCTCCGCCATTTCTGCCACGTCCAGCGTGATGCCACTACCAGTCGCATCTTCCCTTCCCCTCCCCTGTCAGCATTCCAAAGGGATCGTTCCCTCCGCGACACCCTGGTCCACTCCTCCATTACCCCGGCACCTCATCTCCTTCCCACGCAATTGCAGGAGGTGTAATACCTGCCCATTTACCTCCTCTCTCCTCACTATTCAAGGCCCCAAACATTCCTTTCAGGTGAAGCAGCAATTTACTAGTACTTTTTTCAATGTAGTATACTGTATTCGCTGCTCACAATGTGGTCTCCTCAACATTGGGAAGAGCAAACGCAGGTTAGGTTGACTGCTGTGCGGAACACCTTCGCTCAGTCCGAAATCATGACCCCGAGCTTCCGGTTGCTGGTCATTTCAACACACCCCCCTGCTCTCATGCCCATATATCTGTCCTGGGCTTGCTGCAATGCTGCAGAGAACATTAACGCAAGCTTGAGGAACATAGAAACATAAAAATAGGAGCAGGAGTAGGCCATTCAACCCTTCAAGTCTGCTCCGCCGTTCAATACAATTATGACTGATCGTCCAAACTCAGTCCCCTGTTCCTGCTTTCTCCCTGTATTCCTTGATCCAATTAGCCCTCAGAACTATATCTAACTCCTTTTTGAATATATTTAATGATTCGGCCTCAACTGCTTTCCGTGGTAGAGAATTCCACAGGTTCACCACTCTCTGGGTGAAGAACTCTCTCCTCATCTTCGTCCTAAATGGCTTACCCCTTATCCTTAGACTGTGACCCCTGGTCCTGGACTCCCCCACCATCGGGAACATCCTTCCTGCATCTAGTCTGTCCAGTCCTGTTAGGATTTTATAGGTTTCTATGAGATCCCCTCTCATTCTTCTAAACTCTAGTGAATACAAGCCTAACTAACCCAATCTCTCTTCATACTTCAGTCCTGCCATCCCAGCAATCAGTCTGGTGAACCTTCGCTGCACTCCCTCCATAGCAAGAACATCCTTCCTCAGATAAGAAGACCAAAACTGCACACAATACTCCAGATGTGGTCTCACCAAGGCCTTGTATAATTGCAGCAAGACATCCTTGTTCCTGTACTTGAATCCTCTCGCTATGAAGGCCAACATACCATTTGTCTTCTTAACTGCCTACTGCACCTGCATGCTTACTTTCAGCAACTGGTGTACAAGGGCACCCAGGTCTCACTGCACCTCCCCCTTTCCCAATCTATCACCGTTCAGATAATCTGCCTTTATGTTTTTGCCACCAAAGTGGATAACCTCACATTTATCCACATTATACTGCATCTGCCATGTATTTGCCCACTCGCTCAACCTGTCCAAATCACACTGGAGCTTCTCTGTATCCTCCTGACAGCTCACACTCCCACCCAGCTTTGTGTCATCTGCAAACTTGCATATATTACATTTAATTCCCTCATCTATATCATTAATATCTATTGTGAATAACTGGGGTCCTAGCTCTGAAACCTGCGGTACTCCACTAGTCGCTGCCTGCCACTCGGAAAAAGACCTGTTTATTCCTACTCTTTGTTTCCTATCTGCCAACCAGTTCTCTATCTATGTCAGTACCTTACCCCTTAATTTTGCACGCTAGTCTCTTATGTGGGACACTATCAAAAGCCTTCTGAAAGTCTAAATACACCACATCCACTGGTTCTCCCTTATCTATTCAACTAGTTACATCCTCAAAGAATTCCAGTAGATTGGTCAAGCATGATTTCTCTTTCGTAAATCCATGTTGACTTTGTCCGATCATGTCATTGTTTTCCAAGTGCTCTGCTATTGCATCTTTTATAATGGACTGTAGCATTTCCCCACTACTGATGTCAGGCTAACCGGTCTATAATTCCCTGTTTTCTCTCTACCTCCTTTTTTAAATAGTGGGGTTACATTAGCTACCCTCCAATCCATTGGAACTGTTCCAGAGTCTATAGAATTTTGAAAAATGACCACCAATGCATCCACTATTTCTAGGGCCACTTCCTTAAGTACTCTGGGATGTAGATTATCAGGCCCTGGGGATTTATCGACCTTTAATCCCATCAATTTCCCTAACACCAGTGGCGCAGTGGTTAGCACCGCAGCCTCACAGCTCCAGGGACCCGGGTTCGATTCCGGGTACTGCCTGTGTGGAGTTTGCAAGTTCTCCCTGTGTCTGCGTGGGTTTTCTCCGGGTGCTCCGGTTTCCTCCCACAAGCCAAAAGACTTGCAGGTTGATAGGTAAATTGGACATTATAAATTGTCACTAGTAGAGGTAGGTGATAGGGACAGGTGGGGATGTTTGGTAGGAATATGGGATTAGTGTAGGATTAGTATAAAAGGGTGGTTGATGTTCGGCACAGACTCGGTGGGCCGAAGGGCCTGTTTCAGTGCTGTATCTCTAATCTAATCTAATCTACCAAATCTGATTTCATACAGTTCCTCCTTCTCACTAGACCCTATGTTCCCCAACATTTCTGGGAGGTAATTTGTGTCCTCCTTTGTGAAGACAGAACCAAAGTATGTATTTAATTGGTCTGCCATTATAAATTCCCCCATTTTTGACTGTAAGACATTTGTCTTCACTAATCTTTTTCTCTTCACCTATCTCATTTACCGATTAGGCATGCTACAGGCTGCTCGACTGAACATTGAGTTCAATAATTTCAGAGCATATTTTTTATCTTATGTTAGTTTGTTTCATCATTTTTTTTAACATGTGTCTGCCCACTTTTTTTCACGTTTGTGCTTTGGGCCACGGCTGTTCATTTTTCTGTCAATTAATGGGCGGTGCAGTGGTTAGCACCGCAGCCTCACAGCTCCAGCAACCCGGGTTCAATTCTGGGTACTGCCTGTGTGGAGTTTGCAAGTTCTCCCTGTGTCGGTGTGGGTTTCCTCCGGGTGCTCCGGTTTCCTCCCACAGCCAAAAAGACTTGCAGGTTGGTAGGTAAATTGGCCATTATAAATTGCCCCTAGTATAGGTAGGTGGTAGGGAAATATAGGGACAGGTGGGGATGTGGTAGGAATATGGAATTAGTGTAGGATTAGTATAAATGGGTGGTTGACGGTCGGCACAGACTCGGTGGGCCGAAGGGCCTGTTTCAGTGCTGTGTCTCTAAACTAAACTAAACTAAACACCCTCTCAGCACACCATTAACATAGCGTTTGCCTTTGCTCCATGATCTTCTGGTCAGTTATTCTCCATGACCCTGACATGTCAACACCTTCCCTTTTGTTATCTCTTGCCCCATCCCCACTTTATTTGCTTAAAGCCTATTACATTTCTAACCTTTGCCAGTTCTGATGAAAGGTCACTGACCTGAAACGTTAACTCTGCTTCTCTCTCACCAGATTCCGACAGACCTGCTGAGTATTTCCAGCATTTCTTGTTTTTATTTCAGGGACAGAGGTTCATGTGCATGGTTATTTGCAAGTGGCAGGACATATTGAGAGAGTAATTAGCGCAGCTTATTGGGGGTCTTGGGCTTCATAAATGGAGGGATTGAGTTCAAAAGCAGGGAAGTTAGGCCACAACTAAAATATTGCGTCCAATTCTGATCACCATGCTTTAAGAAGGATGTGAGGGTCCTTGAGAGGGTGCCAAGGGGGTTTAGATAAGGTAGTCAAGAAAAGCTGATACCATTAGCTAATGGTACAAAGACCAGGGGTCACAAATTTATGGCTTTGGGCAAGAGATGCACAGGGATATGAGGAAGAACTTTAATACACAACAAATGGTAATGACCTGGAACTTGCTTCCCTCAAGAGTGGTGGAAGTAGAGATGATGAATGATCTCAAAAGGAAATTGGATGGGCACTTGAAGGAAATAAACTTGTGGGGCTCCAGGGAAATGGGACTGATTGGATCGCTCTACAGAGAGCCGGCATGGACTCGGTGGGCCGAATGGCCACCATCAGTGCCCAAATGATACTGACTCTGACATCATTACTAATGCATTGTGCCTTCAGATAAAGAGCCTTTAATTTTTTTTACCGCTATTCTTTGTATGGACCTTAGTCGCTGATGCACTATTACTGTTAATCTCTCTCTTCCTTCCTCACCCACTCTGCTTGTCTTTGCCCAAATCTCTGCACTCTTCCATTGCCTGACTTCTCAATGGATTTCTTCATCTGACCCCTCCCCCCACTCTTTCTTTTAGTTTAAAGCCCTATCTTCAGCCCTAGTTATACGATTCACCAAGACACTAATTCCAGCCCTGTTTAAATGGAGCCCAACTAAACCGAGCAGCTCCCTTTTTTCCCAGTACCGGTGCCAATGCCCCATAAATTGAAACCCCTTCTTCCAACACCACTCTTTGAGCCACGTGTCTAATTCTGTAATCTGCTGGACCCTATGCCAGTTGGCACGTGACTCAGCTAACAATCGGGAGAGTGTTACCATTGAGGTACTGCATTTTAATTTGGACTTTAACTCCTCAAACTCTCTCAGCAGAACATCATTCCTATGTCCTTTGTTCCTACATGGACCATGAAAACGGAATCCTCCCCCTCACACTCCAAGCCGTCCATCTCCAGCCGTGGGCAGGCAACACAGCTATCACAACCTTTGTTTGTCTGGCAGTCTGACAGAGTTGGTTGGGGGATTGAGACTGGTGGTAATGAAGTCGAACTGGGTGTCACAGTACCCATAAGGAATTTCCATTGTTGCCTCTAGAGTGCACTAACTCGGAATCTTTGTTACTTTGTAGGTAATCCAAGTGGAGAACTCAGTAAAGCAAGTGTGAGTGTATACAAGGTGGAGGAAGATGCTGAACCCTGCACACCCATCAGCCCCTGTATATCGATCAGCATCAAGCCCAAGCCCAAGCCCAGAACAAGGATCAGAGACAAAGTAATGGTAAGCATAAGATACCTGAGAATGTGGGAGTGCAGAGGCCCAAGGTTCAGGACAGATTCAGTTGGGGAAAAGGTGAGTAAACCAGGAGGTAATGGTGAGCAGAGCTGCAGCCTGGGGCTGTGGATGATGGGGCAAAGGGGAGAATGTTCTATGTTTATATCCAACTTACCGTCCCCATTCTCAGTAGTGAGTTTCACTGGTTTTGTTTAATCGTTCTTGGGATGCGAGCGTCGCTGAAAAGGCCAGCATTTATTGCCCATCCCGAATTGCTCTTGAGCAGATCGTGGTGAGCTGTGTTTTTGAATCATTGTAGGGCCTCTCTGGTCCATGCTGTATCTCTCACCATGAACTCTTACGATTTGTACAGGGAACTGTAATCCCTGCGCCCCCCCCCCCCCCACCCCGTTTATATTTACATTTATATACGGGAACTTTACCACAACCCCCCACAAATGACATTTGTTTTTAATTCACTCATGGGATGAGGGTATCATTGGCTAGACCAGCATTTATTGCCCATCCCTAATTGCCCTTGAGAAGGTGGTGGTGAGCTGCCTTCTTGAACCGCTGCAGTCCTTGGGGTGTAGGTACACCCACAGTGCTGTTAGGAACAGATTTTGACCCAGCGACAGTGAAGGAATGGCAATATAGTTACAAGTCAGGATGGCGTGTGGCTTGGAGGGGAACTTGCAGGTGGTGGTGTTCCTGTGCATCTGCTGCCCTTGTCCTTCTAGGTGATAGAGCTCACTGGTTTGGAAGGTGCTGTCGAAAGAGCCTTGGTGCATTGCTGCAATGCATCTTGTAGATGGTACACACTGCTGCCGCTGTGCTTTGGTGATGGAGGGAGTGAATGTTTGTAGATGGGGTGCCAATCAAGCGGGCTGCTTTGTTCTAGATGGTGTCCCATCCAGGCAAGTGGAGAGTATTCCATCACACTCCTGATTTGTGCCTTGTAGATGGTGGACAGGCTTTGGGGAGTTAGGAGGTGAGTTACTCGCCGCAGGATTCCTAGCCTCTGACCTGCTCTTGCGGCCACGGTATTTATATGGCGACTCCAGTTCAGTTTCTGGTCAAGGTAGCCCTAAGATGTTGATAGTGGGGGATTCAGTGATGATAATGCCATTGCACGTCAAGGGGAGATGGTTAGATTCTCTCTTGTTGGAGATGGTCATTGCCTGGCACTTGTGTGGCACGAATGTTACTTGCCACTTATCAGCCCAAGCCTGGATATTGTCCAAGTCTTGCTGCATTTCTACACGGACTGCTTCAGTATCTGAGGAGTCGCGAATCATGCTGAATATTGAGCAATCATCAGTGAACATCCCCACTTCTGACCTTATGATGGAGGGAAGGTCATTAATGAAGCAGCTAAAGATGGTTGGGCCTAGGACACTACCATGAGGTACTCCTGCAATGATGTCCTGGGACTGAGAATATTCACCTCCAACAACCACAACCGTCTTCCATTGTGCTAGGTATGACTCCAACCACAACCGTCTTCCTTTGTGCTAGGTATGACTCCAACCAGCAGAGAGTTTTCCTCCTGATTCCCATTGACTCCAGTTTTGCTCATGCTCCTTGATGCCATACTCGGTCAAATGCTGCCTTGATGTCAAGGGCAATCACTCTCACCTCACTTCTTGAGTTCAGCTCTTTTGTCCATGTTTGAACCAAGGCTGTAATGAGGTCAGGAGCTGAGTGGCCCTGGCGGAACCCAAACTGAGCATCACTGAGCAGGTTATTGCTGAGCATGTGTCGCTTGATGGCACTGTCGACAACCCCTTCCATCACTTTACTGATGATTGAGAGTAGACTGATGGGGCGGTAATTGGCCAGGTTGAATTTGTCCTGCTTTTTGTGTACAGGACATACCTGGGCCAATCTCTACATTGCCGGGTAAATGCCAGTGTTGTTGCTGTACTTGAACAGCTTGGCTAGGGGTGCGGCAAGTTCTGGAGCACAAGTCTTCAGTGCTATTGCCGGAATATTGTCAGGGTCTGTAGCCTTTGCAGTATCCAGTGTTTTCAACCGTTTCTTGATATATGTGGAGTGATTCGGATTAGCTAAAGACTGGCATCTGTGATGCTGAGGACTTCAGGAGTAGTACTTTTATGTACTGGGAGTTGTACCCATACCCCCACTGATATTTATATACAGGGAACTGTACCCACCACCCCCAACACTGGCCCAACATTTGTGCAGGCAATCTAATTGAAGAGTTCAAGAGGTTTATACATAGAATAATAGATCTCTCAGAGTGAGCTATAGGATAGGATTTGTCAAGTAACTGTGTCCAAGTGAAATATGATGACCCAGAACCACCTTCTTGAAGTTTCAGTTAAATTCCTGGTGAGCACTCTGCAATTAACTACATCTGCTGAGGGGGTGTTGTGAGCCCAGACCTGGCATCCTGTCTCTTGCTGGCTTCCCACTGTGCTCTGGAATGCAGAGTACATTCTAGAAGGGTCCCATTGTTTTGGTAGGACAGAGCCTGACCTGAGCTGAGTCGACTGATGATGGCTCTTTGAGCAGTTTTGAGAATTTCGGGAGGGGGTCATACACATGATGTCTCGTTGACCAGATTGAGTTTAAACTCAGTCATTTAGTTTCTCTCCTGTTGAATCGTGCCTCTGCTTTGTGATTTCAGATGGAATGCAGCTTGGATGTGGAGAGTCCCCGGGATGAGCCAATCAGCAGGGAACCTGGAGATCAGATGAATGAGCCCATCAGCAGTGAACCTGGAGATCGGGAAGAGCAGACGGAAGGGTAAGAGAGTGTGAGGGATGGATCCTGATTATGAAGGGCACTGTGTTTTAGAGGTGGAGAGGCTGAGGAAAGAGCAATGATTTCTGTATCAGTGAGTAACAGTGCTGGAGGGCAGCAGTGTGCTCGCATTGGGCACGCTCTTTCTCTCTCTGTGTCTGGGTCCTGCTGTGTGGCTCCCTCACCTTCCCCGCTCTGTCTCAAACTTTCTCGCTCATTCGCTGTTCTGCTCTCGCTCTGTTTCGCTCTCCCTCCCCTCTGTCTTGGCTTGCTTGGCCACCCCCCCACCCCTGCAAAACTCTGATTTAGGAACATAGGAGCAGAAGTAGGCCATTCAGCCAATTGAGCCTGCTCTGCCATTCAATACAATCATGGCTGTTCATCCACTTCAATGCCTTTTTCCCACATTATCCCCATCGCCACACTATAGGAAGGATGTGATTGCACTGGAGAGGGTGCAGAGGAGATTCACCAGGGTGTTGCCTGGGCTGGAGCATTTCAGCAATGAAGAGAGACTGGATAGGCTAGGGTCGTTTTCCTTAGAGCAGAGAAGGCTGAGGGGGGACCTGATTGAGGTATACTAAATTATGAGGGGGGTAGATAGGAAGAAACTTTTTCCCATGGCGGAAGTGGGCAGCAGAGTGGCGCACTGGTTAGCACCACAGCCTCACAGCTCCAGGGACCCGGGTTCGATTCTGGGTACTGCCTGTGCAGAGTTTGCAAGTTCTCCCTGTGTCTGCGTGGGTTTCCTCCGGTTGCTCCAGTTTCCTCCCACAGCCAAAAACTTGCAGGTTGATAGGTAAATTGGCCATTGTAAATTGCCCCTAGTGTAGATAGGTGGTAGGAGAATGGTGGGGATGTGGTAGAGAATATGGGGTTAATGTAGGATTAGTATAAATGGGTGGTTGTTGGTCAGCACAGACTCGGTGGGCCAAAGGGCCTGTTTTAGTGCTGTATCTCTAAATAAAATAAAAAATAAAAAAAGTGTCAATAACCTGGGGGCATAGACTTAAGGTAAGGGGCAGGAGGTTTAGAGTGGATTTGAGGCAAGATTTTTCACCCAGAGGGTGGTTGAAATCTGGAATGCACTGCCTGAAGAGGTGGTAGAGGCAGGAACCCTCACAACATTTAAGAAGTATTTAGATGAGCACTTGAAATGCCATAGCATACAAAGCTATGGGCCAAGTGCTGGAAAATGGGATTAGAATAGATAGGTGCTTGATGGCCGGCACAGACACGGTCATAACTCTCTGACTCTGTGTCTTTATATCACTGGTATTTATAAATCTGTCAATCTCTGCTTTAAGCATACTCAATGACTGAGAGAATTCCAAAGATTCACAACCCTCTGAGTAAAGAAATTACTCCTCATCTCCGTGCTAAGTGGCTTCCCTCTTATTTTGAAATTGTGTATCTTGGTTCTAGACTCACGAACCAGGGGAAACATCTTAGCTGCATCTACCCTGTCTATCCCTTTAAGTATTTTGTAGGTTTCAATGAGATCACCTCTCATTCTTCAAAACTCCAGAGAATACAGGCCCAGATTCCCCAATCTCTCTTCATAGGATAGTCCCGCCATTCTGGGAACAAGTCTGGTGAACTTCTGTTGCACTCCCTCAATGGCAATAATATCCTTCCTAAGGCAAGGGGACAAAAACTGCACTCAGTTGTCCAGGTGCGGTCTAACCAAAGTTCTATACATTTGGAGCAAGACTTCACTACTCCTGTACTCAAATCCTCTTGCGATAAAGGCTAACATACCATTAGCCTTCCTAACTGCTTGCTGCACTTGCATGTTAGCTTTCATTGACTTATTGATGATAACACCCAGGTTCATTTGTACATCTACACTTTCTAATCTCTTGCCATTTAAGAAATACTCTGCACATCTATTCATCCTACCAAAATGGATAACTTCAAATGCTTCCACATTATAATCCATCTGCCATGTTCATGCTCACTCACTAGGTCTGTCCAAATCCCCTTGAAGCCGCTTTGCATTTTCCTCACAACACACATTCCCACCTAGTTTTGTGTCATCCAGGGAGGCGGTGGCGTAGTAGCATTGTCACTGGACTAGTAACCCAGAGACCCAGGGTATTTCTTTGGGGGCATGGGTTCAAATCCCACCACAGCAGAAGGTGGAACTTGAATTCAATTCATAAATCTGGGATTAAAAAGGTAATCTAATGAAGGCCATGAAACCATTGTCGATGGTTGTAAAAACCCATCTGTTCACTAATGTCCTTTAGGGAAGGAAATCTGCTGTCTTTACCTGGTCTGGCCTGCATGTGACTCCAGACCCACAGCAATGTGGTTGACTCTTACATGCCCTCTGAAATGGCCTAGCAAGCCACTCAGTTGTACCAAACCACTACAAAGTCAATAAAAAGGAATGAAACCGGACGGGCCACCCAGCATTGACCTAAACACTGGAAGCAACAACGGCAAACCCAGCCCTGTCGACCCTGCAAAGTCCTCCTTACTTACATCTGGGGGCTTGTGCCAAAGTTGGGAGAGCTGTCCCACAGACTAGTCAAGCAACAGCCTGACATAGTCATACTCACGGAATCATACCTGACAATGTCCCAGACACTGCCATCACCATCCCCGGGTATGTCCTGTCCCACCGGCAGGACAGACCCAGCAGAGGTGGGGGCACAGTGGCATACAGTCGGGAAGGAGTTGCCCTGGGAGTCCTCAACACCAACTCTGGACCCCATGAAGTCTCATGACATCAGGACAAACATGGACAAGGAAACCTCCTGCTGATTACCACCTACCGCCCTCGCTCAGCTGATGAGTCAGTATTCCTCCATGTTGAACAGCACTTGGAGGAAGCACTGAGGGTGGCAAGGGCACAAAATGTTCTCTGGGTGGGGGACTTCAATGTCCATCACCAAGAGTGGCTCGGTAGCACCACTACTGACCGAGCTGACCGAGTCCTAAAGGACATATCTGCTAGATTGGGTATGCGGCAGGTGGTGAGGGAACCAACAAGAGGGGAAAACATACTTGACCTCGTCCTCACCAATCTGCCTGCCGCAGATGCATCTGTGCATGACAGTATTGGTAGGAGTAACTACCGCACAGTTGTTGTGGAGACGAAGTCCCGCCTTCACATTGAGGATACCCTCCATCGTGTTGTGTGGCACTACCACCGTGCTAAATGGGATAGATTTCAAACAGATCTAGCAATGAAAAACTGGGCACCCATGAGGCGCTGTGGGCCATCAACAGCAGCAGAATTGTACTCAACCACAATCTGTAACCTCATGGCCCGGCATATGCCCCACTCTACCATTACCATCGAGCCAGGAGACCAACCCTGGTTCAATGAAGAGTGCAGGAGGGCATGCCAGGAGCAGCACCGGGTGTCAACTTGGTGAAGCCACAACACAGAACTATCTGTGTGCCAAACTGCGTAAGCAGCATGCAATAGACAGAGCTAAGCGATCCCATAACCAACGGATCAGACCTAAGCTCTGCAGTTTTGTTACATCCAGCCGTGAATGGTGGTGGACAATTAAACAACTAACTGGAGGAGGTGGCTCCACAAATATCCCCATCCTCAATGATGGGGGAGCCCAGCACTTCAGTGCGAAAGAGAAGGCTGAAGCATTTGCAACAATCCTCAGCCAGAAGTGCCGAGTTCATGATCCGTCTCGGCCTCCTCCTGAAGTCCCCAGCATCACAGATGCCAGACTTCAGCCAATTCGATTCACTCTGCGTGATATCAAGAAATGACTGAAGGCACTGGATACTGCAAAGGCTATGGGCCCTGACAATATTCCAGCAATATTCCAGCTCCAGAACTTGCCGCGCCCCTAGCCAAGCTGTTCCAGTACAGCTCCAACACTGGCATCTACCCTGCAATGTGGAAAATTGCCCAGGTATGTCCTGTACACAAAAAGCAGGACAAATCCAACCCGGCCAATTACCGCCCCATTAGCCTACTCTCAATCATCAGTAAAGTGATGGAAGTTGTCATCAACAGTGCCATCAAGCGGCACTTGCTTAGGAATAACCTGCTCAGTGATGCTCAGTTTGGGTTCTGCCAGGGCCACTCAGCTCCTGACCTCAGTACAGTCTTGGTTCAAACATGGACAAAAGAGCTGAACTGAAGAAGTGAGGTGAGAGTGACTGCCCTTGACATCAAGGCAGCATTTGACCAAGTATGGCATCAAGGAGCCCTAGCAAAACTGAGGTCAATGAGAATCAGGGGGAAAACCCTCCGCTGGCTGGAGTCATACCTTGTGCGAAGGAAGATGGTTGTGGTGGTTGGAGGTCAATCATCTGAGCTTCAGGACATGGCTGCAGGAGTTCCTCAGGGTAGTGTCCTAGGCCCAACCATCTTCAGCTGCTTCATCAATGACCTTCCTTCAATCATAAGGTCAGAAGTGGGGATGTTCACTGATGATTGCACAATGTTCAGCACCATTCGTGACTCCTCAGATACTGAAGCAGTCTGTGTAGAAATGCAGCAAGACCTGGACAATATCCAGGCTTGGGCTGATAAGTGGCAAGTAACATTCGTGCCACACAAGTGCCAGGCAATGACCATCTCCAACAAGAGAGAATCTAACCATCTCCCCTTGACGTGCAATGGCATTACCATTGCTGAATCCCCCACTATCAACATCCTCGGGGCTACCTTGACCAGAAACTGAACTGGAGTAGCCATATAAATACCGTGGCCGCAAGAGCATGTCAGAGGCTAGGAATCCTGCGGTGAGTAACTCACCACCTGACTCCCCAAAGCCTGTCCACCACAAGGCACAAGTCAGGAGTGTGATGGAATACTCTCCACTTGCCTGGATGGGTGCAGCTCCAACAACACTCAAGAAGCTCCACACCATCCAGGACAAAGGAGCCGGCTTGATTGGCACCCCATCCGCCAGCTTCAACACTCACTCCCTGCACCACCAACGCATAGTGGCAGCCATGTGTACCATCTACAAGATGCGCTGCAGCAGCTCACCAAGGATCCTTCGACAGCACCTTCCAAACCCGTGCTCTCCATCACTTTGAAAGACAATTGCAGCAGATGAATGGGAACACCATCAGCTGCAAGTTCCCCTCCAAACCACACACCATCCTGACTTGGAACTATATCGCCGTTCCTTCACTGTCGCTTGGTCAAAATCCTGAAACTCCCTTCCTAACAGCACTGTTGGTGTAACTGCACCCCAAGGAGTAGGCAGCTCACTACCACCTTCTCGAGGGCAATAAATGCTGGCTCAGCCAGCGACGTCCACATCCCCCGAACGAATAAAAAAGAAGAACTGAGTGCAACACTGCAGCTGAGATCAAACTAGTGTGTTATATCAGTTCATCATAATTTCCTTGCTCTTGTACTCTATGCCCCTATTAATAAAGCCCAGGATACTGTATGCTTTATTAACCATGCTGTCGACCTGTCCTGCCGCCTTCAATCACTTATAAACATATTCACCCAGGTCCCTCTGCTCCTGCACCCCCTTTAGAACTGTACTCTTTATATTGTCTCTCCATGTTCTTCCTATCAAAATGAATCACTTCACATTTCTCTGCATTAAATTTCATCTGCCACCTGTCTGCCCATTCCACCAACTTGCCTATGTCCTTTTGCAGTTCTGTACTTTGGCTACCTGTCTCTTCACATACTCTTTCACTTATTTTTTCACTTCCCCTCTGAACCTTCTATATTCAGCCTGGTTCTCAATTGGTATTATCCACCTGGCATGTGCCATATACAAATAAAAACAGACAGTGCTGGAAATACTCAGCAGGTCAGGCAGTATCTGCGGAGAAAGAAGCAGAGTTCAAGTTTTAGGTCTGTGACCTTTCATCAGAACTTTCTGCAGAGTTCGCTTTATAAAAAAAAAGACAAAAAAGATAAACTTTGGCCAAATACTTGTTAATCTTTGAAGGAAAAGGATAAGATATTGAATTATATCAGTTGTTCCTTTTCTGGCATCCCAAGTATGCATAGACGGCTGTCACTAGGGTCTTTTTTATGGAGCAGTTCTCTTCAAGCGACATCAAGGATTAGTCTGACAGGCTTTCCAGGCGAAATGCCTCATCAGGAGTTTCAGCTATCTCACACTGGAATCTCCAGAAGTAGAGAAAAGATGAGCTGGGTGCTTCTCTCAGCAGACTGACTCCCAACTGACTCAAAGCAATATACAAAACGAAACCAACTCTTGACCACCTTTACATGTCATTTCTCTGTAAACGACTCCCTGTAGTCACCTAGGCTCCTGTTGACTATTTAGCTTAAGGCATGTGACATCCAGTAAGGATTGTCTTGAAACAGAAAGCTGAAATCCTTCCAGTGACCTTTTTAAAAACAAAAACAAAGTCCAGCAGCTATGGAATCATTTCAGTTCTCCAAAGGAATCCATTTCCACAATTTTCAAACACGAGTCCTCACAAAATATTAAAAAATTGAAGCACTTTCATAACATTGTCTTTATTAAGACAATTAAAGTTCCCCATTATCACTACCCTATAATTCTTGCATAATAAAAACAAGAAATGCTGGAATCACTCAGCAGGTCTGGCAGCATCTGTGGAAAGAGAAGCAGAGTTAACGTTTCGGGTCAGTGACCCTTCATCGGGTTCCGAAGAAGGGTCACTGACCCGAAACGTTACCTCTGCTTCTCTTTCCACAGATGCTGCCAGACCTGCTGAGTGATTCCAGCATTTCTTGTTTTTATTTCAGATTTCCAGCATCCGCAGTATTTTGCTTTTACTATAATTCTTGCAGCTGTCTGTAATTTCCTTGAAAATCTGTTCCTCTATATCTTTCCTACTAGTTGGTGGACTATAGAATACACCCAATGTAATAGTACCTCTATTGTTTCTTCATTCTAACCAAATAGATTCTGCCCTTGACTCCTCTAGGATATCCTCTCTCTCCAGCACTGTAATGTTGTTAATCCACACTGCTACCCCTCCTCCTTTCTTTCCTTGCCTATCTTTCCTGAGCACCTTATATCCAGGAATATTGAGTACCCCGTCCTGCCCTTTTTTGAGCCAGGCCACAACAACATATCTCCAGGTTGCTATCTGCACCTGCAGCCTATTTAGCACACTCCATGTGTTCACATATATTCACAATAAATCTGACTTGGATCTTATGACATTCCCTCTTACTCTGACCCTACCTAATGCCTTACTATTTCCTACTCTAGTGCTATCTGTCTCTCCCAATTCTCTGTGCACCTTGGTTTTCCTCTCTAATATTACCTCCTGGTGGTTCCCACACCCCTTCCACATTAGTTTAAGCCCTCCCCAACAGCACTAGTAAAACCCCCTGCGGGATATTGGTTCCAGCCTGTTGAGGTGCAACCCGTCCAGCTTGTACAGGTCCCACCTCCCCTAGCAGCAGTCCCAATGCCTCAGGAACTAAAGCCCTCCCTCCTACACCATCTCTCCAACCACGCACTCATCAGTCTGTCTTCCAATTGTTATGACCAAGGCAGAAGGAGTGCACTGTTAATTCAGTCCCACTTCTCATGGGTCACAACATATATTTAAATTTTCCTAAACAATCAATCAAATACTCTACTTTTCCCCAGAATAAAGCACACCAACCAGGTTTACTTAATGAACTGTCCATTTATTGTAAACCAAGTCTTAACCAATAAGAAAGTAAACAGACACGCGAATTGAAATATTAAAACCCCTTTTTTATCCTCGTCCTCACGCACACACACATACACACAAAACCAGTTAACCGGAAAGAAAAAAAGGAATTTTTTATTCACAGTTGTTACAAAGAAATAGAAGGAATAAAAAAAACATTTGGGCTGAAAAGAAGGTATGGAAGTTAGTCCTTTGTTTTGGCGAGGTGTCCCAAACGCAAATAGGCGGCTGTCAACGGAATCTTTCTAGAACAGTTCTTTCCAGGCGATGTTGAAGATCAGATTGGGTAGGCTTTCAAAGAAATGCAGCTACAGAAGGCTTCACATAGGTCTTACATCAGGTGTGCAGCCACAGAGGTTTCATTTCTCACACATGCGATGCAAAGCTCCTTCAAAGATGCAAGGTTTCTGCAAACATCCAGGATTTCTTCAAATACAAGAGGCAACAGTACAACTTGATGCAGGGAATCTTCAAAGAGAGAGAGATATCAGCTGTCTTCTCCTGGCAGGCTCCTTTCTGTTTTTATTTTTCAGGCCAAACACCAACTGGCTTTTTAACAGTTCAAAATGAAACTAAAACTGTTCAGCAATCCTGTGACATCTATAAATCGTGGTCTGTCATTTCCTTGTAAACATCTGGCTCTTCAGGTCAAAACCGAAGCCCCTGCTGTGTTTACTTGAAATCAGATGCTTTCCAGTACTTGTTTACTAGCCAAAACCAGGAAGCTTCTACTGACCTTCCTTTTTTTAAAAAAAACAATCACAAAGTTCAGCTTCTTCAACATTCCAGATAAATCAGTGTCCACAATCCAACTATAATTTCTTAAAACATATTGTAAAAGAAAATAAAAGTGCTCACGTAACACAATACTCACTCGCACGTAGCACTGGGAGTAACCTGGAGATTACTACCTTTTGAGGGCCTGCTTCTCCTAGCTCCCAAAACTCTGCCTGCAGGATCTCATCCCTCTTTCTGCGTATGTCATTGGTGTTGATAGGAACCACGATTTCTGGATGTTCACCCTCCCCCATCAGAATATCTTATAGTCGCTCAGTGACATTCTTGACCCTGGCACCAGGGAGGCAACATCCCATCCAGGAGTCATGTTTGCAGCCGCAGAAGTGCCTGCCTGTTCCCCTCACTATCGAATGCTCAACTGCAATTGCTCTTCCACTCTTGCCCTGCCCCAACACCCCATGCAACTGAGCCACCCATGGTGCCGTGGATTTGGCTCTGCCCACATTCCCCAGAGAAACCATCACTCTCTCTCTTATTTAGAGCTGAATACCGGTTGGCGATCCACTCATGGGGTCCCTGTCCTGTCTGCCTGGTCCTCCTTGTCCTTCTGGCTGTTACTGTTGCCTTCCTGCCAGCACATTTTGAAGCTGTGGGGTGACCATCTCCAGAAACGTGCTATCCATGAAACTCTCAGCCTCGTGGGCGCCCTATAGTGATTCTGTCTGCTGCTCGAGCTCCTGTAGCTGGAAACATTTCCTGCACGTAGAATCATAGAGAGTCATAGAGTCATTTATGGCACAGAAGGAGACCATTCGGCCCATCGAGTACATGCCGGCTCTCCATGGAGCTGTTCAGTCAGTCCCGCTCGATCCCCGTAGTCCTGCAAGTCTATTTCCGTCAAGTGACCATCCAACTTCCTTTTGACGTCATTGATTGTGGGAGGTCAGTAGCTGGTAACCATGTACAACCTGCTGCCATGAGACTTTATGGGTCCAGAGTCAATGTTGAGAACTCCCCCAGGGTCACTCCCTCCTGACTGTATATCATAGCGCTGTCATCTCTGGTGTATCTGTCCTGCTTGTGACACAGGACATACCCAGGGATGGTGATGAGGAGTCTGGGATATTGGCTGTATTGTATGATTTTTTAAATATGTTTTTTGTGGGATGTGGCTAATTGCCTAATTGCTCTTAAACTGAGTTCCTTCCCTAAAGGACATTAGTGAACCAGATGGGTTTTTACAATGGTTTCATAGTCACCATTAGACTAGCTTTTTAATTCCCAGATTAATTGAATTCAGATTTCACCATCTGCCACTGCCTCTCCCATGATTCCATGACTGTCAGGCTGTTGCTTGACCAGTCTGTGGGACAGTTCTCCCCGAATGTTAGTGAAAAGGACTTTGTAGAGTTGACTGGGCAGGGTGTGACTGTGTTATGTCTGGTGCCTAGGTCACTGCCAGCTGATCTGTCTGGTTTTATTCTTCAACTTATCTGAGTGGTTTGAAACAACTGAGTGGCTTGCTACAATAAAAGCAGAAAGTGCTGGAAATACACAGCAGGTCGGGCAGCATCTGTGGAGAGAGAAACAGAGTTAACGTTTCAGGTCTGTGATCTTTCATCAGAACTGAGTGGCTTGCTAGGCCATTTCATGGGACAGATAATTGTCAACCACATTGCTGTGGATCTGGTGTCACATGTAGGCCGGACTGGGTAAGGACGGCAGATTTCCTTTCCCAAAGGACATTAGTGAACCTGATGGGTTTTTATAACAATCCGGTAAATTTGTGGTCACCATTACTGACACCTTTTTTAAAAAAATTCGCTTTTCATTTAATAAATTGAATTTAAAGTCCCCAGCTGCTGTGGTGGGATTTGAACTCAACCCTCTTGAGCATTAGTCTAAGCCTCTGGTTTACTAGTGCAGTAACATTACCACTGTACTACCATTATCCTATGTGTAAGAGCGGAAGATATTGGTATTGTTTTTAATGAATACTTGGTGTCTGTCTTCATAAAAGGGGAACAATGCAGATATTGTAGTTAAGGAAGAGGTGTGACGTTTTGGATGTGATAAACATAAGGAGAGAGGAAGTGTGAATGGGATTCGCATCATTGAAAATTGTTAAATCACCAGGGCCAGATGAAATGCACCCAGGCTGTTAAAAAAGGCCAGGGAGGAAATAGTGGAAGGTCTAACCATCATTTCCCAGTCCTCACTGGATACAGGTGTGGTGCCAGAGGATTGGAGAATTGCTAATGTTGTACCTCTGTTTAAAAAGGGAGTGAAGGATAGACCGAATAATTACAGACCAGTCAGTCTAACCTCAGTCGTGGGCAAATTATTGGAATCAATTCTGAGAGACAGGATAAACTGTAACTTAGAAAGGCACAGGTTAATCAAGGATAGTCAGCATGGATTTGTTAAAGGAAGATTTTGTCTAACCAAATTGAATGAATTTTATGAAGACGTAACAAGGAAGATAGATGAGGGTGGTGCAGTTGATGTGGTCTACAAGGATTTTTAGCGAGGCTTTTGACAAGGTCCCACATGGCAGACTGGTTAAAAAAAATAAAAGCTCATGGGATCCAGGGAAATACAGCAAGGTGGATTCAAAATTGGCTCAGTGGCAGGGAACAAAGGATAATTGTTGACATTTGTTTTTGCAACTGGAGGGCTGTTTCCAGTGGCGTTCCACAGAGCTCAGTAGTGGGTCTCCTGCTTTTTGTGGTATATATTAATGATTTGGACGTAAATGTAGGGACATGATCAAGAAGTTTGCAGACAACACAAAGATTGGCTGTGTGTTTGATTTCGAGGAGGATAGTTGTAGGCTGCAGGAAGATATTGATGGTCTGGTCAGATGAGCAGAAAAGTGGCAAATGGAATTCAGAGAAGTGTTAGGTGATGCATTTGGGGAGGTCATAGAGAGATACAGCACTGAAACAGGCCCTTCGGCCCACCGAGTCTGTGCCAACCATCAACCACCCATTTATACTGATCCTACGTTAATCCCATATTCCCTACCACATCCCCACCTTCCCTCAACCCTCCTACCACCTACCTACACTAGGGGCAATTTACAATTGCCAATTTACCTATCAACCTGCAAGTCTTTGGCTGTGGGAGGAAACCAGAGCACCCGGAGGAAACCCAGGAGGTCACAGGGAGAACTTGCAAACTCCGCACAGGCTGTACCCAGAACTGAACCCGGGTTGCTGGAGCTGTGAGGCTGCGGTGCTAACCACTGTGCCACCTAGGCAAAGGAATGCACAATTAATGGGAAAATACTGAGAAGTGTAGAGGCAGTGAGAGACCTTGGAGTGAATATCCACAAATCCCTGAAAGTAGCAGGACAGGTCGATAAGGTGGTTAAGAAGCCAAGGTATAGAATATAAGAGCAGGGAGGTTATGCTGGAATTGTATAACTCATTGGTTCGGCCACAACTCGAGTACTGTGTGCAGTTCTGGTCACCTCATTACAGAAAGGATGTAATTGCACTAGAGAGGGTACAGAGGAGATTTACCAGGATGTTGCCAGGACTGGGAAAATGCAGCTATGAGGAAAGATTGGATAGGCTGGTATAAAAACAAGAAATGCTGGAACCATTCAGCAGGTCTGGCAGCATCTGTGGAAAGAGAAACAGAGTTAACGTTTCGGGTCAGTGACCCTTCTTCGGAAAGGGTCACTGACCCGAAACGTTAACTCTGTTTCTCTTTTCACAGATGCTGCCAGACCTGCTGATGAGTGGTTCCAGCATTTCTTGTTTTTATTTCAGATTTCCAGCATCCGCAGTATTTTGCTTTTATTTTATTGGATGTTGTCCTTCTTGGAACAGAGAAGGCTGAGGGGAGATCTGATTGAAATGTACAAAGTTTTGAGGGGCCTGGATAGAGTGGAGGTGAAGGGTCTGTTCACCTTAGCAGAGAGGTCAGTGACTAGGAGGCATAGATTTAAAGTGATTGGTAGAAGGATTAGAGGGGAGTTGAGGAATAATTTTTTCACCCAGAGAGTGGTGGGGGTCTGGAACGCACTGTCTGAAAGGCTAGTTGAGGCAGAAACCCTCAACACATTTAAAAGGAGTTTGGATATGCACCTCAAGTGCTGTAATCTGCAGGGCTACGGACCAAATGTTGGAAGGTCGGATTAGACCGAGTGGATCGTTTTTTGGCTGGCACAGACACAATGGGCCAAGTGGCCTCTTTCTGTGCCATGAACCTTGTGTGATTCTATATAGGCCAGACTGGCTAAGGACAGTAGATTTCCTTCCCTAAAGGAGATAAGTGAACCAGATGTTTTTTTTTTGCACTATCAGTAGTTTCATGGTCACCGTTACCAATACCAGTTTTTATAAACTGTTAATCTAGTTTAAATTCCCCAGCTGCCATGGTGAGATTTGAACTCATGTCTCCAGATTAGTTCTGATGAAGGGTCACTGACCTGAAACGTTAACTCTGCTTCTCTCGCCACAGATGCTGCCAGACCTGCTGAGTATTGCCAGCATTTCTTGTTTCTTTTCAGATTTCCAGCATCTGCAGTATTTTGCTTTTATCTGCAGATTATTAGTCCAGGTTACTGCCCCTGCCCCTGTGTGTGCAGGTCTTAATCTCTGGGACTGCGTGGATCTCGGCCTCTGAGACTGCACAGGTCTCTGATCAGTTTTCAGGCTCGGTAAACAAGCTTAATGATGCGTAAATAAATGGCAAGTTGCCACATGTATTACACCTTCACATAGTTGGCACAGAGATGCAGGCAGCTGAGCAATGCCAGTTGCTATGGTGCAGTATTGTCTTCCTGTAATCAAGCATGCTGAGTTTCAACATGGAGACTAAGAGGAGCCTGAAGAGAATAAACACTTGGAATGGTTAGGGAGGTGTGTGTAATAGCAACCAGTTAACACCTGCATGAACCTGGTGAGTGGCACCAATCTGATCATGTTCTCCTGTAGATTCCATTTTGTCTCTTTTGCTGAGAATGGGGGAGGGGAGAAGGGGAGTCAGATTAATAGTCTAGCACTACCAAAGAGTTGCACAGGCAGATGAGCTGAATGATCACCCGTAAGTTTCTAGGATTCTTAGAAGAAGCTTTATCAGTACAGTCTTCTTTTGGGCCTCCTTATCTCGAGAGACAATGGATACGCGCCTGGAGGTGGTCAGTGGTTTGTGAAGCAGCGCCTGGAGTGGCTATAAAGGCCAATTCTGGAGTGACAGGCTCTTCCACAGGTGCTGCAGAGAAATTTGTTTGTTGGGGCTGTTGCACAGTTGGCTCTCCCCTTGCGCCTCTGTCTTTTTTCCTGCCAACTACTAAGTCTCTTCGACTCGCCACAATTTAGCCCTGTCTTTATGGCTGCCCGCCAGCTCTGGCGAATGTACAGTATTCCCTAGGAAATTATAAGCCGTAACCCGCAGGGAGAGGGAGCACAGTTTGGCAGGGTGGGGAGGTGAAGCAAGAGAGGGAGCATGGGGGGAGGAGGGAGCCAGGAGAGGGAGCTGGGAGGAGGAGGGAGTCAGGAGAGGGAACATGGGGAGAGGAGGAAACCTGGAGAGGGAGCATGGAGCATGGGGGGAGGAGGGAGCCAGGAGAAGGGAGCATGGGGGGAGGAGGGAGCCAGGAGAGGGAGCATGGGGGGAGGAGGAAACCTGGAGAGGGAGCATGGGGGGAGGAGGAAACCTGGAGAGGGAGGAGGGAGCCAGGAGAAGGGAGCATGGGGGGAGGAGGGAATGAGGAGAGGGAGGAGGGAGCATGGGGGGAGGAGGGAATGAGGAGAGGGAGCATGGGGGGAGGAGGGAATGAGGAGAGGGAGCATGGGGGGAGGAGGGAATGAGGAGAGGGAGCATGGGGGGAGGAGGGAATGAGGAGAGGGAGCATGGGGGGAGGAGGGAATGAGGAGAGGGAGCATGGGGGGAGGAGGGAATGAGGAGAGAGAGCATGGGGGGAGGAGGGAATGAGGAGAGGGAGCATGGGGGGAGGAGGGAATGAGGAGAGGGAGCATGGGGGGAGGAGGGAATGAGGAGAGAGAGCATGGGGGGAGGAGGGAATGAGGAGAGGGAGCATGGAGCCTGGAGAGGGAGCATGGGGGGAGGAGGGAGCCTGGAGAGGGAGCATCGGGGGAGGAGGGAACTTGGAGAGGGAGCATGGAGGGAGAAGGGAGCATGGGAGGATGGGGGAAGGAGGGAGCAGGGGGAAGGGAGCATGGGGGGAGGAGGGAATGAGGAGAGAGAGCATGGGGGGAGGAGGGAGTGAGGGGAGGGAGCATGGGGGGAGGAGATAATGAGGAGAGGGAGTATGGAGCCTGGAGAGGGAGCATGGGGGGAGGAGGGAGCCTGGAGAGGGAGCATCGGGGGAGGAGGGAACTTGGAGAGGGAGCATGGAGTGGGAGGGAGCATGGGGGGAGGAGGGAGCCAGGAGAAGGGAGCATGGGGGGAGGAGTGGGAGCATGGGGGGAGGAGGGAATGAGGAGAGGGAGCATGGGGGGAGGAGGGAGCCGGGAGAAGGGAGCATGGGGGGAGGAGGGAGAAGGGAGCATGGGGGAAGGAGGGATTGAGGAGAGGGAGGATGGGGGAAGGAGGGAGCCGGGAGAAGGGAGCATGGGGGGAGGAGGGAATGAGGACAGAGAGCATGGGAGGAGGAGGGATTGAGGAGAGGGAGCATGGGGGGAGGAGGGAATGAGGAGAGGGAGGAGGGAGCCTGGAGAGGAAGGGAGGAGGGAGCCAGGAGAAGGGTGCATGGGGGGAGGAGAGGGAGCATGGGGGGAGGAGGGAATGATGAGAGAGAGCATGGGGGGAGGAGGGAATGAGGAGAGGGAGCATGGGGGGAGGAGGGAGCCGGGAGAAGGGAACATGGGGGGGTGGGGGGAGGTGGGAGCTGGGGGAAGGGAGCATGGAGGGAGGAGGGAATGAGGAGAGAGAGCATGGGGGGGAGGAGGGAATGAGGAGAGGGAGCATGGGGGGAGGAGGGAGCCGGGAGAAGGGAGCATGGGGGGAGGTGGGAGCCGGGAGAAGGGAGCCAGCAGAAGGGAGCATGGGGGGAGGAGGGAATGAGGAGAGAGAGCATGGGGGGAGGAGGGAACCTGGAGAGGGAGCATGGAGGGAGGCGGGAGCATGGGGGGAAGGAGGGAATGAGGAGAGGGAGCATGGGGGGAGGAGGGAATGAGGAGAGGGAGCCTGGGGGGAGGAGGGAGCCAGGAGAGGTAGCAGTGGGGAGGAGGGAATGAGGAGAGGGAGGAGGGAGCATGGGTGTAGGAGGGAGCCTGGAGAGGGAGCATGGGGGGAGGAGGGAGATCGGAGAGGGAGCATGGGGGGAGGAGGGAATGAGGAGAGGGAGGAGGGAGCCTGGAGAGGGAGCATGGGGGGAGGAGGGAATGAGGAGAGGGAGCATGGGGGGAGGAGGGAATGAGGAGAGAGAGCATGGGGGGAGGAGGGAATGAGGAGAGGGAGCATGGAGCCTGGAGAGGGAGCATGGGGGGAGGAGGGAGCCTGCAGAGGGAACTTGGAGAGGGAGCATGGGGGGAGGAGGGAACCTGGAGAGGGAGCATGGAGGGAGGCGGGAGCATGGGGGGAAGGAGGGAATGAGGAGAGGGAGCATGGGGGGAGGAGGGAATGAGGAGAGGGAGCCTGGGGGGAGGAGGGAGCCAGGAGAGGTAGCAGTGGGGAGGAGGGAATGAGGAGAGGGAGGAGGGAGCATGGGTGTAGGAGGGAGCCTGGAGAGGGAGCATGGGGGGAGGAGGGAGCTCGGAGAGGGAGCATGGGGGGAGGAGGGAATGAGGAGAGGGAGGAGGGAGCCTGGAGAGGGAGCATGGGGGGAGGAGGGAATGAGGAGAGGGAGCATGGGGGGAGGAGGGAATGAGGAGAGAGAGCATGGGGGGAGGAGGGAATGAGGAGAGGGAGCATGGAGCCTGGAGAGGGAGCATGGGGGGAGGAGGGAGCCTGCAGAGGGAACTTGGAGAGGGAGCATGGGGGGAGGAGGGAACCTGGAGAGGGAGCATGGAGGGAGGCGGGAGCATGGGGGGAAGGAGGGAATGAGGAGAGGGAGCATGGGGGGAGGAGGGAATGAGGAGAGGGAGCCTGGGGGGAGGAGGGAGCCAGGAGAGGTAGCAGTGGGGAGGAGGGAATGAGGAGAGGGAGGAGGGAGCATGGGTGTAGGAGGGAGCCTGGAGAGGGAGCATGGGGGGAGGAGGGAGCTCGGAGAGGGAGCATGGGGGGAGGAGGGAATGAGGAGAGGGAGGAGGGAGCCTGGAGAGGGAGCATGGGGGGAGGAGGGAATGAGGAGAGAGAGCATGGGGGGAGGAGGGAATGAGGAGAGGGAGCATGGAGCCTGGAGAGGGAGCATGGGGGGAGGAGGGAGCCTGGAGAGGGAACTTGGAGAGGGAGCATGGGGGGAGGAGGGAATGAGGAGAGGGAGGATGGGGGAAGGAGGGAGCCGGTAGATGGGAGCATGGGGGGAGGAGGGAATGAGGAGAGAGAGCATGGGGGGAGGAGGGAGTGAGGAGAGGGAGCATGGGGGGAGGAGGGAATGAGGAGAGGGAGCATGGAGCCTGGAGAGGGAGCATGGGGGGAGGAGGGATCCTGGAGAGGGAGCATCGGGGGAGGAGGGAACTTGGAGAGGGAGTATGGAGGGAGGAGGGCGCATGGGGGGTGGAGGGAGCCAGGAGAAGGGAGCATGGGGGGAGGAGTGGGAGCATGGGGGGAGGAGGGAATGAGGAGAGGGAGCAAGGAGGGAGCCTGGAGAGGGAGCATCGGGGGAGGAGGGAGCCGGGAGAAGGGAGCATGGGTGGGAGGAGGGAATGAGGAGGGAGCATGGTGGGAGGGGGGAGGAGGGAGCCGGGAGAAGGGAGCATGGGGGGGAGGAGGGAGAAGGGAGCATGCGGGGAGGAGGGAATGAAGAGAGAGAGCATGGGGGGAGGAGGGAATGAAGAGAGAGAGCATGGGGGGAGGAGGGAATGAGGAGAGGGTGCATGGGGGGAGTAGGGAGCCGGGAGAAGGGAGCATGGGGGGAGGTGGGAGCCGGGAGAAGGGAGCATGGAGGGAGGAGGGAGCCAGGAGAAGGGAGCATGGAGGGAGGAGGGAGCATGGGGGGAGGAGGGAATGAGGAGAGAGAGCATGGGGGGAGGAGGGAATGAGGAGAGGGAGGACGGAGCCTGGAGAGGGAGCATGGAGGGAGGAGGGAGCATGGGGGGAGGAGGGAATGAGGAGAGAGAGCATGGGGGGAGGAGGGAATGAGGAGAGGGAGCATGGGAGGAGGAGGGAGCCGGGAGAAGGGAGCATGGGGGGAGGTATGAGCCGGGAGAAGGGAGCATGGAGGGAGGAGGGAATGAGGAGAGAGAGCATGGGGGGAGGTGGGAATGAGGAGAGGGAGGACGGAGCCTGGAGAGAGAGCATGGGGGGAGGAGGGAACCTGGAGTGGGAGCATGGAGGGAGGAGGGAGCATGGGGGGAGGAGGGAATGAGGAGAGGGAGCATGGGGGGAGGAGGGAATGAGGAGAGGGAGGAGGGAGCATGGGTGTAGGAGGGAGCCTGGAGAGGGAGGAGGGAATGAGGAGAGGGAGCATGGGGGGATGAGGGAGCCGGGAGGAAGGAGCAGGTAGAGGGAGTGAGTATTCAGTAACTGGGTTGGGGAGTGAGTATTCAGTAACTGGGTTGGGGAGTGAGTATTCAGTAACTGGGTTGGGGAGTGAGTATTCAGTAACTGGGTTGGGGAGTGAGTATTCAGTAACTGGGTTGGGGAGTGACTATTCAGTAACTGCAGGTTGAGGGAGTGAATATTCAGTAACTGGGTTGGGGAGTGAGTATTCAGTAACTGGGTTGGGGAGTGAGCATTCAGTAACTGCAGGTTGAGGGTGTGAGCATTCAGTAACTGCAGGTTGAGGGAGTGACTATTCAGTAACTGCAGGTTGAGGGAGTGAGCATTCAGTAACTGCAGGTTTGGGGAGTGAGTATTCAGTAACTGCAGGTTGAGGGAGTGGTATTCAGTAACTGGGTTGGGGAGTGAGTATTCAGTAACTGCTTCTCTCCCTTCTCTCACCTTTACATGGTCCATCTCTGACACTTCCCTTCCCTTCCTCGACTTCTCTGTCTCCATCTCTGGGGATAGGTTGTCTACCAATATCCATTATAAGCCCACTGACTCCCACAGCTACCTCGACTACACTTCTTCACACCCTACCTCCTGTAAGGACTCCATTCCATTCTCCCAGTTTCTCCGTCTCCGACGCATCTGCTCTGATGATGCTACCTTCCATGACGGTGCTTCTGATATGACCTCCTTTTTCCTCAACCGAGGATTCACCCCCACTGTTGTTGACAGGGCCCTCAACCGTGTCCGACCCATTCCCCGCACCTCTACCCTCACCCCTTCCCCTCCCTCCCAGAACCGTGACAGGGTTCCCCTTGTCCTCACTTTTCACCCCACCAGCCTCCATATCCAAAGGATCATCCTCCGCCATTTTCGCCACCTCCAGTGTGATGCCACTACCAGTCACATCTTCCCCTCCCTTCCCCTGTCAGCATTCCGAAGGGATCGTTCCCTCCGCGACACCCTGGTCCACTCCTCCATTACCCCCACCACCTCGTCCCCATCCCAGGGCACCTTCCCTTGCAATTGCAGGAGGTGTAATACCTGCCCATTTACCTCCTCTCTCCTCACTATCCCAGGCCCCAAACACTCCTTTCAGGTGAAGCAGCGATTTACTTGTACTTCTTTCAATGTAGTATACTGTATTCGCTGCTCACAGTGTGGTCTCCTCTACATTGGGGAGACCAAGCGCAGACTGGGTGACCGCTTTGTGGAACATCTCCGCTCAGTCCGCAAGCAGGACCCTGAGCTTCCGGTTGCTTGCCATTTCAACACTCCTCCCTGCTCTCATGCTCACATCTCTGTCCTGGGATTGCTGCAGTGTTCCAGTGAACATCAACGCAAGCTCAAGGAACAGCATCTCATCTACCGATTAGGCACACTACAGCCTGCCGGACTGAACATTGAGTTCAATAATTTCAGAGCATGACAGCCCCCCACTTTACTTTCATTTTTAGTCATTTTTAGTTATTTTTTCTTCCTTTTTTTTTTACATTCCTTTTTACATTTTTTACAATCTTTTTTTGCATCTATTTCATTTCATCTTAGTTTGTTCAGTTTGCTTACCCACTGTTTTTTTCAGGTTGTTTTTCTTCAGGTTTGCACTTGCTGCTGTTCAATATTCAGTATATTCACACCTAATCTGTACTAATGCTTTGTCTTTCAACACACCATTAAAATATTGTTTGCCTTTGCTCCGTGACCTTTTGGTCAGCTATGTGGCCTGGTCCAATCTGCACCTTCTCCTTTGTTATCTCTTGCCCAACCCCCACCTCACTTGTTTATAATCTGTGACTTTTCTAATATTTGTCAGTTCCGAAGAAGGGTCGCTGACCCGAAACGTTAACTCTGCTTCTCTTTCCACAGATGCTGGCAGACCTGCTGAGTGATTCCAGCATTTCTTGTTTTTGTTTCAGTAACTGGGTTGGGGAGTGATTATTCAGTAACTGGGTTGGGGAGTGAGTATTCAGTAACTGGGTTGGGGAGTGAGTATTCAGTAACTGGGTTGGGGAGTGAGTATTCAGTAACGGGGTTGGGGAGTGAGTATTCAGTAACGGGGTTGGGGAGTGAGTATTCAGTAACTGGGTTGGGGAGTGAGCATTCAGTAACTGCAGGTTGAGGGAGTGAGTATTCAGTAACTGCAGGTTGAGGGAGTGAGTATTCAGTAACTGGGTTGGGGAGTGAGTATTCAGTAACTGGGTTGGGGAGTGAGTATTCAGTAACTGGGTTGGGGAGTGAGTATTCAGTAACTGGGTTGGGGAGTGAGTATTCAGTAACTGCAGGTTGAGGGAGTGAGTATTCAGTAACTGGGTTGGGGAGTGAGTATTCAGTAACTGCAGGTTGAGGGAGTGAGTATTCAGTAACTGGGTTGGGGAGTGAGTATTCAGTAACTGGGTTGGGGAGTGAGTATTCAGTAACTGGGTTGGGGAGTGAGTATTCGGTAACTGGGTTGGGGAGTGAGTATTCGGTAACTGGGTTGGGGAGTGAGTATTCAGTAACTGGGTTGGGGAGTGAGTATTCAGTAACTGGGTTGGGGAGTGAGTATTCAGTAACTGTAGGTTGAGGGAGTGAGTATTCAGTAACTGGGTTGGGGAGTGAGTATTCAGTAACTGGGTTGGGGAGTGAGTATTCAGTAACTGCAGGTTGAGGGAGTGAGTATTCAGTAACTGGGTTGGGGAGTGAGTATTCAGTAACTGCAGGTTGAGGGAGTGGTGTTCAGTAACTGCAGGTTGAGGGAGTGAGTATTCAGTAACTGGGTTGGGGAGTGAGTATTCAGTAACTGCAGGTTGAGGGAGTGGTATTCAGTAACTGCAGGTTGAGGGAGTGAGTATTCAGTAACTGGGTTGGGGAGTGAGTATTCGGTAACTGGGTTGGGGAGTGAGTATTCAGTAACTGCAGGTTGAGGGAGTGAGTATTCGGTAACTGGGTTGGGGAGTGAGTATTCAGTAACTGCAGGTTGAGGGAGTGAGTATTCAGTAACTGGGTTGGGGAGTGAGTATTCAGTAACTGGGTTGGGGAGTGGTATTCAGTAACTGCAGGTTGAGGGAGTGAGTATTCAGTAACTGGGTTGGGGAGTGAGTATTCAGTAACTGCAGGTTGAGGGAGTGAGTATTCAGTAACTGCAGGTTGAGGGAGTGAGTATTCAGTAACTGGGTTGGGGAGTGAGTATTCAGTAACTGGGTTGGGGAGTGGTATTCAGTAACTGCAGGTTGAGGGAGTGAGTATTCAGTAACTGGGTTGGGGAGTGAGTATTCAGTAACTGCAGGTTGAGGGAGTGAGTATTCAGTAACTGCAGGTTGAGGGAGTGAGTATTCAGTAACTGGGTTGGGGAGTGAGTATTCAGTAACTGCAGGTTGAGGGAGTGAGTATTGAGTAACTGCAGGTTGAGGGAGTGAGTATTCAGTAACTGGGTTGGGGAGTGAGTATTCAGTAACTGGGTTGGGGAGTGAGTATTCAGTAACTGGGTTGGGGAGTGAGTATTCAGTAACTTCAGGTTGAGGGTGTGATATTTAGTAACTGCAGGTTGAGGGAGTGAGTATTCAGTAACTGGGTTGGGGAGTGAGTATTCAGTAACTGGGTTGGGGAGTGAGTATTCAGTAACTGCAGGTTGAGGGAGTGAGTATTCAGTAACTGGGTTGGGGAGTGAGTATTCAGTAACTGCAGGTTGAGGGAGTGAGTATTCAGTAACTGCAGGTTGAGGGAGTGAGTATTCAGTAACTGGGTTGGGGAGTGAGTATTCAGTAACTGCAGGTTGAGGGAGTGAGTATTCAGTAACTGGGTTGGGGAGTGAGTATTCAGTAACTGGGTTGGGGAGTGAGTATTCAGTAACTGCAGGTTGAAGGAGTGAGTATTCAGTAACTGGGTTGGGGAGTGAGTATTCAGTAACTGCAGGTTGAAGGAGTGAGTATTCAGTAACTGGGTTGGGGAGTGAGTATTCAGTAACTGGGTTGGGGAGTGAGTATTCAGTAACTGGGTTGGGGAGTGGTATTCAGTAACTGCAGGTTGAGGGAGTGAGTATTCAGTAACTGGGTTGGGGAGTGAGTATTCAGTAACTGGGTTGGGGAGTGAGTATTCAGTAACTGCAGGTTGAAGGAGTGAGTATTCAGTAACAGGGTTGGGGAGTGAGTATTCAGTAACTGGGTTGGGGAGTGAGTATTCAGTAACTGCAGGTTGAAGGAGTGACTATTCAGTAACTGGGTTGGGGAGTGAGTATTCAGTAACTGGGTTGGGGAGTGAGTATTCAGTAACTGGGTTGGGGAGTGAGTATTCAGTAACTGCAGGTTGAGGGAGTGAGTATTCAGTAACTGGGTTGGGGAGTGAGTATTCAGTAACTGCAGGTTGAGGGAGTGAGTATTCAGTAACTGGGTTGGGGAGTGAGTATTCAGTAACTGGGTTGGGGAGTGAGTATTCAGTAACTGGGTTGGGGAGTGCGTATTCAGTAACTGCAGGTTGAGGGAGTGAGTATTCAGTAACTGGGTTGGGGAGTGAGTATTCAGTAACTGCAGGTTGAGGGAGTGAGTATTCAGTAACTGGGTTGGGGAGTGAGTATTCAGTAACTGGTTTGGGGAGTGAGTATTCAGTAACTGGGTTGGGGAGTGAGTATTCAGTAACTGGGTTGGGGAGTGAGTATTCGGTAACTGGGTTGGGGAGTGCGTATTCAGTAACTGGGTTGGGGAGTGAGTATTCAGTAACTGGGTTGGGGAGTGAGTATTCAGTAACTGGGTTGGGGAGTGCGTATTCAGTAACTGGGTTGGGGAGTGAGTATTCAGTAACTGGGTTGGGGAGTGAGTATTCAGTAACTGGGTTGGGGAGTGAGTATTCAGTAACTGGGTTGGGGAGTGAGTATTCAGTAACTGGGTTGGGGAGTGAGTATTCAGTAACTGGGTTGGGGAGTGCGTATTCAGTAACTGGGTTGGGGAGTGAGTATTCAGTAACTGGGTTGGGGAGTGAGTATTCAGTAACTGCAGGTTGAGGGAGTGGTATTCAGTAACTGGGTTGGGGAGTGAGTATTCAGTAACTGGGTTGGGGAGTGAGTATTCAGTAACTGCAGGTTGAGGGAGTGAGTATTCAGTAACTGGGTTGGGAAGTGAGTATTCAGTAACTGGGTTGGGGAGTGCGTATTCAGTAACTGGGTTGGGGAGTGCGTATTCAGTAACTGGGTTGGGGAGTGAGTATTCAGTAACTGGGTTGGGGAGTGAGTATTCAGTAACTGCAGGTTGAGGGAGTGGTATTCAGTAACTGGGTTGGGGAGTGAGTATTCAGTAACTGGGTTGGGGAGTGAGTATTCAGTAACTGCAGGTTGAGGGAGTGAGTATTCAGTAACTGGGTTGGGGAGTGAGTATTCAGTAACTGGGTTGGGGAGTGAGTATTCAGTAACTGCAGGTAGAGGGAGTGAGTATTCAGTAACTGGGTTGGGGAGTGAGTATTCAGTAACTGGGTTGGGGAGTGAGTATTCAGTAACTGCAGGTTGAGGGAGTGAGTATTCAGTAACTGGGTTGGGGAGTGAGTATTCAGTAACTGGGTTGGGGAGTGAGTATTCAGTAACTGCAGGTTGAGGGAGTGAGTATTCAGTAACTGGGTTGGGGAGTGAGTATTCAGTAACTGGGTTGGGGAGTGAGTATTCAGTAACTGGGTTGGGGAGTGAGTATTCAGTAACTGCAGGTTGAGGGAGTGGTATTCAGTAACTGGGTTGGGGAGTGAGTATTCAGTAACTGGTTTGGGGAGTGAGTATTCAGTAACTGCAGGTTGAGGGAGTGAGTATTCAGTAACTGGTTTGGGGAGTGAGTATTCAGTAACTGCAGGTTGAGGGAGTGGTATTCAGTAACTGGGTTGGGGAGTGAGTATTCAGTAACTGCAGGTTGAGGGAGTGGTATTCAGTAACTGGGTTGGGGAGTGGTACTCAGTAACTGGGTTGGGGAGTGAGTATTCAGTAACTGGGTTGGGGAGTGAGTATTCAGTAACTGGGTTGGGGAGTGGTACTCAGTAACTGGGTTGGGGAGTGAGTATTCAGTAACTGGGTTGGGGAGTGAGTATTCAGTAACTGGGTTGGGGAGTGAGTATTCAGTAACTGGGTTGGGGAGTGAGTATTCAGTAACTGGGTTGGGGAGTGAGTATTCAGTAACTGCAGGTAGAGGGAGTGAGTATTCAGTAACTGGGTTGGGGAGTGAGTATTCAGTAACTGCAGGTTGAGGGAGTGGTATTCAGTAACTGGGTTGGGGAGTGAGTATTCAGTAACTGGGTTGGGGAGTGAGTATTCAGTAACTGCAGGTAGAGGGAGTGAGTATTCAGTAACTGGGTTGGGGAGTGAGTATTCAGTAACTGGGTTGGGGAGTGAGTATTCAGTAACTGCAGGTTGAGGGATTGGTATTCAGTAACTGGGTTGGGGAGTGAGTATTCAGTAACTGCAGGTAGAGGGAGTGAGTATTCAGTAACTGGGTTGGGGAGTGAGTATTCAGTAACTGCAGGTTGAGGGAGTGGTATTCAGTAACTGGGTTGGGGAGTGAGTATTCAGTAACTGGGTTGGGGAGTGAGTATTCAGTAACTGGGTTGGGGAGTGAGTATTCAGTAACTGCAGGTAGAGGGAGTGAGTATTCAGTAACTGGGTTGGGGAGTGAGTATTCAGTAACTGCAGGTAGAGGGAGTGAGTATTCAGTAACTGGGTTGGGGAGTGAGTATTCAGTAACTGCAGGTTGAGGGAGTGGTATTCAGTAACTGGGTTGGGGAGTGAGTATTCAGTAACTGGGTTGGGGAGTGAGTATTCAGTAACTGCAGGTAGAGGGAGTGAGTATTCAGTAACTGGGTTGGGAAGTGAGTATTCAGTAACTGCAGGTTGAGGGATTGGTATTCAGTAACTGGGTTGGGGAGTGAGTATTCAGTAACTGGGTTGGGGAGTGAGTATTCAGTAACTGCAGGTAGAGGGAGTGAGTATTCAGTAACTGGGTTGGGGAGTGAGTATTCAGTAACTGCAGGTTGAGGGAGTGGTATTCAGTAACTGGGTTGGGGAGTGAGTGTTCAGTAACTGGGTTGGGGAGTGAGTATTCAGTAACTGGGTTGGGGAGTGAGTATTCAGTAACTGCAGGTAGAGGGAGTGAGTATTCAGTAACTGGGTTGGGGAGTGAGTATTCAGTAACTGCAGGTTGAGGGAGTGGTATTCAGTAACTGGGTTGGGGAGTGAGTATTCAGTAACTGGGTTGGGGAGTGAGTATTCAGTAACTGGGTTGGGGAGTGAGTATTCAGTAACTGCAGGTTGAGGGAGTGGTATTCAGTAACTGGGTTGGGGAGTGAGTATTCAGTAACTGGGTTGGGGAGTGAGTATTCAGTAACTGGGTTGGGGAGTGAGTATTCAGTAACTGGGTTGGGGAGTGAGTATTCAGTAACTGGGTTGGGGAGTGAGTATTCAGTAACTGGGTTGGGGAGTGAGTATTCAGTAACTGCAGGTTGAGGGAGTGGTATTCAGTATGAGGCTGCTACCTGCACCGTTGTCTTTGATGGGTGTTTGCCAGCAGGATAATTTATTTTTCATGCTCCGTTGCTTTGTCGGTTGGAACTCTGGTCTGTAATTTTCTTTTTCTTTTTGCTGATTGAGCTCTGTGATTTCTGCTGTGTGGCTGCTGTGAGTGCCCGCTGACTGAACCTGACTTTGACGTGAAGCTAATGGGTTTACTTTACCAGTCTAGTTTTCTTTTCTTTCCCTCCTCAGCCCTGGACTACACTCTCACCTGACTCCTTCGTCCCAAGCCCAGCCTGTGCTGAATTGTCAATCTGTGTCCAGTCCCCCGGCACCTGCCTTGTCAGTGCCAGTTACAGACTCGCCTGTGGATCCTGATGGTCAGACTGTCAACACATCAGATCTTGTTAGAAACATGCTGCAAGATGAGATGTTTAAACTGGTTCAGGTAAAATGAATAATAGCTGCTTGCTCTGTCCGTTTGATAACCCAGTTATTTGCTCACAATTCCAGCTACTCCAAGTCTGTCTTTCCCTGGAGTTGTGGTTGGTCTCTGTCGGTCAGTCTATCTTTCTCGTGCTCTTTTTCTTGCACACTGGCTTTCTCATCTCTGTTTTTGTCCCTTTCTCAATATGATAGAACTCTTCATCAAGATGGAGAGTGATGTAGTTGAGACTGAGAAAAGGTTCCTGAATCTCAGTAAAGGAAACTACGAAGGTATGAGGCGCGAGTTGGCAATGACGGATTGGGAAACATTACTTAAAGGGATGACGGTGGATAGGCAATGGCAAACATTTAAAGAGCACATGGATGAACTGCAACAATTGTTTATCCCTGTCTGGCGCAAAAGTAAACCAGGAAAGGGAGCCAAACCTTGGCTTGCAAGGGAAATTAGAGATAGCATTAGATCCAAGGAAGAGGTATATAAATTTGCCAAGAAAAACAACAGACCTGAGGATTGGGAGCAGTTTAGAATTCAGCAAAGGGATTCATTAAGAAGGAGAAAATAGAGTACGAGAGAAAGCTTGCGGGGAACATAAAAACTGACTGTAAAAGTTTCTATCGGTATGTGAAGAGAAAAAGATTGGTGAAGACAAATGTAGGTCACTTACAGTCAGAAATGGGGGAATTTATTATGGGAACAAAGAAATGGCTGACCTCTCAACATTTAAGAAGTAATTAGATGAGCACGTGAAACGCCATAGCACACAAGGCTAGGGGCCAAGTGCTGGAAAATGGGATTAGAATAGTTAGGTGTTTGATGGCTGGCACAGACACGGTGGGCCGAAGGGCCTGTTTCTGTGCTGTATAACTCTATGACTCTATGACTCAACTAAATGCATACTTTGGTTCTGTCTTCACAAAGGAGGACACAAATATCATAACAGAAATGTTGGGAACACAGGACTTAGTGAGAACAAAGAACAGTACAGCACAGGAACAGGCCATTCAGCCCTCCAAGCCTGCGCCGATCTTGATGCCTGCCTAAACTAAAACCTTCTGCACTTCCGGGGTCCGTATCTCTCTATTCACATCCTATTCATGTATTTGTCAAAATGCCTCTTAAACGTCTCTATCGGATCTGCTTCCACCACCTCCCCCGGCAACAAGTTCCATGCACTCACCACCCTCTGTGTAAAGAACTTGCCTTGCACATCCCCTCTAAACTTTGCCCCTCTCACCTTAAACCTATGTCCCCGAGTAACTGACTCTTCCACCCTGGGAAAACGCTTCTGACTATCCACTCTGTCCATGCCGCTTATAACTTTGTAAACCTCTATCATGTCGCCCCTCCACCTCCGTCGTTCCAGTGAAAACAATCCGAGTTTATCCAACCTCTCCTCATAGCTAATGCCCTCCAGACCAGGCAACATCCTGGTAAACCTCTTCTGTACCCTCCCCAAAGCCTCCACGTCCTTCTGGTAGTGTGGCGACCAGAATTGCACGCAATATTCTAAGTGTGGCCGAACTAAGGTTCTGTACAGCTGCAGCATGACTTGCCAATTTTTATACTCTATGCCCGGACCGATGAAGGCAAGCATGCCGTATGCCTTCTTGACTACCTTATCCACCTGCATTGCCACTTTCAGTGACCTGTGGACCTGTACGCCCAGATCTCTCTGCCTGTCAATACTCCTCAGGATTCTGCCATTTACTGTATACTTCCCACCTGCATTAGACCTTCCAAAATGCATTACCTCACATTTGTCTGAATTAAACTCCATCTGCCATTTCTCCGCCCAAGTCTCCAACCGATCTATATCCTGCTGTATCCTCTGACGATCCTCATCACTGTCCGCAACTCCACCAACCTTTGTGTCGTCCGCAAACTTACTAATCAGACCAGCTACATTTTCCTCCAAATCATTTATATACACTATAAACAGCAAAGGTCCCAGCACTGATCCCTGCGGAACACCACTAGTCACATCCCTCCATTCAGAAAAGCACTCTTCCACTGCTACCCTCTGTCTTCTATGACCGAGCCAGTTCAGTATCCATCTTAATAAAAGCAAAATACTGCGGATGCTGGAAATCTGAAATAAAAACAAGAAATGCTGGAACCACTCAGCAGGTCTGGCAGCATCTGTGAAAAGAGAAGCAGAGTTAACGTTTCGGGTCAGTGACCCTTCATAAGTCCCACATAAGAGATTTGAGTGTAAAATTAAAGCACATGGGATTGGGGGTAGTGTATTGCAATGGATAGAAAATTGGTTGGCAGACAGGCAACAAAGAGTAGGGATAACTGGGTCTTTTTCCGAATGACAGGCAGTGACTAGTGGGGTACAGCAGGGATCAGTGCTGGGACACCAGCTATTCACGATATACATTAATGATTTCGATGAGGGAACTAAATGTCAAATCTCCAAATTTGCAGATGACACAAAACTGGGTGGGAGGGTGAGTTGTGAGGAGGATGCAGAGAGGCTTCAGGATGATTTGGACAAGTTGAGTGAGTGGGCTAATGCATGGCAGATGCAGTATAATGTGGATAAATTAGAACTAGAACATTACAGCGCAGTACAGGCCCTTCGGCCCTCGATGTTGCGCCGACCTGTGAAACCATCTGACCTACACTATTCCATTTTCATCCATATGTCTATCCAATGACCACTTAAATGCCCTTAAAGTTGGCGAATCTACTACTGCTGCAGGCAGGGCATTCCACGCCCTTACTACTCTCTGAGTAAAGAAACTACCTCTCACATCTGTCCTATATCTATCGCCCCTCAACTTGAAGCTATGTCCCCTCGTGTTTGCCATCACCATCCGAGGAAAAAGACGCTCACTATCCACCCTATCTAACCCTCTGATTATCTTATATGTCTCTATTAAGTCACCTCTCCTCCTCCTTCTCTCCAACGAAAACAACCTCAAGTCCCTCAGCCTTTCCTCGTAAGACCTTCCCTCCATACCAGGCAACATCCTAGTAAATCTCCTCTGCACCCTTTCCATAGCTTCCACATCCTTCCTATAATGCGGTGACCAGAACTGCACGCAATACTCCAGGTGCGGTCTCACCAGAGTTTTGTACAGCTGCAGCATGACCTCGTGGCTCCGAAACTCGATCCCCCTACTAATAAAAGCGAACACACCATATGCCTTCTTAACAGCCCTATTAACCTGGGTAGCAACCTTCAGGGATTTATGCACCTGGACACCAAGATCTCTCTGTTCATCTACACTACCAAGAATCTTCCCATTAGCCCAGTACTCTGCATTCCTGTTACTCCTTCCAAAGTGAATCACCTCACACTTTTCCGCATTAAACTGCAATTGCCATCTCTCAGCCCAGCTCTGCAGCCTATCTATGTCCTTCTGTATCCTACAACATCCTTCGTCACTATCCACAACTCCACCGACCTTAGTGTCATTTGCAAATTTACTAACCCACCTTTCTACACCCTCTTCCAGGTCATTTATAAAAATGACAAACAGCAGTGGCCCCAAAACAGATCCTTGCGGTACACCACTAGTAACTAAACTCCAGGATGAACATTTGCCATCAACCACCACCCTCTGTCTTCTTTCAGCTAGCCAATTTCTGATCCAAAGCTCTAAATCACCTTCAACCCCATACTTCCGTATTTTCTGCAATAGCCTACCGTGGGGAACCTTATCAAACGCCTTACTGAAATCCATATACACCACATCCACTGCTTTACCCTCATCCACCTGTTTGGTCACCTTCTCGAAAAACTCAATAAGGTTTGTGAGGCACGACCTACCCGTCACAAAACCATGCTGACTATCTCTAATGAACTTATTCTTTTCAAGATGATTATAAATCCTGTCTCTTGTAACCTTTTCCAACATTTTACCCACAACCGAAGTAAGGCTCACAGGTCTATAATTACCAGGGCTGTCTCTACTCCCCTTCTTGAACAAGGGGACAACATTTGCTATCCTCCAGTCTTCCGGCACTATTCCTGTCGACAATGACGCCATAAAGATCAAGGACAAAGGCTCTGCAATCTCCTCCCTAGCTTCCCAGAGAATCCTAGGATAAATCCCATCTGGCCCAGGGGACTTATCTATTTTCACACTTTCCAAAATTGATAACACCTCCTCCTTGTGAACCTCAATCCCATCTAGCCTAGTAGCCTGAATCTCAGTATTCTCAACAACATTTTCTTTCTCTACTGTAAATACTGACGCAAAATATTCATTTAACGCTTCCCCTATCTCCTCTGATTCCACACACAACTTCCCACTACTATCCTTGATTGGCCCTAATCTAACTCTAGTCATTCTTTTATTCCTGATATACCTATAGAAAGCCTTAGGGTTTTCCCTGATCCTATCCGCCAATGACTTCTCGTGTCCTCTCCTTGCTCTTCTTAGCTCTCCCTTTAGATCCTTCCTGGCTAGCTTGTAGCTCTCAAGCGCCCTAACTGAGCCTTCACGTCTCATCCGAACATAAGCCTTCTTCTTCCTCTTGACAAGCGCTTCAACTTCTTTAGTAAACCACGGCTCCCTCGCTCGACAACTTCCTCCCTGCCTCACAGGTACATACTTATCAAGGACACACAGTAGCTGCTCCTTGAATAAGCTCCACATTTCGATTGTTCCCATCCCCTGCAGTTTCCTTCCCCATCCTACGCATCCTAAATCTTGCCTAATCGCATCATAATTTCCTTTCCCCCAGCATAATTCTTGCCCTGCGGTATATACCTGTCCCTGCCCATCGCTAAGGTAAACCTAACCAAATTGTGATCACAATCACCAAAGTGCTCACCTACATCTGAATCTAACACCTGGCCGGGTTCATTTCCCAGTACCAAATCCAATGTGGCATCACACCTGGTTGGCCTGTCTACATACTGTGTCAGAAAACCCTCCACACACTGGACAAAAACTGACCCATCTAAAGTACTCGAACTATAGTATTTCCAGTCGATATTTGGAAAGTTAAAGTCCCCCATAACAACTACCCTGTTACTCTCGCCCCTGTCGAGAATCATCTTCGCTATCCTTTCCTCTACATCTCTGGAACTATTCGGAGGTCTATAAAAGACTCCCAACAGGGTAACCTCACCTCTCCTGTTTCTAACCTCGGCCCATACTACCTCAGTAGACGAGTCCTCAAACGTCCTTTCTGTCGCTGTAATACTCTCCTTGATTAACAATGCCTCACCCCCCCCCCTTTTACCATCTTCTCTGTTCTTACTGAAACATCTAAATCCCGGAATCTGCAACATCCATTCCTGCCCCTGCTCTACCCATGTCTCCGAAATGGCTACTACATCGAGATCCCAGGTACCAACCCATGCTGCAAGCTCACCCACCTTATTCCGGATGCTCCTGGCGTTGAAATAGACACACTTTATACCAGGTTCTTGCTTGCCAGTGCCCTCTTGCGTCCTTGTAACCATATCCCTGACCTCACTACTCTCAACATCCTGTATACTGGAACTACAGTTTAGGTTCCCATTCCCCTGCTGAATTAGTTTAAACCCCCCCGAAGAGCACTAGCAAATCTCTCCCCCAGGATATTGGTACCTCTCTGGTTCAGGTGAAGACCATCCTGTTTGTAGAGGTCCCACCTACCCCAGAAAGAGCCCCAATTATCCAGGAAACCAAAACCCTCCCTCCTACACCATCCCTGCAGCCACGTGTTCAACTCCTCTCTCTCCCTATTCCTCGCTTCACTATCACGTGGCACGGGCAACAACCCAGAGATAACAACTCTGTTTGTTCTCGCTCTAAGCTTCCACCCTAGCTCCCTGAATTTCTGTCTTAAATCCCCATCTCTCTTCCTACCTATGTCGTTGGTGCCTATGTGGACCACGACTTGGGGCTGCTCCCCCTCCCCCTTAAGGATCCCAAAAACACGATCCGAGACATCACGAACCCTGGCACCTGGGAGGCAACACACCAACCGTGAGTGTCTCTCGTTCCCACAGAACCTCCTATCTGTTCCCCTAACTATGGAGTCCCCAATGACTAATGTTCTACTCCTCTTCCCCCTTCCCTTCTGAGCAACAGGGACAGACTCTGTGCCAGAGACCTGTACCCCATTGCTTACCCCTGGTAAGTCGTCCCCCGCAACAGTATCCAAAACGGTATACCTGTTGTTGAGGGAAACGGCCACAGGGGATCCCTGCACTGCCTGCTGGTTCCCTCTCCTTCCTCTGACGGTAACCCATCTACCTACTTATTTTACCTGAGGTGTGACTACCTCCCTATAACTCCTCTCAATAACCTCCTCCGCCTCCTGAATGATCCGAAGTTCATCCAGCTCCAGCTCCAGTTCCCTAACGCGGTCTGCGAGGAGCTGGAGTTGGGTGCACTTCCCACAGATGCAGTCAGCAGGGACACTCTTGGCGACCCTTACCTCCCACATTCTGCAGGAGGAACATACAACTGCCTTTACCTCCATTCCCACTATTCTAAATTCCCAACAAATCTACTGAAAAACCAAAAACAAAAAGTCAAAACTTGTTAGGTTAGCAATCCAACGGACAGAACTTCTTAAATACAAAGCTTACCTTATCAACACACCAGAGTCCTTTTTTTTGGTTAGAGGAGGAGGGTGGGTGGGAGACACTACACGTGTAGTGTCTTGGGTACAGCCACCACACAAATATATACTTTTTACTTACCCAGCAGTCCCCTGGTCCTCCGAAAACAAAAGGGAATTCACTTTTAAACTTACACTGAAATTGACTTCACAGCTGTAAGTCCGCTCCCGCACCTCCGTTACTATCAAAGCTGCAGTCACCGAAACTAAATGTGAGGTTATCCACTTTGCTTGCAAAAACAGGAAGGCAGATTATCTGAACAGCTATAAACTGAGAGATGGGAATATGCAACGAAACCTGGGTGTTCTCGTACACCAGTCGCTGAAGGTAAGCATGCAGGTGCAACAGGCGGTAAAAAAGGCAAATGGTATGTTGGCCTTCATAGCGAGAGGATTCGAGTACAGGAGCAGGGATGTCTTGCTGCAGCTATACAGGGCGTTGGTGAGGCCACACCTGGAATATTGTTTGCAGTTTTGGTCTCCTTATCCGAGGGAGGATGTTCTTGCTGTGGAGAGAGAGTGCAGCGAAGGTTTAGTAGACTGATTCCTGGGATGGTGGGACTGATGTATGAGAGATTGAGTCTGTTAGGATTATATTCACTGGAGTTCAGAAGAGTGAGGGAGTATCTCATAGAAACCTATAAAATTCTGACAGGACTTGACAGGGTAGATGCCGGAAGGATGTTCCCGATGGTGCGGGAGTCCAGAACCAGGAATCATAGTCTAAGGATCCAGGGTAAATCTTTCAGGACTGAGATGAGGAGAAATTTCTTCACCCAGGGAGTGGTGAGCCTGTGGAATTCGCTACCACAGAAAGTAGTTGAGGCCAAAACATTGTATGTTTTCAAGAAGGAGTTAGATATAGCTCTTGGGTCCAAAGGGATCAAAGGGTATGAGGCAAAAGGGGGAACAGGTTACTGAGTTGGATGATCAGCCATGATCATAATGAATGGTGGAGCAGGCTCGAAAGGCCGAATGGCTTACTCCTCCTCCTATTTTCTATGTTTCTTGCTCTCTTTCTTGCGTTCACTATCTCTCACTCTTACTGCCCTGTTTTCACTCGTCTGCACACATGTTCTGTATTGCACTCCCCTTGTCTCTCGCTCGCTCATGCTCTGTCACTCACTCCCTGGAACTCACTTTCCTGTTTTCCACCTCCTCTTCCTCCCGCAACAGCTCCAGCAAATCAACTTCATGAGTTTAATGCAGGTGGTTGGATCGTCGTTGACGGGCCTTCCCAGCATTCAGCAGCAGCTGCGGCCCGCTCCCAGCCAAAACCAGGCCCCTACAACACCGAACCTCACCACAAATCGAAATTCAAGCTGTCAGGTGCCTGCCCCTGGAGAGACAGAGTGCGAGAGCCCAGTTATGGAAAGCAACCTCCCGGTTCAGAAGTCAAGCAGTGTGCCAGATGAAAACATAGCACAGGTAAGGGATGAAGTGAAGGCTGTCGATCATGCATGTTGGGCAGTATTCAAGCCACAAAACTGGCAGTCACTGTGTGAGTGTGGTTGATTAGTTTTAGCAAGCTTACTCCTCTTGTCCACTGCAAGTGCTGAATCTCCCAGGCCACCAGCTCCCAGTACTGGGACTGGGATATATTGTCCAACAGATGCAATTTAATCATCAGGAGCGTCACAGCGAGCCCAGTCCATCCAATTGATGTGACTGGATGGTGATTTGCACCTACATAGTGGATTGTCTCCTCCTTTGCACAGTGGAGTGTAGCTCAATGATAGCAAATGTAACAGGTTCTGGCAGAGGCTGGGTTTTCTGTCAAGGTTTATACAGCGCTGTGGTTGCGATAGAATGATCACAGAACAGAGAGCTTTGCAAACAGTGTGAAAGTTGGGAATTCAGTGTCAAGGGTGAAGGAGGTGCTGATTTTTGTCTTCAATATTTGTAGTCATTCGTGTAAACTTGAGACAGGAAGTATTTACAATTTTTGTCCAGTATTTTAGTGCTTAGTGGAAGTTAGAGTGTAGAAAAAGACTTTCAACAAATTAAAAAGTAGAGATGAATAATTTCTTTGCATCAGTCTTTGTAATAGAGGAAGAAGTCAGCATGCTAGACATCCCAATATTGAAATACGGACAGGAACTCACCAAAATTAACATTAGCAAATTAACAGTAATAAAGAAAATAATAGCACTAAAGAGTGGAGTGAATTGTTCATTTTGAATTTGAGATTGATAGATTTTGTTAACCACAGGTATGAAGGGAATGGTGCAAAAGTGGTACATGGAGTCAAGTCCCAGGTCAGGCATAATCTCACTGAGTGGTGCAACAGGCTCAAGGGGCTAAATGGTCTAGTCCTGCTCCTATGTTCAATGGGATTTAAATGAAGAAGGGAACAAAGTGGAGGGAAGTGACCACGAATGGCATGGACGGGGATCCTGAGTAAAGCTAATATAAGGGAAAAGGGAGCTGGATTGTGGGAGGGTGTGAGGTCGGAGTCTGAGCATCAAATACTCATCAAATTGTTCCATTGATCTGCACAACTTGAGTTACTAGCAGGGTTGGGGCAGCAAGACGATTATTTTTGTTTACCAGTTTGCTTCCTGTTGCTGTTTGGCCTCCATGGGAGCAATGACCCTGGAGCAGGCCAAGGTTGAAAGGTGGTGTGGTTCACTGTGGTGAAGGAGCATCGGTTTCCTGGACTCTGTGCATCCATCCCCTAATCCAGGCCATCACCATTCAACACTTAACCAGGTTTAGGCACAGGAGGAAGCTGTTTGGCTGCCTCTTTGCTGGAGTGATCCAAAAACTAATCCCACTGCCCCACGCTCTCCCCATAGCCCTGCATCAATCCCAAACTAATCCCACTGCCCCACTCTCTCCCATAGACCTGTAACAATCCCCAAACTAATTCCACTGCCCCACTCTTTCCCCATATCCCTGTAACAATCCGCAAACTAATCCCACTGCCCCACTCTCTCCCATCGATCAGTAACAAGCTCCAAACTAATCCCACTGCCCCACTCTCTCCCCATAGCCCTGCATCAATCCCAAACTAATCCCACTGCCCCACTCTCTCCCATAGACCTGTAACAATCCCCAAACTAATTCCACTGCCCCACTCTCCCCCATAGATCAGTAACAAGCTCCAAACTATTCCCACTGCCCCACTCTCTCCCATAGATCAGTAACAAGCTCCAAACTAATCCCACTGCCCCACTCTCTCCCATAGACCTGTAACAATCCCCAAACTAATCCCACTGCCCCACTCTCCCCCATAGATCAGTAACAAGCTCCAAACTATTCCCACTGCCCCACTCTCCCCCATAGATCAGTAACAAGCTCCAAACTAATCCCACTGCCCCACTCTCTCCCATAGATCAGTAACAAGCTCCAAACTAATCCCACTGCCCCACTCTCTCCCATAGATCAGTAACAAGCTCCAAACTAATCCCACTGCCCCACTCTCTCCCACAGATCAGTAACAATCCCCAAACTATTCCCACTGCCCCACTCTCTCCCACAGATCAGTAACAAGCTCCAAACTAATCCCACTGCCCCACTCTCTCCCACAGATCAGTAACAATCCCCAAACTAATCCCACTGCCCCACTCTCTCCCACAGATCTGTAACAAGCTCCAAACTATTCCCACTGCCCCACTCTCTCCCATAGATCAGTAACAAGCTCCAAACTATTCCCACTGCCCCACTCTCTCCCCATAGCCCTGCATCAATCCCAAACTAATCCCACTGCCCCACTCTCTCCCATGGATCAGTAACAAGCTCCAAACTAATCCCACTGCCCCACTCTCTCCCATGGATCAGTAACATGCTCCAAACTAATCCCACTGCCTCACTCTTTCCCCATATCCCTGTAACAATCCCCAAACTAATCCCACTGCCCCACTCTCCCCCATAGATCAGTAACAATCCCCAAACTAATCCCACTGCCCCACTCTCTCCCATAGATCAGTAACAAGCTCCAAACTATTCCCACTGCCCCACTCTCTCCCATGGATCAGTAACATGCTCCAAACTAATCCCACTGCCTCACTCTTTCCCCATATCCCTGTAACAATCCCCAAACTAATCCCACTGCCCCACTCTCTCCCATAGATCAGGAACAATCCCCAAACTAATCCCACTGCCCCACTCTCTCCCATAGATCAGTAACAAGCTCCAAACTATTCCCACTGCCCCACTCTCTCCCATAGATCAGTAACAAGCTCCAAACTAATCCCACTGCCCCACTCTCTCCCATAGATCAGTAACAAGCTCCAAACTAATCCCACTGCCCCACTCTCTCCCATAGATCAGTAACAAGCTCCAAACTAATCCCACTGCCCCACTCTCTCCCATAGATCAGTAACAAGCTCCAAACTAATCCCACTGCCCCACTCTCTCCCATAGATCAGTAACAAGCTCCAAACTAATCCCACTGCCCCACTCTCTCCCATAGATCAGTAACAAGCTCCAAACTAATCCCACTGCCCCACTCTCTCCCATAGATCAGTAACAAGCTCCAAACTAATCCCACTGCCCCACTCTCTCCCATAGATCAGTAACTAGCTCCAAACTAATCCCACTGCCCCACTCTCTCCCATAGATCAGTAACAAGCTCCAAACTAATCCCACTGCCCCACTCTCCCCCATAGATCAGTAACAATCCCCAAACTAATCCCACTGCCCCACTCTCCCCCATAGATCAGTAACATGCTCCAAACTAATCCCACTGCCTCACTCTTTCCCCATATCCCTGTAACAATCCCCAAACTAATCCCACTGCCCCACTCTCTCCCATAGATCAGTTACAAGCTCCAAACTATTCCCACTGCCCCACTCTCTCCCATAGATCAGTAACAATCCCCAAACTAATCCCACTGCCCCACTCTCTCCCATAGATCAGTAACAATCCCCAAACTAATCCCACTGCCCCACTCTCTCCCATATTCAGTAACAATCCCCAAACTAATCCCACTGCCCCACTCTCTCCCATAGATCAGTAACAAGCTCCAAACTAATCCCACTGCCCCACTCTCTCCCATAGATCAGTAACAAGCTCCAAACTAATCCCACTGCCCCACTCTCTCCCATAGATCAGTAACAAGCTCCAAACTAATCCCACTACCCCACTCTCTCCCATAGATCAGTAACAAGCTCCAAACTAATCCCACTACCCCACTCTCTCCCTATAGATCAGTAACAAGCTCCAAACTATTCCCACTGCCCCACTCTCTCCCCACAGCCCTGTTACAATCCCCAAACCAATCCCACTGCCCCACTGTCTCCCATAGATCAGTAACAAGCTCCAAACTAATCCCACTGCCCCACTCTCTCCCATAGATCAGTAACAAGCTCCAAACTAATCCCACTGCCCCACTCTCCCCCCATAGCCCTGTATCATTCCCCAAACTAATCCCACTGCCCCACTCTCTTCTCATAGCCCTGTATCAATCCCAAACTAATCTCACTGTTCCACTCTATCCCCAAAGATTTGCATAAACTTTCAAATTAACTCTTCCATTTAGTTTTAAGTGTCTTCTCATCAAGATATTAAAATAAAAGTATTTTCCTCAATTATGTTTGCCTTAAATGATATCCTAATATTGGAAATAATCTTTGATGCACTTAAATGCAAGTGGCCCTTTGAACCGTGCACTGATGTTCTTTTTTATTTCTTAGAACCCAGAGAAGTTGTATCTTCGTCCAACGCTTGAAGCTGATCAAGTGTGCAGACTGCAACGGATCCCTGATTCCCAGAGTGTGCTGACCACAGGCTGCGTTCCTATCCGACCTCACCTCCTGCTGGGCCCTGGGGCTCAGCCTCCTGTAACGCTTTGCCAGGTTACTCCTGGGAGAAGTGCAACACCCTGCCTCCCGCTGCTCCGACTCCAGCCTCGGTATGAGCTGAGGGCTCCTCCAGTGGCTCGCATCAAGCCGCCATGCTCCATCCCTCTACTGCAGCCCACCCGACGAGAGGCCTGGGTACCCTGCCTAGAGCCCAGTCACAGGCCACATGTTGGCTTCCCCGCCCACATGATCTCATCAGCATATGATCCTGAGGCTCTCCGGAAAGCTGCTGAGGAAAAAGAGAGGAAGGAAGAATTGTTGAGCAGAGGTCCACCCAAACACCTGAACCTGGATCAGTATCAGCAGCCGTCAGCTTCTCACTGCACTGACCCTCCAGCGAGTGGCCCTCCCCCCTCTGGTGAGAGATTCCAGAGGGAATTCCAGCGCCCCACCTCACATGGAGGCTGCTCCCAGGTGTTCGAGTTGCCTCTCCTCCATCTCCCCCAGCCCACCCCCATGTCTGTCTTTCCTCCGAGTACAAGGCAGCCGCCTAACACTCAGGTAGAGCCTGGGCGGCCATGGATGTTCTCAGCCGCCGCAGTTCAGTGTCCCAGAGGCCAGCAGCAATATCGCATCTTCTGTCCAGCAACCCAGGTAAGCTTGGAGTCAGCGTCGAGGGGAGGGATTCTCAGCCTTGCTGAAGGAGGCAAGGGGGTGTCTCAGCCTTGCCAAGGGAGGGAAGGGTGGTTCTGCCGCTTTGAGGAATAGAGACTATTGTTTCTAGATACTTGTGACTGTCTCCTTTTCCATGTTCTCTACCACATTATTACCAGTACTCCATAGTAACAGTGTACCCCTCAGATAGCCTGTTTATAGGTACTGTGAGTATCTGGGCTGAGATTATTCAGTGCTGGTTTGCTACAAGATAAATTGTATTTTAACCAACAGGCTTTAATTATATAATGCTGTTTGAGTGATGGTCCTAAGTTATCATTGATAATGGTTTACCTTAGTGCTGTGCAGCTCAAAATGCTGTCTCCAGGCACAGGTCAAATTTAGAAGACCAGTGCTGGGTGTTGGTCGCAGTTCAAATTAAACGTCTCTCATGCCCACCATTACTCCTTCCTGAAAGACTACTTTGGTGTTATCCTTCATTCTAGGTGTCAGTGGTCCATCCTCCAAGACTCATTCCAGCTCAGGACCTCATTGCTTTTGAGCAAGGCCAGCTATGTAAATCTCACCAACCTTCGAGAGAACCACAGGCTGAAGCCTTTCGCCTTCTGAAGGTGAACATCGAGGCATTTGAGCCCAGGACCAGTTGTGACAGTAAGAAGAGGTGGGAATCTGCAAGGTGGCTTTATTTAGTCTCTGAGTTAGAGCCTGTTTTCATCATCCCAATCAATGACAGCAAATCAACAGAACAGACAAACTGGGCCTGAGACCAGACAGGTCAGGGCTAGGCCATCCAAGCAGGGATGTATTAACCGGGTTGTGGGGATGGGGTGGAGAAATGGTTGGGGAGGGTTGGACCTGGGCTGGGATGTGTGCGGTGGGGATTAGGGTAGGCTAGGAGAAGAATGTGGGGTTAAGTGGCGACAGGAGGTGGGTGGGTGAGAGGGTGGTGTTGAGGGTGGTCAATGGCAAGCAGGCCAGTTGCAGTTACTGGACCCAACTAAGCTCCACTGACCCCACAGCTCAAGCAAGAAATACTCAAAAAAAAAAAATTTGTTGCTGTTAAGCCAGATAAATTAGAAAACAGATCATTTGAACCCATGATTAGGACTGAAAGTAATCGTGATGATGGTGGGATGAGGGGAGGGATGTAGGGCGGAGATGGGGAGAAGTTGGAGAGGGGAGGGATGTGAGGAGGAAGTGGGAAGAAGGTGGAGTGGGGAGAGATGTGGGGTGGGGTGGGGAGGGAAGGGATGTGGGCTGGTGAGGAGATGGAGAGGGGAGGAAGTGGGGAGAAGGTGATGAGGGGAGGGATATGGGAAGGAGATGGGGAGGGGAGGGATGTGGGGAGGAAGTGGGGATAATGTGAGGAGGGGAGGGATGTGGGGTGGAGATGGGGAGGGGAGGCATGTGGAGAGAAGGTGGAGAGGGGAGCGGAGGGGTGTGGGGAGAATGTGGTGAGGGGCGGGATGTGGGGTGGAGATAGAGAAGGGATGTTGGGTGTGGAGGTGGGGTTGAAGGATGATGTGTCATATTATGACGTGCTTTTTCCAGAGACCTGATTTGTTTTTCATTCCCCAGGTTAAAGCGGCGTTGTGATAGAAGAAGAGCAGAGAGGACAGTCTGCAAACTGCCCCAGTCAGACCAACGAATGGGCCCCCCTGATCCACCAGATACTCAGGAGGTTAGACACATAGTCTGTATGTAAAATCCTTGGGTCTGTCCTCCTACACTTTCTGGGAGGTTGAGAGGAGGTAGCTAATAAATGGGGTAGGGTCGGAATGTATGCTGTAACTAGGGACAGTCCTCCCATATTCCGCATGATGGTCATACCCCTTGACGTGCTAACTCACCATATCTGCCCTGTGGAATGACAGGAGGGTCCCTGCAACTTCCATAGCCCAGGTAGCCTGCTTCTGACTTTAGTCTAGCACTGCAGGGGGAGACCAGGCATGGAGAGAAGAACTGTTTGACCAGAGCCCTTTCACCAGCTGTAATGGATACTCTCCCAGTGACAAGCCTTTAGCTTTTTATTTTAAGACCAAAACGGATGGAACAGCAGTGTCCTGCCAGGGGGTGTTAGTGATGAAAACCCAGAGGCACTTATTTTATTCCATTGTGGGCTTCGCTGGCAGGATCAGCATTTATTGCCCATCCCTAATTAGAATCATAGAATATTTACAGCATAGAAGGAAGCTAATTGGCCCCTTGTGTCCATGCCAGTTCTCTGCAACAGCAACTCAGCTCGTCCCACTCGCCCACCTTTGAGAAGGTGGTGGTGAGCCCCTGCAGTCCATGTGGGGTTGGTACACCCACAGTGCTGTTAGGAAGGGAGTTGACCCAGCCACAGTGAAGGGACGGCGATATAGTTCCAAGTCAAGATGGTGTGTGACTTGGAGGGGAATTTGCAGGTGCTGGTGTTCCCATGCATCTGCTGCCCTTTTCTTTCTAAGTTGTAGAGGTTGCGAGTTTGGAAGGTGCTGTTGAAGGAGTAAGAGTGTTGAGAGATAAAAACAAGAAATGCTGGAAGCACTCAGCAGGTCTGGCAGCATCTGTGAAGAGAGAAGCAGAGTTAACGTTTCAGGTCAGTGACCCTTCATCAGAACTCACTGACCTGAAACGTTAACTCTGCTTCTCTCTCCACAGATGCTGCCAGATCTGCTGAGTGTTTCCAGCATTTCTTGTTTTTATTTCAGATTTCCAGCATCTGCACTATTTTGCTTTTAATTAAGAGTGTTGAGAGCCCTGGGAGAGAGGAAGTAGTCACAGCTGGGTTATTGGATGAGTATCAATATCCGTTATCACAGTTAGCAGTCCGTTAGTGCTGGACAGAATCCCCAGGACCAAGGGAAAGCAGAGCCAGCAGTACAGCAGCTTTTAGGCTGCCTGTACTTATTTCAGACAGCTGAACGTTACAGGAGACATGGGCAGTAGTGTAGGTTGAGTTTAGGGTATGGGGAGGTGATTAGGTGGGGCTGGGGGATATGGGGAAATGATGGGTGTCTGGCAGATACGGGGTGTGTAACAGTTGTGTTTAATACCAGGAGCCGAGAGAAGTTCCACCAGTGCCCGAAACCTCAGGATGTTTTACCCTCCCACTGGGTGAGTGAGAATGAGGAAACTGCTCCTCCAAGTTTGCTGTTGTAACTTGTGTGTTGTAAGAAATCAAAAAACCAGCGATCAAACTGCAGCTTCTCTATCCTTCTGTCTGACGACCTGAACCACCATCTACTTCATTACCTCCAGACTTGATTATTCCAGTGCACTCCTAGCTGATCTTCCACATTCTATCCTCAGTGAACTTGAGGTCATCCAAAACTCTGCTGCTTGTGTCTTAACTCTCACCAAGTCTCGTTCCCCCATCACCACTGTGCTGGCTGACCTACATTGGCTCCTGTTCAAGCATCGTCTTGATTTTAAAATTCTCATCCTTGTTTTTAAATGCCTCCATGGCCTCACCCCTCCCTATCTCTGTAATCTCCAGCCTCACAACCCTCTGAGATATCTGTGCTCCTCTAATTTGGGCCTTTTGTGCATCCCTGATTTTAATCGCTCCACCATTGGTGGCCGTGCCTTCAGTTGTCTCGGCCACAAGCTCAGGACCACCCTCCCTACATCTCTCCACCTCTCCACCCTGCCTTCCTCCTTTAAGACACTCCTTAAAACCTACCCTTTGACCAAGCTGTTGGTCATCTGATCTAATATTTCCTTTTGTAGCTCAGTATCATACTTAGTGTCATAATACTCCTGTGAAGTACCTTTGGATGTTCTATTACTGGTGCCACATAAATATAAGTAGTTGTTCTAGTACTAATCACTCTTTAGAACATAGAACAAAATACAACACAGAAGGAAGCCATTCAGCCCATCGTATCCACACCAGCCGCTTAAGCTATCCATCCAAACTAATCCTATCTTCCAGCACTTGGTCCAAAGCCCCACAGGCTACAGCACCTTAGGTACATGTCCAGGTACCTTTTAATAAAATTGAGGGTCTCTGCCTCCACCACCGATTCTGGCAGTGGATTCCAGACACCCACCACCCCCTGGGTGAAAAAGTTTTTCCTCATTTTTTAAAATTCATTCACGGGATGTGGGTGTCACTGGCCAGGCCAGCATTTATTGTCCATCCCTAATTGCCCTTGAGAAGGTGGTGGTGAGCTGACTTCTTGAACTGCTGCAGTCCATGTGAGGTAGGTACACCCACAGTGCTGTTAGGAAGGGAGTTCCAGGATTTTGACCCAACGACAGTGAAGGAACGGCGATATAGTTCCAAGTCAGGATGGTGTGTGACTTGGAGGGGAACTTGCAGGTGGTGGTGTTCCCATGCATTTGTTGCTCTTGTCCTTCGAGGTGGTAGAGGTCGCGGGTTTGGAAGGTGCTGTCTAAGGAGCCTTGGTGCGTTGCTGCAGTGCATCTTGTAGATGGTACACACTGCTGCCACTGTGTGTTGGTGGTGGAGGGAGTGAATGTTTGTGGTTGGTGTGCTAATCAAGCGGGCTGCTTTGTCCTGGATGGTGTCGAGCTTCTTGAGTGTTGTTGGAGCTGCACCCACCCAGGCAAGTGGAGAATATTCCATTTCATTCCTGACTTGTGCCTTGTAGCTGGTGGACAGGCTTTGGGGAGTCAGGAGGTGAGTTGCACACTGCAGGATTCATAGCCTCTGACCTGCTCTTGTAGCCACGGTATTTATATGGCTACTCCAGTTCAGTTTCTGGTCAATGGTAGCCCCTAGGATGTTGATAGTGGGGGATTCAGCGATAGTAACGCCATTGAATGTCAAGGGGAGATGGTTAGATTCTCTCTTGTTGGAGATGGTCATTGCCTGACACTTGTGTGGCGCGAATGTTACTTGCCACTTATGAGCCCAAGCCTGGATATTGTCCAGTCTTGCTGCATTTCTACATGGACTGCTTCAGTATCTGAGGAGTCACGAATGGTGCTGAGCATTGTGCAATCATCAGCGAACATCCCCACTTCTGACCTTATGATAGAAGGAAGGTCATTGATGAAGTAGCTGAAGATGGTTGGGCCTAGGCCACTACCCTGAGGAACTCCTGCAGTGATGTCCTGGAGCTCAGATGATTGACCTCCAACAGCCACAACCATCTTCCTTTGCACTAGGTATGACTCTAACCAGCAGAGAGTTTTCCCCCTGATTCCCGTTGACTCCAGTTTTGCTAGGGCTCCTTGATGCCATACTTGGTTAAATGCTGCCTTGATGTCAAGGGCAGTCACTCTCACCTCACCTCTTGAGTTCAGCTCTTTTGTCCATGTTTGAACCAAGGCTGTAATGAGGTCTGGAGCTGAGTGGCCCTGGCAGAACCCAAGCTGGGTATCACTGAGCAGGTTATTGCTAAGCATGTGCTGCTTGATGGCACTGTTGATGACACCTTCCATCACTTTGCTGATGATTGAGAGTAGACTGATGGGGCAGTAATTGGCCGGTTGGACTTGTCCTTTTTTGTGGGCAGGGGATACCTGGGCAATTTTCCACATTGCTGGGTAGATGCCAGTGTTATAGCTGTACTGGCACAGCTTGGCTAGGGGCGAGGCAAGTTCTGGAGCACAGGTCTTCAGTACTATTGTCAGAATATTGTCAGGGCCCATAGCTTTTGCAGTATCCAGTGCCTTCAGTCGTTTCTTGATATCACGTGGAGTGAATTGAATTGGCTGAAGACTGGCATCTATGATGCTGGGGACTTCGGGAGGAGGCCGAGATGGATCTTCAACTTCGCATTTCTGGCTGAAGATTGTTGCAAATGCTTTTGCCTTATCCCCTTTTGTCCCCTCTAATCCCTCTCCCAATCACCTTAAATCTGTGCCCCCTGGTAATTGACCTCTCCGCCAGGGAAAACAGGACATTTCTGTCTATTCTATCTAGGCCATTCATAATTTCGTAAACCTCAATCAAGTCACCCCTCAGCTCCTCAATTCCAGGGAAAACGACCCTAGCCTATCCAATCTTTCCTCATAACTGCAACCCTAAAGCCCTGGCAACATTCTTGTAAAGCCCCTCTGCACTCTCTCCAGAGCAATTATGTCCTTCGTGTAATGTGGTGACCAGAACTTCATGCAATACTTCAGCTGCTGCTTAACCAGCGTTTTATACAATTCCAGCGTCACATCCCTGCTTTTGTATTCTGTATCTTGGCCAATAAAGGAAAACAATCCATATGTCTTCTTCACCACTCTACCTACCTGTCCTGCCACCGTCAGGGACCTGGTGGACATGCACTCCAAGGTCTCTCACTTCTTCTGCCTCTCTCAATATCCTCCCGTTTATTGTGTATTCTCTCGTTTTATCTGCCCTCCCCAAATGCATTACCTCACACCTCTCAGGATTGAATTCCATTTGCTACTTTTCTGCCCACTCAACAAAACCATTGATATTGTTCTGGAGTCCACGACTCTCCCCCTCACTATTAACTACATGGCCAATTTTTGTGTCATCAGCAAATATCCCATCATGCCTCCCACATTTAAGTCCCAATCATTAATATATGTTACAAACAGCAAGGGACCCAACACTGAGCCCTGTGGAACACCACTGGAAACAGCTTTCCATTCACAAAAACATCCATCGACTACTACCCTTTGTTCCCTGTCACTGAGCCAATTTTGGATCCAACCTGCTACATTGCCCTATATCCCATGGGCTTTTATTTTTCTGACCAGTCTGCCATGTGGGACCTTGTCAAATGCCTTACTAAAATCCATGTAGACCACATCCACTGCATTACCCTCATCAATCCCCCTTGTTACTTCCTCAAAAAACTCAATTATGTTAGTAAGACCGTCCCTTAAGAAATTCATGCTGACTATCCCAGATTAATCCGTGCCTTTCTTGGTGACAGTTTATCCTGTCCCTCAGAATAGATTAAAACAATTTACCCACCATCGAGGTCAAACTGACAGGCCTATAATTACCTAGCTTATCCATCGCACCCTTTTTAAACAATGGTACAACATTCGCACACCTCCAATCATCTGCTTTCTCACCTGTATCTAGTGAGGATTTGAAGATGATCCTCAGAAAATGCGCTATTTCCTCCCTGGCTTCCTTTACCAGCCTGGGATGCAGAACATCTGGTCTTGGCAATTTATCCACTTTCAAGGATGTCAGACCCTCTAATACTTCCTCTCTCATTGTGCTAATCATATCTAATATTTCACACTCCTCTTTAACTACAATGTCTACATCAACCCTCTCCTTTGTGAAGACAGAGACAAAAATCTCATTAAGAACCCTGCCCACATCTTCTGCATCCAAGCATAAGTTTCCCTGTACATCTCTGATAGGCCCTACACTTTCCTTAGTTATCCTCTTGCTCTTAATGTACTGATAAAACATCTTCGGGTTTTCCTTGATTTTACCTGCCAATAATTTTTCATGTCCTCTCTTTGCTTTTCTAATTTTCTTTTTTACTTCACTCCTGCACTTTGTATACTCCTCTCAGCTTTTTAAAGTATTAAGATATTTGTGATCATAGAATATTTCTTTTTTTGCTTTAACTTACCCTGTAAGCTTCCAGCTAACCAGCGAGCTCTAAATTTGGCAATACCACCCTTTATCTTTGTAGAGACATGCCTACACTGTGCCTGTAGTATCTTGCTGTTGAATGCCTCCCACTGGTTTGCCACTGATTTTCCTTCAAGTAGCTGTATCCAGTCCACCTCCGCTGGGTCACCTCTCAGTTTCGTAAAATTTGCCTTCCCCCAGTTTAGAACCTTTGCTCCTGTTTTATCTTTGTCCTTTTCCATGATTATGCTGAAACTAACTGTATTATGGTCACTGTCTCCAAAATGGTCACCCACTGTTACTTCATCCACTTGCCCAGCTTCATTACTGAAAACTAAATCAAGAATTGCGCCCCCTCTCGTTGGGCTTGTTACGTTCTGGCTAAAAAAGTTCTCTTGAATGCAGTTCAGGAATTTTGCCCCCTCTGTGCCCTTCACACTGTTTGTACCCCAGTCAATATTGGGGTAGTAGAAATCCCCAATCATCACCGCCTTAAAGTTACTGCACTCAGAAATTTGCCTACATATTTGTTCCTCTATCTGCCTCTCATTATTTGGGGGTCTATAAGTCTTTCTTTCCCTTTCTTTGGCCTCCTTGTCTTGAGAGACAATGGGTAAGTGCCTATAGGTGGTCAGTGGTTTGTGGAGTAGCGCCTGGAGTGGCTATAAAGGTAAATTCTAGAGTGACAGACTCTTCCACAGGCACTGCAGATAAAATTGGTTGTCGGGGCTGTTACACAGTTGGCTCTCTCCTTGCACTACTTTCTTTTTTCCTGCCAACTGCTAAGACTCTTCGACTCGCCACTCTTTAGCCCCACCTTTATGGCTGTCCGCCAGCTCTGGCGATCACTGGCAACTGACTCCCACGACTTGTGGTCAACGTCAAAGGACTTCATGTCGCGTTTGCTGATGTCTTTAAAGTGGAGACATGGACGGCCAGTGGGTCTGATACCAGGGACGAGCTCGCTGTACGATACGTCCTTGGGGATCCTGCCATCTTCCATGCGGCTCACATGGGTAAGCCATCTCAAGCGCCGCTGGCTCAGTAGAGTATATGCTGGGGATGTTGGCCGCCTCGAGGACTTCTGCGTTGGAGATACAGTCCTGCCACCTGGTGCCAAGGATTCTCTGGAGGCAACGAAGATGGAATGAGTTGAGACATTGCTCTTGGCTGACATACACTGTCCAGCCCTCGCTGCCGTAGAGCAAGGTACTGAGGACACAGGCTTGATACGCTCATATTTTTTGTGTTCCGTGTCAGTGCGCCATTTTCCCACACTCTCTTGGCCAGTCTGGACAAAGCAGCGGATGCCTTTCCCATGCGCTTGTTGATTTCTGCATTTCTGCATCGAGAGACAGGTTACTGGTGATATTTGAGCCTAGGTAGGTGAACTCTTGAACCACTTCCAGAGCGTGGTCGCCGATATTGATGGATGGAGCATTTCTGACATCCTGTCCCATGATCGTTTTCTTGAGGCTGATGGTTAGGCCAAATTCGTTGCAGGCAGCTGCTATCCTGTCGATGAGTCTCTGCAGACACTCTTCAGTGTGGGATGTTAATGCAGCATCGTCAGCAAAGAGGAGTTCCCTGATGAGGACCTTCCGCACTTTGGTCTTCGCTCTAAGACGGGCAAAGTTGAACAACCTGCCATCTGATCTTGTGTGGAGGAAAATTCCTTCCTCTGAAGTCTTGAATGCATGTGAGAGCAGCAGTGAGAAGAAGATCCCAAACAGTGTGGGTGCGAGAACACAGCCCTGTTTCACGCCACTCAGGATAGGAAAGGGGTCTGATGAGGCACCGCTATGCTGAATACACTCCCAGTGATATGGATGCCTCTTTTTATTTCTGAGCTCCACCCATATGGTCTCGTCTGATGAATAATTTAGCATATCATCCCTCCTCAAATCTATTATTGATTCCTTGACTAATACTGCTGCATCACCCCTGCCTTTGTTATCTCCCACTATATCATGCCTGAATACTCTAAATCCAGGGATCTTGAGCTGTCATTCTTGCCCCTCCTTAAGCCAAGTTTCCATTACAGCAACGATATCATGTTGCCATGTGTCTATCTGTGATGTCAACAGCTTTATTTACTATATTGGTTGCATTTAAATAAATACCCTTTAACGCTGCCAAATTCCTGTGTTGCACACTTTTTAACCTTTTCTTCTTCTGTCTTTTAGAGTCACTCGCCAATTTTGCTAATTTTCTGTGTCCTGTTCCCTGCCCTGAAATTGTCCTATCTAAGACTACGCTTAGGTTCCCATCTCCCTGCCAATCTAGTTTACTTTCTCCCTTCCATCTATAACTGCATCACAGCACTGGGCCCTGCGGCGTGTCCACGCTACCCCCTCCTTTCCCCTTTCTCCCAACTCCCTGCTGTACATTCCCCTCTGCTCTGCTGTACTCCCAACCCTCCCCTCTCCCGTATTCCCCCTGCCCCCTTTCCCAGCCTTTTACTTGTTTCTGAAGATATGACTAACACTTTGAATTCTGTGTAGGTTCATGTGGTGCTCCACTGGCAGATCAAACTTGCTCGTTTGCAACAGCCGCAGAGTTGCATTGTTGGGCCTCCACCAGGAAGAATGCTGAGGAAAGGAAGGATGCCAGCACCAATACGGAGCAGGGTCCTGAGCCCCACCTCCAGCCACCTGCAGGTAGTCCACCGCCTCTCTCTTTTCTCCCTGAATTCCCTACCCTGCTGTGCTGAAGCCATGGGCTCCTTTCTGAGGTACACCAGATCCCCACCCAAATAAACAAAAGTGAGCCTGGGCTGTGGGTTATTAGCAAGCTATTCTCCTTTGGGAGGCATCGCAGCTCAGCCTGACTCTGTCCTCATCTGGTGCGTCAGAGTTTTCAGGAGCAGGATCCCTGATTAATCTCCCACCCTAACCCAAGGAATCAGAGACTGATTCTAATGGTCCTTCACTGCTAGCCTGGCTTGGGTCAGATGGCTTACCACAGACATGGAGATGAAGCTATCTGCATCCTTGTGGTTCAGCTGTGACCTGTCTCTGCTGGCTGAGCCCGGGAGAACATTCCTCCCATGTTTAAATGGAGAAAGCCAGGCTCACATTGAGAAGAGAAGGTGAGCGGGGTTCGATGATACCAAGAGTCTCCCAGCATTACTATAGGTATGAGATAGCAGGAGGGCAAAGAGGGGGAAATGGCTTCCTCTCAAATTAATTGTTTCAACAAAATGCCAATTAGATTCTAAAAGAGGAATCGGGATTTTTTTCTAAGATCATGGATGGGCAGCTGCGACCTGTTACTTGCAATTCCTGCACCACGTCATGTGTCTTGGGCAACTACATGAGTAGGAAATGTCTCCAGCTGCATCAGCTCGAGCTCAGGATTTCCGAGCTTGAGGGGCAGCAAGTGCCACTGCAGAACATCAGGGAACAGGAGAGTTTCTTGGGACGTACTTTCCACAGGAAGTAAGAGTTCAGGATACTAGGAAGAGGCTGGAGGTGCAGGAGTCTTCGTGGTGTGTGCCACTCTCAAATAGATACTCAGCTTTGGAGAGTGCTGGCAGTGACAGCACCCTGAAGGGGTGCAGTCCAGACCCTGGCACCACTGGACATGGGACTGTACAGGAGGGAGCAACAAAGAGCCGAAATGCAGTTATTATAGATTCCATAGTCAGAGGGACAGACAGGCATTTCTGTAACTGTCATCGTGAGTCCCGCATGGTGTGTTGCCTTCTTGGTGCCAGAGTAGAGGACATCACGGAGAGGGTGCAGGATATTCTGCAGGGGAAGGGAGTGAGCCAGAAGTTGTGGTACACGTTGGTACCAATAACACAGCAAGGGCAGGTATTGAGGTCCTATGGTCTGGTTTTCAGGAGCTAGGGAGGAAGTTAAAGAGTAGGACCTCGAGGGTAGTAATCTCTGCGTTACACCCAGGGCCACATGCTAGCAAGAGTAGAAATAGGAAAATATAGAGGATCAATGCATAGCTTGAGGCATGGTGTAGGAGAGAGGGCTTTCAGATTCTTGGCAGAAGGACCACTTTCTGAGGCAGGAGGTACCTATTCAAAAGAGACAGGACACACCTCAAAAGGACTTGGATCAATATCCTCACGGGGAGGTTCACTAGTGTGGTTGGGTAGGATTTAAACCAAATTGGCAAGGGGATGGGCACCAGCATATAGAAGTAGAGGAATTAGGTGAGCTACAAGCACAAATAGCAGTATGGCAATATGATATAGTGGCAGTAACAGAAACGTGGCTTAAAAATGGTGAACACTCGGTGCTTAATATATAAGGACAGGAAGTGTGCAAAAAAGATAGGGAAGGATAAAAGGGAGGCGGGATGGCAGTACTGAATAGGGAAGACATTATAGTGTTGGAAAGTGGGGATGTCCTTGAGGGGGCAGACAGAATCCATTGAGTTGAGAAGGATATCGTCCCGCGACGAGGGCTATTCTATAGGCCTTCAAATAGTGAGAGAGAGATAGAGGAGCAAATCTGCAAGGAAATTACAGAGATATGTAAGAACTATAGAGTGATGATATTGGGGGACTTTAATTATCCAAATATCAATTGAAATAATTTTAGAGTAAAGAGAAATGAGGGGGAGGAATTTCTGAAATGTGTTCAGGAGAACTTCCTTGATCAATGTATTCTCAGCCCAACTAGAAAGGAGGCATTGCTGGATCTGGTGCTGGAAAATGAGGTGGACCAAGTGTGGGGTGCATTTGGGTAAGAGTGATCATCGTATCATAACACTTAGACCCGTAATGCAGAAAAACAAGGAACGATACAAGTCAGAAAAGCTAGATTGCAAGAGGGCTATTTCAACGCAATAAGGAAGGATCTAGCCAGGATAAAATGGAACCAAAGACTGGCGGGAAAAACTGTAATGGAACAATGGGTTCTCTTTAACGAAAAGATGCTTCAGGTCACAGGCTGGGTACATTTCAACAAGTACGAAAGGTAGGAGAACCAAAAACAGGGCTCCTTGGATGATGAAGGAGATAAAGATTATGATGAAACAGAAAAATGAGGGTGTATGATACATGGCAGGTGAATTCTTCAAGTGAGAACCAGGCCAAATACAATAAATTGAGAGGGGAGGAGAAGAGGTAAATAAGATTGGCAAAGAGAGAATATGAGAATAGAATGGCAGTCAACATAAAAGGAATTCAAAAATCTTCTACCGGCTTGTGTGTACCATCTACAAGATGCACTGCAGCAACACACCAAGGCTACTCAGGCAGCAGCTTCCAAACCCATGGCCTCTACCGCCTAGAAGGACAAGGGCAGCAAATACATGGAAACACCACCACCTGCAAGTTCCCCTCCAAGTCACACACCATCCTGATTTGGAAATATATCACCGCCGTTCCTTCACTGTCGCTGAGTCAAGATCCTGGAACTCCCTTCCTAACAGCACTGTGGGTGTAACTACCCCACATGGACTGCAGTGGTTCAAGAAGGCAGCTCACCACCACCTTCTCAAGAGCAATTAGGGATGGGCAATAAATGCTGGCCTGGCCAGCGACACCCACATCCCATGAAACAGATTTTAAAAAAAAATTTAAACTGTAAGCGGGTAGTCAGAGATGGAGTGGGGCCTATTAGGGACAAAGGAGGTAATATATGCTTGGAGACACAGGGCAAGTTCGGAATACTTAATGAGTACTTTGTATCGGTGTTTACTAAGGAAGAGGAATCTGACAAAATATTGGTAGAAGCAGAGAGTAGAGACAATGGATAGGGTGAAAATCGAGAGTGAGAAGCTGCTGGAAAGGTTGACTATGCTTAGGGTAGATAAGTCATCTGATCCAGATAGCTTGCATCCCAGGTTGCTAAAATAAGTGGGGGTGGAGATAGCTGAAGGGCTTGCCATAATCTTCCAATCTTCCTTTTATACGGGGGAGGTACCAGAGGATTGGAGAGTAGCAAATGTGGCACCCTTATTCAAGAAAGGGTGTAAATACAGTCCTAGTAACTACAGGCCAATTAATTTAACATTAGTGATGGGTAACGTTTTAGAAACAATAATCAGGATGTTACCGCCAGGCGAGAAACGTATCTAGGTTTTTTACTATCTTCACCTGGTCTTATTGTTTAACAGGGTTTAATTTTAAACGCACTGTGTTTTGAGCTCCCCGTTTGAATCCTTGTTCACAGCTTTTCAATTATAAGGCGAAGAAATGTGCACAAACAGGGCTTCTTGGGTTTAAAGAAGAAAAGTGAAATTTATTAACCCTTAAACTTAAACTCTAATACAGTTAACGCCTGATATACGATGCGCCCACACGAGCATGCACACGCAATATACACATACAAATAGGGACAGAAGAAAAATAAAATGGAGAGGTCTCAGGCAGTATCTAAAGGGGGGTTCTTGTTACTGTTTCTGTGGTTCCAGCTTGCCGTAGAATCCTTGTTTGTAGACAGCTCTTAATTTTTGTTGGGGTCCAGTATTCTTCTTAAACCTTGTTCATTGTAGGAGACTTTTCTTTCTTGATGTTCATATGTCTTCAATGGTTTCTGAAGCTGGTGACAGCGATATGAGAGCAGACAGAAGGGAGGTGTTCTCAGTCCAGGAGAAAACAGCTTTTCGACCTCAAACACTGTTTTCTCCAATTTAAAACTCTCAGTTCAAACCTCTGCAACAGCCAGTTAGTCATGTGACTAAAACTGGCCTCACCACCACTTCTGTGTATTGGGGAAGCAATGATGGGTCCCCATTGTTCGAACATTGTCTGTTACTTTGCAAATCTCTTTCCAGTCAGGGGCTTGCAGTTTTTAAGTTTTAATGGTCATGTGGTGAAATAATGTGTGCCTCAGTCTTGGCAGGTGGGGAGTTGCCTGATAAGGCGAAGAAATCAACAGGCACTTAGAGAGGTTTGGGTTAATTAAGGATAGCTAGCACGGACTTGTTAAAGGCAGATCATGCTTGACTAATCTAATTGTATTTTTTGATGAAGTAACGGAGAAGGTTGATGAAGGGAATATGGTAGATGTTGTCTATATGGATTTTAAGAAAGCGTTTGATAAAGTACCATGTAAAAGGCTGGTTAACAAAATTTAGGCTCGTGGAATAGGAGGGTCAGTGTCCAGTTGAATAAAAAATTGGCTTAAGGACTGAAAACAGTGAGTCATAAGAACATAAGAAATAGGAGCAGGAGTAGGCCATTCAGTCCCTCAAGCCTGCCCCGCCATTCAATAAGATCATGGCTGATCTGTCCCAGGCCTCAACTCCTCTTTCGGGCCTGCTCCGCCTAACCCTCGACTCCCCGAGATTTCAAAAATCTATCTACCTCCTCCTTAAATACATTTATGGACCAAGCCTCCATAATTCTCTGAGGCAGAGAATTCCAGAGATTCACCACCCTCTGAGAGAAGAAATTCCTTCGTATCTCAGTTTTAAATGAGTTCCCCCTTATTCTGTAATTGTGTCCCCTAGTTCGAGATTCTTCCACTAGTGGAAACATCTTCTCAACATCTACCCTGTCAAGCCCCCTTAAAATCTTATATGTTTCTATAAGATCACCTCTCATTCTTCTAAACTCCAATGAATAAAGGCCTAACTTGTTTAGCCGTTCTTGATAAGACAACCCCTTCATCCAGGAATCAGCCTAGTGAATCTTTTCTGAAGTGCCTCCAATGCCAGTATATCCTTCTTTAAATACGGGGATCAAAACTGTACGCAGTGCTCCAGGTGTGGCCTCACCAACACCCTGTACAGTTGTAACAAGACTTCCCTATTTTTAAACTCAACCCCCTAGCAATAAAGGCCAAAATTCCATTTGCCTTCCTAATTACTTGCTGCACCTGCATGCTAACTTTTTGTGTTTCATGTACAAGAACACCCAGATCCCTCTGTACTGCAGCATTTTATAGTCTTTCTCCATCTAAATAATAATCTGCCTTTTTATTCTTCCTACCAAAGTGGATGACCTCACACTTTCCCACATTGAACTCCATCTGCCAAGTTTTTGCTCACTTACTTAACCTATCTATATCCCTTTGCAGATTCTTTGTGTCCTCATCACAACATGCCATCCCACCTATTTTTGTATCGTCAGCAAATTTGGATACACTACACTCTGTCCCTTCCTCTGAGTCATTAATATAGATAGTAAATAGTTGAGGTCCTAGGACTGATCCTTGTGGCACCCTACTAGTTACGGCTTTCCAACCTGAAAAAGACCCATTGATCCCAACTCACTGCCTTCTGAGTGTTAGCCCATCCTCAATCCATGCCAACACATTACCCCCAATACCCTGAGCTCCTATTTTATGCAATAGCCTTTTATGTGGCACCTTATCAAACACCTTCTGAAAATCCAAATACACAACATCTTGGTTCCCCTTTATCCACTCTGCTTGTTATATCCTCAAAGAACTCAAACAAATTTGTCAAACATGATTTCCCTTTCATAAAAACCATGTTGACTCTGTTTGATTGCATTATGTTTTTCTAAATGTTCTGCTATTTCTTCCTTAATAATGGATTCTAACATTTTCCCAGTGACTGATGTTCAGCTAACTGGTTTATAGTTTCCTGCTTTCTGTCTCCCTCCTTTCTTGAATAGGGGTGTCACATTAGCGGTTTTCCAATCCGCTGGTACCCTACCAGAATCCAGTGAGTTTTGGTATATTATGACCAATGCCTCCACTATCTCTGCAACCACTTCCTTTAAAACCCTTGGGTGCAGGCCATCAGGTCCTGGTGACTTGTCTGCCTTTAGTCCCATCAGTTTGTCCAGCACCTTTTCCCTCATGATAGAGATTGTTACAAGGTCCTCCCCCCCCACCCCCCCCCCCCCCACCCCATTTACACCTTACTCATCTATTATTGTTAGGATGTTGAAAGTGTCCTCCACCGTGAAGACCAATGTAAAATATTGGTTTAAATTATCTGCCATTTCCCTGTTTTCTGTTATTAATTCCCCAGTCTCATCCTCTAAGGGGCCCATACTTACTTTAGCTACTCTCTTCCTTTTAGTTTAGTTTAGAGATACAGCACTGAAACAGGCCCTTCGGCCCACTGAGTCTGTGCCAACCATCAACCACCCATTTATACTAATCCTACACTAATCCCATATTCCTACCACATCCCCACCTGTCCCTATATTCCCCTACCACCTACCTACACTAGGGGCAATTTATAATGGCCAATTTACCTATCAACCTGCAAGTCTTTGGCATGTGGGAGGAAACTGGAGCACCCGGCGAAAATCCACGCGGTCACAGGGAGAACTTGCAAACTCCGCACAGGCAGTACCCGGAATCGAACCCGGGTCCCTGGAGCTGTGAGGCTGCGGTGCTAACCACTGCGCCGCCACCCGTGTTATCCACGGGTGGTTCATAGTTCTCTTCAAGTCCTTCCTTCTGACTGGAATAAACGTTTGCTGAGTGTTATGAAATATCTGCTTAAAAGTCTGCAACTGCTCATCTAATGACTTCTCCTGTAGTCTCTCTTCCCAGCTCGCTTTCGACAACTCTTCCGTCATACCTCTATAATTGCCCTTGTTTAATTTGAAGACACTGGTTTGAGACCCGAGTTGCCCGCCCTCAAACTGAATTTGAAATTCTACCATGTTATGATCGCTTCCCCCTAAAGGATCCTTAACTATGAGATCTCTTATTCATCCATGGTAAATAATTGTTTTTCAGACCGGAGAATGGTAGACAGTGGTGTTCCCCAAGGCTCAGTGCTGGAACCACTGACTTTTTTGCTATTGGAGTAGAATTTCAAAATTTGCCGATGATATCAAACTTGAAGGTGTGGTAAACAAGTGAGGATGATATCAATTGACTGCAGATGAAATTTAATACCAACAAGTGGGAGGTGATGCATTTTGGCAGAAGAGCTAGGGTGAGGCAATATAGACTTAATGGCACAATTGTAAAGAGTCTGCAGGAACAGGGGGGTCCTGGGGCGTGCATGTGCATCGGTCTTTGAAACTGGCGGGACATATTGAGAGAGTGGTTAGCAAAGCATATAGGAGCTTCGGCTTCATAAATAGAGGCATAGAGTACAAAAGCGGCAAATTATACTGAAACTTTGTAAAACTCTGGTTAGGCCACAACTGGAGTATTGCATCCAGTTCTAGTCACCACACTTCAGGAAGGATGTGAGGGTCCGTGAGAGGGTGCAGAGGAGATTTACCAGAATGGTTCCAGGGATGGGGGATTTTAGTTACAAGGTTAGGTTGGAAAAACCGATGGTGTTCTCCCTGGAGCAAAGGAGATTGACAGACCCAGATAAGGTCGACAAGGAAAAACTGTTCTCATTAACTGATGGTACAAGGACTTGAGGACACAGATTGAAGGTTTTTGGCAAGAGATGTAAGGGGAATATGAGGAAGAACTTTTTTATGCAGCGACTGGTAATGAACTGGAACTCGCTGCCCATGAGAGTAGTAGAAACGGCGACAATGATTTCAAAAGGAAATTGGATGCACACTTGAACTACCTAAACTTGCAGGGCTATGGTGATCAAGTGGAGAATTGGGACTGACTGGCTTGCTCCACGGAGAGCTGGCATGCAGTCGATGGGCTGAGTGGTCTCTTTCTCTGACTCATCCTTCAGGGACGGATATCAGCCCTGACGTGTATGGAGCTGGTAAAAACTCTGCAATTGGAAAGGTTACAGTTGTCCTCCGTAGAACAGAGGAGATTATGGGTGATTTCATGGAGGGGATTTAAAATTACAAAGGATGGGACAGAATACATAAATCAGATTGCTTCTGGTGGGAGGGGTCCTAAAAGGTATAGATACAAGATGGAATATAGAGAGAAGGTTACAGAAGCCTAGTGATTATGATATTGGATGAGCCACCTAGGGTCCACAAGTTCAAATCCCACCACAACCTGTGGTGAAATTGAATTAGATAAATTTAATGAGGTGGTGGGTGAGGGTTTGAAAGGCCGATTTCTAATTCACAGTGAAAGAATACAAAAGCCTTAATCTGGTTTCATGCTGCAGTTGAAGGGCAGGTTGTCACTGCACACAGGAGCAAGAAGCAATCTCAGCTCTGCTGCTCCATTGAGTGGCACTGGTTGTTGGTCAGCCAAGTTACATAGAAAACAGTCATTCAGGATTTAGTACTGTTATAGGAGTATTGTGGTTCTGTTATTGGACTAGAAACCCAGAGAGCAAGAGTTCAAATTCCACCATTCAATTCAGTTTAAAGAAAAATTGAAAATTAGAAGTGCTCGGATTGTGATAATAAGCCCCTCCCCCACTTGAGAAACTTCAGAAATGCCTTCCCTGGGTTCTCCAGCTTCACACATTAGACACACCCCTCACGGAGCTCACTTTGCTGCTCACTCTCTCTCTATCTGGCCCCTGGTGCTTTTACTCACAGTGTCTGGGTGTTTGGATATTGAGATTCTCTGTTCTCCCTCCCATGGTGATGGCTGTTTCACTGATGCTGTGCTTCCTTTTTGCCTTTCTGAAGCTGCTAAATCCTATACGGACGCTGGGAGCCTCACCTGCTCTGAGATCGAGAACTACCAGCCAATCGCTGCTGCTGCAGGTCTGACCTTTACACTTGCTTTGTGTTGATTTGTGGTTCAGTTATCAATAGGTGAGTGAAACCTCATGCAGACAGTATACCTCAGCAAGTATAGCCCATGACCCAGGACATTTGCAGCTAAAACTGGTGCCTGTGCATCTACCATGGCCTTACTAACACAATCTACTGACTCTGCACCGGGACAGGAAGGAGAGGTGGAGTCGCAATCCATCAGAGAAACGCACATACTCACCCATAGTTGATGGGCTGAATGGCCTCATTCTGTACAATAATGACAATGACTATCATTCATTTAATTATACATTTGTGTATGGAACCACTAAATTAGGACAATATTAGCATCAGTCAGAGGCTGGTGACTGGCTACTGTTGGTATTTCCAGTGTGTGATTCACTTGGCTGCCTGCTCTATCCCTGTATTCTGGAAGTGGGATGTGTGTATCTATGTCAACCCTCGCTTGCACACTCTCCTCTCCCTCAAGCTTTCTCCTTTCTTTCTCCTCTCTATGTCTCCCTCTAATTCTATATCTCTTTTCCTGTTCCTTCTCTGCTCTGTCTAACTCTTTTTCTTTTGATGCTGTTTTTCCTGATATATATTAATGACCTGAACCTTGGTGTACAAGGCATAATTTCAAAGTTTGCAGATGACATGAAACTTGGAAGCATTGTGAATTGTGAGGAGGATAGTGCAGAACTTCAAAGGGACATAGACAAATTGGTGGAATGGGCAGACAGGTGGCAGATGAAGTTCAATGCAGAGAAATATGAGGTAGGAAGAACATGAAGACACAATATAGAATAAAGGGCACAATTCTAAAGGGGGTACAGGAGCAGAGGGACCTGGGTGTATATATTAGTTTAGAGATACAGCACTGAAACAGGCCCTTCGGCCCACCGAGTCTGCGCCGAACATCAAACACCCATTTATACTAATCCTACACTAATCCCATATTCCTACCAAATATCCCCACCTGTCCCTATATTTCTCTACCACCTACCTATACTAGTGACAATTTATAATGGACAATTTACCTATTAACCTGCAAGTCTTTTGGCTTGTGGGAGGAAACCGGAGCACCCGGAGAAAACCCACGCAGACACAGGGAGAACTTGCAAACTCCACACAGGCAGTACCCAGAATCGAACCCGGGTCCCTGGAGCTGTGAGGCTGCGGTGCTAACCACTGCGCCACTGTGCATAAGTCATTGAAGGTGACAGGACAGGTTGAGAGAGGAGTTAATAAAGCATACAGTATCCTGGGCTTTATTAATAGGGGCATAGCGTACAAGAGCAAGGAAGTTATGTTGAACTTATATAGGACACTAGTTCGGCCTCAGCTGGAATATTACGTCCAGTTCTGGCACTGTACTTTCGGAAAGACGTGAGGCATTGGAGAGAGTACGGAAGATATGCAAAAGAATGGTTCCAGGGATGAGGAATTTCAATTCTGAAGATAGATTGGAGAAGTTGGGACTGTTTTCATTAGAGAAGAGAAGGCTGAGAGGTGATTTGATAGAGGTATTCAAAATCATGAGGGGTCTGGACAGAGTAGATAGAGAGAAACCGTTCCCACTCATGAAAGGATCGAGAACGAGAGAGCACAGATTTAAAGTATTTGGTAAGAGAAGCAAAAGTGACATGAGGAAAAACTTTTTCACGCAGCAAGTGGTTAAGGTCTGGAATGCGCTGCCTGAGAACGTGGTGGAGGCAGGTTCAATTGAAGAATTCAAAAGGGAATTAGACAGTTATATGAAAAGGAAGAATGTGCAGGGTTATGGGGAGAAGGCTGGGGAATGGAACTGAGGGAGTTGCTCTTTCAGAGAGCCAGTGTGGACACGATGGGCCGAATGGCGGCCTCCTGTGCTGTAACAATTCTGTGATTCTCTCTGTCTTTCTAAGCTTTTCTACCTCTCTGTTCCCTCCTCTCTCCTGTTCCCTTAAATAATGCAGAGGATTAATAATTCAAAGACTGCCCATTTTGTAGCAGACCCACAGATGTGAAATACACCTGTAGTCTGAGTTATTTTACGTGCATTTTGAATCAGACTTGCTGAGGAGGGCCTGTGTGAGACTTGACTCTGGAGACCTTGTTCTGCTGTCTCTTGCTGCGTTTGCAGTGTTTGTGACAGAAAAAGCTTGTGTTCAGCTAATGCTTGGGAGACATTGCATTGTGACAGCAAGTAAGTGACCTCCGATTAACATGGACTGGTTGGAGAGCGGTAGCAGCTCAGGCCCTGGGCCGGACCGAGTGGTGGTAGAGGTGCGGGTTTGGAAGGTGCTGTTGAAGGAGCCTTGGTGAGTTGCTACAGTTCATCTTGTAGATGGTACACACCGCTGCTACTGTGCGCTGGTTGTTTTAGGACTGGCTGCTGTTGGTGAGCAGTATATCATTGGTGGATTGAATGATGCAGAACTGGCTCCAGTTGGTGGACAATTACTAAAAAGGTGGCTCCCATTGGTGAACAGTGGGCCATTGGTAAATTAAATAATGTAAGACTGGCTACCATTGGTAGACTATTCCTGTAAAACCATCTTCTGTTGGTGAGCAGTAGCTGTAAGACTGGTCACCATTGGTGGATAGTTGCTATAGGACTGTCTGCACTCTAATAAATGTCTGATAATTTGCTGTGCTTGTTGACAGTACAAAGTACACCAGTCAGTGCCCCTCAGATTCAGGTTGTACCTCCAGATGTGTTCATGAACCTTCAGTTCCCAAGTGATGTGTGTCAGAAGGCTCTCCTCACACCGACAACTCATGTAGCACCTAACCAGGTAAGTGTAAAGCACAGTTTAATTTTGATTAATGCTTAGTTTCAGTGCAATGTTCATACACGGGATGGGGGGGAACATGCCATTTAGCACCCGCTTGTCCCAGTGCCATGTCTCTCCTTGAATTTCAGTGCTGCATCACACTGCAAGATCCACAGCAAATGCAAGTGTGCAGCCCTAGTGAGATATGAGTAAGCCCTGACAGAGGACCTCTTGTAGTTCATGATATCAGCAATGTAGAAAGCCTGGATCAGCCGGTTGAATAAATTTAGTGCATTGGAAGAACTGGCGAACAATGGACGGGTCTGAATGTGGGGTCATCCTGTCATATGTGCTCAGGATTACAGCCTATATTCAGGTTCAAACTCACTAAAGCTTCAAGTGTTAGATTAAAACCTCAAGTCCCAGCTCATCCTGTACTTGTGCGCATAAGAAATTGTAATGTGTACATGCAATTATGTGTCACTCTTCATAAGCAGTGTTCAGCAAAATCGGGGCAAGATTGGAGGGGTATGGGGGAGGAGGATGGAGTGGGGGGATGGGGGGGACGGAGGGGGCAGGAGGAGGGGTATGGGAGGGAGGTGGGGGGAGGGGTATGGGAGGGAGGGGTATGGGAGGGAGGCGGGGGGAGGGGTATGGGAGGGAGGCGGGGTATGGGAGGGAAGGTGGGGGGGAGGGGTATGGGAGGGAAGGTGGGGGGAGGGGTATCGGAGGGAGGCGGGGGGAGGGGTATGGGAGGGAGGCGGGGTATGGGAGGGAAGGTGGGGGGAGGGGTATGGGAGGGAAGGTGGGGGGAGGGGTATGGGAGGGAGGGGTATGGGGGAGAGGGGTATGGGAGGGAGGCGGGGGGAGGGGTATGGGAGGGAGGCGGGGTATGGGAGGGAAGGTGGGGTATGGGAGGGAAGGTGGGGGGGAGGGGTATGGGAGGGAAGGTGGGGGGTGGGGTATGGGAGGGAAGGTGGGGGGGAGGGGTATGGGAGGGAAGGTGGGGGGGGAGGGGTATGGGAGGGAAGGTGGGGGGAGGGGTATGGGAGGGAAGGTGGGGGGAGGGGTATGGGAGGGAGGCAGGCGGGTGGGTATGGAAAGGTGGCAGGTCTCTGTGTACTGTCCCCTTTTTCTAATAACTCCTACCTTGTTCCTTGGTCTTCACAGGCTGTGTCTGGTCACAAGTTCCTCAATGTTATTGATATTGATGCTGGGGAACTGCTGAACGACCTTCCAGTCAGCACAACTGCTACTGAGCTGATGCCTTCACCAGAAAGAGAACACATGTCCATACCTGGACTGCATCTCATGGCTGCCTCCGTCACTAATGCTGTGCCTCCAGATGTCTGCCGGCTGCAGGGTGAGTACTGGATCTCTGTGAGGTGACAGCAATTATTGCAAAGTAATAAATCAGGTCCCTCCCTTTGTGATAGAAATAATACAAGCAGCGCAAGAGTAATAGCTAGAATTGTGAGTAAATAATTAATTACAGAGAGTAACTTATCTAAGTTTGCTGATGATACAAAGATAGCTGAAAAGGTAAGCTGTGGGGAGGACACAGAGGCTGCAAAGAGACATAGACAGGTTAAGTGATTGGGCAACTATATGGCAGATGGAGTATAATGTAGGGAAGTGTGAAGTTATTCACTTTGGTCAAAGAATAGAAAAGCAGAATTTTTTTTAAAAGGTGAGCTTGTACAAGGAATGCAAATACAGCACGCAATTAGGAAGGCAACTGACATGTTGGCCTTTATTGCAAGGGGATTGGAGTACAGGAATAAGGAAGTATTGCTACAATTGTACAGGGTTTTGCTGAGACCACATCTGGAACACTGTGTGTAGTTTTGGTCTCCACATTTAAGAAAGGATATATTTGCATTGGAGGCGGTACAGCGACGGTTCACTCGATAGGTCCCTGGGATGAGGGGGTTGTCTTATGATGAGAGGCTGAGTAAATTGGGCATATATCCTCTGGAGTTTAGAAGAATGAGAGGCAATCTAATTGAAATATACAAGATTCTAAAGGGGCTAGATAGGGTAGACACACAGATTGTTTCCGCTGGTCAGGGAATCTAAAACATGGGGGTCCGTTCAGCATAAGGGGCCGATCATTTAGGACTGAGAGGACGTGAAATTTCCTCACTCAAAGGATTGTGCATCTTAGGAATTCTCTATCCCAGAGGTTTGCGAATGCTGCATCACTGAATATATTTAAGGCTGGGATAGACAGATTTTTGGTCTCTCAGAATCAAGGGATACGAGGAGCGGGCGGGAAAGTGGAGTCTAGTCCAAGATCAGCCATGATCGTGTTGAACGGCGGAGCAGGCTCGATGGGCCGAATGGTCTATTCCTGCTCCTATTTCTTGTGTTCCTGTGCGGACAAATGTACATGATAAGGAACAATGAATAGTGCTGTAACAGTTATGGGCGAAGATCAGTAAGACCTTTGTTGTAGCCACATGGTGAGGGGTGTGGGTAAGTTCCCACTGTTAAACTCCCAGCTGACCACAGCAAATGTTTGTGTTATTGGAGTTTAACCCCTTTGTGTTTTGTTTGTCAAATAAACAGACAGAAACAGGTTTTTTTTGTAGGTTTAAAGTAGATCAGTTAATGATTGAGCAATATGCCTTATCCAGAAATTGTTACAACCGCACCCACTCACACATGCACGTATATACACACATATGAAGAGGCAGATAGAGAGGAAAATTGGTAAGTGGTTTAAAGTGAGGTAGGGGTTCAGGGTACTACAGGCCTCCAAACAGTCAGGGAGAGATAGAAGAGCAGATATGTTGGCAAATCTCAGAGAGGTGTAAAAAAATCGGGTAATAATAGTAGGGGATTTCAACTTCCCCAATATCAACTGGGACAGTCTTAGTGCAAAAGGCTTGAAGGGGGCAGAATTCTTAAAATGCATACAGGAGAGCTTTTTGAGCCAGTATGTAGAAAGTCCCACAAGAGAAGGGGCAGTACTGGACCTAATCCTAGGGAATGAAGCCGGACAAGTGATAGAAGTGTCAGTGGGGGAGCATTTCGGGGATAGTGACCATAACTCTGTAAGATTTAAGGTAGTTATGAAAAAGGACAAAGATGGACCGGAAATAAAGGTACTGAATTGGGGGAAGGCCGATTTCAATTTGATAAAACAGGATCTGGCCAAAGTGGACTGGGAGCAGCTACTTGTCGAAAAGTCTACATCTGTCCAGTGGGAGTCATTCAAAGAGGAAATAGTGAGAATTCAGGGCCAACATGTACCCGTTAAGGTGAAGGGTAGGACCAACAAGTCCAGAGAACCCTGGATGTCAAGGGATATAGAGGATTGGATAAGGAAAACAAAGGAGGCTTAGGAAAGGTTCAGAGCACTGAAAACAGTGGAGGCACTAGAGGAGTATAGAAAGTATAGGGGGGGTACTAAAAAAAGTAATTAGGAGAATGAAGAGGGGACATGAAAAAATACTAGAGGGCAAGATAAAGGAAAATCCTAAGGTGTTTTCTAAGTATATTAAGGGCAAGAGGATAACCAGGGAAAGAGTAGGTCCCATTAGGGACCAAAGTGGCAATCTGCGTGTGGTGCCAGAGGACACAGCTGAGGTTTTAAATGATTACTTTTCATCTGTGTTCACTATGGAGAAGGACAATGTAGGTGTAGAGATCAGGGAGGGGGATTGTGATATACTTGAACATATTAACATTGAAAGGGAGGAAGTATTAACAGTTTTAGCTGGCTTAAAAGTGGATAAATCCCCAGATGCGATGCATCCTAGGCTGTTATGTGAGGCAAGAGAGGAGATAGCAGGGGCTCTGACACAAATTTTCAAATCCTCTCTGGCTACAGGAGAGGTGCCAGAGGATTGGAGGACAGCAAATGTGGTACCATTATTCAAGAAGGGTAGCAGGGATTAACCAGGTAATTACAGGCCGGTGAGTCTAATATCAGTGGTTGGGAAACTATTGAAAAAAGTCTGAGAGACAGGATTAATCTCCACTTGGAGAGGCAGGGATTAATCAGGGATAGTCAGCATGGCTTTGTCAGGGGGAGATTATGTCTAATTAATTTGATTGAATTTTTCGAGGAGGTGACTGGAGGTGTAGATGAGGGTAAAGCAGTTGATGTAGTCTACATGGACTTCAGTAAGGCTTTTGATCAGGTCCCGCATGGGAGATTGGTTAAAAAGGTAAGAGCCCATGGGATCCAGGGCAATTTGGCAAATTGGATCTAAAATTGGCTTAGTGGCAGGAGGGAGAGGGTGATGGTCGAGGGTTGTTTTTGTGAGTGGAAGTCTGTGACCATGGGTGTACCACAGGGGTCGGTGCTGGGACCCTTGCTATTTGTAGTGTACATTAATGATTTAGATGTGAATATAGGAAGTATGATCAGTAAGTTCGCAGATGACACAAAAATTGGTGGTGTCGTAAATAGTGAGGAGGAAAGCCTTAGATTACAGGACGATATAGATGGGCTGGTAAGTTGGGCGGAGCAGTGGCAAATGGAATTTAATCCCGAGAAGTGTGAGGTGATGCATTTTGGGAGGATTAACAAGGCAAGGGAATATACAATGGATGGTAGGACCCTAGGAAGTACAGAGGGTCAGAGGGACCTTGGTGTACTTGTCCATAGATCACTGAAGGCAGCAGCACAGGTAGATAAGGTGGTTAGGAAGGCATGCGGGATACTTGCCTTTATTAGCCAAGGCATAGAATATAAGAGCAGGGAGGTTATGATGGAGCTGTATAAAACGCTAGTTAGGCCACAGCTGGAGTACTGTGTACAGTTCTGGGCATCACACTACAGGAAGGATGTGATTGCACTGGAGAGGGTGCAGAGGAGATTCACCAGGATGTTTCCTGGGCTGGAGCATTTCAGCTATGAAGAGAGTCTGAAAAGGCTAGGGTTGTTTTCCTTAGAGCAGAGAAGGCTGATGGGGGACCTGATTGAGATATATAAAATTATGAGGGGCATTGATAGGTTAGATAGGAAGAAACTTTTTCCCTTAGCAGAGGGGTCAATAACCAGGGAGCATAGATTTAAGGTAAGGGGCAGGAGGTTTAAAGGGGATTTGAGGAAAAAACTTTTCACCCAGAGGGTGGTTGGAATCTGGAACACACTGTCTGAAGAGGTGGTAGAGGCAGGAACCCTCACAACATTTAAGAAGTATTTAGATGAGCACGTGAAATGCCATAACATACAAGGCTAGGGGCCAAGTGCTGGAAAATGGGATTAGAATAGTTAGGTGCTTGATGGCTGGCACAGACACAGTGGGCCGAAGGGCCTGTTTCTGTGCTGTATAACTCTATGACTCTAAACCTAATGAATTTCCTTGGAGGTCAATTTCTCTTCCGTTTTGGGTAGGTGGGGTGTTGTTGGGCAGTTGTGAGCGTTGGAACTTAAGGCATGCAAATATAAAGTGTTGCAGAACTTAGAGGAGGTGATCAAACTGTACAGGGATCTGTTCAGACTCACCTTAAATAACTTTTCCCATTCTCGTCAGACTCAGCACAAGTGGTATGGGGCAGTTTAGAGGGCGCTTTACTGTGTATCGAACTCGTGCTGTGCCTGTCCTGGACGAGTTTAATGGGAATAGTACTGAGGGAGCTTTACTCTGTATCGAACTATGGGAGTACTTCTTTAAGTCTTTAATGAAATGTGGGTGTTGCTGACAAGGCCAGCATTTGTTGCACATTCTTAATGCCCTTGACAACTAAGTGGCATGCTAAACCATTTCAGAGGGCAGTTAAGAGCCAACCACATTGCTGTGGGTCTGGAGTCACGTGTAGGCCAGACCAGGGAAGGACAGCAGATTTCCTTTCCTAAACGCCATTAGTGAACCAGATGGGTATTTCCGGAAATTGATGATTATTTCATGACGCAGTTACTGAGATTAGTTTTCAATTCCAGATTTTTATTAATTAATTGAACTTTAAATTCCAGCAGCTGCTGTGGTGGCATTTGAACCTGTCTCCAGGGTACTAGCCTTGGCTTCTGGATTACTAGTTCAGTGACATTACCACTATGCCACCACCTCCCCTTAGTTGCCTTTGAGAAGGTAATGCACAACTGCTGCAGTCCACATTGTGTCAGTACACCCAGTGCTGTTAGAGAAGTAGTTACAGGATTTTGACCCAGTGACAGTCCAGCTAGGGCAATATAACATTCCAAGTCAAGATGGTGTGTGACTTGGAGGGGAATTTGCAGGTGGTGGTGTTCCCATGCATCTGCTGCCCTTGATCTTCTAGGTTGTAGAGGTAGCGGGTTTGGAAGGTGTTGTCAAAGGAGCTTTAGAGAGTTGCTGCAGTGCATCTTGTAAATGGTACACACTGCTGCCACTGCATCAGTGTTGCAGGGAGTCAATGTTTAAGGTGGTTGTCAAGAAAACCCTATATGCTAAATGAGAAATATTAATTTCTTCGGTTGGAAACTTAGATTAGACTTTTAATGGGAAAAATCCTACTGTAACTTGTGAATAAAACTAGCAGCCAAGATGGTTTCTGCAATTTGCATCTGAAATACCAGGAGATTGAACAGGAGACAAAAATTCTAACAAGAATCCCAGCCAGGACAATGGCTTGCTGTAAGTCATTGAATGACCTAAAATGGCTTAATTATGACGGCAGTCAAGGCAATCTCACATATTGACTTTGAAAGAGCAAATCCCCCTCCCAGGTGTAAATTGACATCCTGGGGCCTGTGGAACTTTGAATTTCATTAGAAGGTTCCAGAAAAACTTGAAGCAATTATGTGACAATCTGTCCATCTCGGAGGAGTTCTTACACAGACAAAGAGACAAGCAGTGACTGAGTGGGCAGCAGCAGAGAAGGCTGCAGGCCTCCCTTTCTCTCTGTCTCTCTCCCCAGAAAACATCAAGTTTCAAAACTGTCTGCGGCTGGGGGACCCTCCAAGCCTACAGACTACTACAGCCAGTGACCAGGGGAAGAGAGCTAACTACAGATTCTGCCTTCAGGAAAACCCTGAGCAAAGCAAGCCAGCCAAAGTGCACTTTGACCAGTGAGGACTTCAAGAGTACTGCTTCAGCCGAGGACTACCGGATCATCCACTTCACAGACTGTGTATTTGAGTTCCATTTATTCTGGGCTTTAATCCAACCACCAAATCTATTTTCCCTCTGTAATCTACCTGTGTGTGTGATTCTTGTGTGAATGTGCGTATTGTTTTGCATTATTAAATCTGGGTTAGAGTGTTAAGTACAATAAACTTACCTCTTGTTTAAACTCAAGAAAACCTGTCCAATTGGTTCACAATCAGATTAAAGGAAAAAGGTAAAACACTCACTGAGGTGTTAAGCACAACCACTGATGAAAAAAGGAATAAATGGTTGTACGGTCAAATAAGAGGGAGGGCGAGAGGGGAGCCTGAGACCCCCTCTTCACCTGGCCGTAACATGATGGATGGGGTGCAGATGAAGCAGCTGCTTTGTCTTGGATGGTATCGAGCTTTTTGTTGGAGCTGCACTTATCCAGGCAAGTCCATCACACTCCTGACTTGTGTCTTGCAGATGATGGACAGGCTCTGGGGCGTCAGGAGTGAGTTACTTTCCACTGAATTCCCTCTCTGACCTGCTCTTGTAGCCACAGTATTGATGTGGCTGTTTTCTTTTCTTCGTTCATGGGATGGCGAGGCCAGCATTTATTGCCCATCTCTAATTGCCTTTGAGATGGTGGTGGTGAGCTGCCTTCTTGAACCGTTGCAGTCCATGTGGGGTAGGTACACCCACAATGCTGTTAGGGAGGGAGTAACAGGATTTTGACCCAGCGACAGTGAGGGAACGGTGATATAGTTCCAAGTCAGGATGGTGTGTAGCTTGGAGGAGAACTTGCACGTGGTGGTGTTCCCATATATCTGCTGCCCTTGTTCTTCGAGGTAGTAGAGGTTATGGGTTGGAAAGTTGCTGTTGAAGGAGCCTTGGTGAGTTGTTGCGGTGCATCTTGCAGATCACAATCACAGAATTGTTACAATGCAGAAGAAGGCCGTTAACCCATCGTGTCCACACTGGCACTCTGGAAGAGAAATTCCCTCGGTTCCATTCCCCTGCCTTCTCCCCATAACCCTGCACATTCTTCCTTTTCATATAACTGTCTAATTCCCTTTTCAATGCTTCAATTGAACCTGCCTCCACCACGTTCTCAGGCAGCGCATTCCAGACCTTAACCACTCACTGTGTGAAAAAGTTTTTCCTCATGTCACTTTTGCTTCTCTTACCAATCACTTTAAATCTGTGCCCTCTCGGTCTCGATCCTTTCACGAGTGGGAACAGTTTCTCTCTATCTACTCTGTCCAGACCCCTCATGATTTTGAATACCTCTATCAAATCACCTCTCAGCCTTCTCTTCTCCAAGGAAAACAGTGCCAACTTCTCCAATCTATCTTCAGAACTGAAATTCCTTATCCCTGGAACCATTCTCGTGAATGTTTTCTGTACTCTCTCTAATGCCGTCACATCTTTCCTAAATTGCGGTGCCCAGAACTGGACGCAATACTCCAGCTGAGGCTGAAATAGTGTCTTATACAAGTTCAACATAACTTCCTTGCTCTTGTACTCTATTCCCTTATTAATAAAGCCCAGGATACTGTATGCTTTATTAACTGCTCTCTCAACCTGTCCTGCCACCTTTAATGATTTATGCACATATATGCCCAGGTCCCTCTGCTCCTGCACCCCCTTTAGAATTGTGCCCTTTATTTTATATTGTCGCTCCATGTTCTTCGAATCAAAATTAATCAACTCACATTTCTCTGCATTGAACTTCATCTGCCACCTGTCTGCCCATTCCACCAACTATGTCCTTTTGAAATTCTACACGATCCTCCTCACAGTTCACAATGCTTCCAAGTTTTGTATCGTCTGCAAACTTTGAAATTGTGCCCTGTACACCAAGGTCTAGGTCATTAATATATATCAGGAAAAGCAGGCGACCCAACACTGATCCCTGGGAAACTCCACTACAAACCTTCCTCCAACCCGAAAAACATCCATTAACCACTACTCTTTGTTTCCTGTCACTCAGCCAGTTTCATATCCATGTTGCTACTGTCCCTTTTATTCCATGAGCTACAGGTTTGCTCACAAATCTGTTGTGTGGCACTGTATCAAACGCCTTTTGAAAGTCCATGTACACCACATCAACAACATTGCCCTCATCAACCCTCTCTGTTACCTCCTCAAAAAAGTGCAGGAAGTTGGTTAAATATGATTTTCCCTTAAGAAATCCATGCTGGCTTTCCTTAATTAACTCATTTGTCCATGTGATTATTGATTTTTCCATAATTATTCTTTCTAGAAGTTTTCCCACCACTGAAGTTAAACTGACTGGCCTGTAGTTGCTGGGCTTATCATTACACCCTTTTTTGAACAAGGGTGTAACGTTTGCAATTCTCCAGTCCTCTGACATCACCCCAAGCCTAAGGAAGACTGAAAAATTATGGCCAGCGCCTCTGCGATTTTCACCCTCACGTCCCTCAGCATCTCATCTGCTTTATCCACTTTTAAGTTCAGACAGCTTATCTAATACTTCCTCTTTACAATTTTAAACCCCTCTTGTGTCTGACATACCTCCTCTTTCAACATTACCTGGGTTGCATCATCTTCCTTGGTAAAGACAGATGCAAAGTATTGATTTAATACCTCAGCTATGCCCTCTGCCTCCGTGTCTGGTCTCTAATTGGCCCCACTCCTCCTTTTACCACCCTTTTACAATTATATATGCCTATCGAAAACTTTGGGATTTCCTTTAATGCTAGCTGCCAGTCTCTTCTCATGCTCTCTCTTATTTGCTTTTTCACTTCCCCTCTGGACCGTCTATATTCAGCCTGGTTCTCAATAGTATTTTCTACCTGGCATCTGTCATAAGCACACCTTTTCTTCTTTATCTTAATCTCTAACTCTTTTGTCATCCAGGGAGCTCTGTATTTGTTTACTTTTCCCCTTCACGGGAACATACCTCGACTGTGCCCGAACTATCTCTTCTTTGAAGGTAGCCGGTTTTCCTACCAGTTTTGACTCCAATTTATTCACCCAGCTCCATTCTTACCCCATTGAAGTTGGCTTTCCCCCAGTTAATTATTCTTACCCTGGATTGCTCTTTGTCCTTTCCCATAGTCAGCCTAAACCTTATGATACAATGATCACTATCCCCGAAATGCTCTCCTACTGATACTTGATCCACTCGGCCCACCTCATTCCCAAGAACCAGGTCCAGCAGTGCCTCTTTTCTTGTTGGACTAGCAACATACTGTTACAGAAAATTTTCCTGAATAAACTCTAGGAAATCTTGCCCTTCACTGCCCTTTACACTATTATTATCCCAGTCTATATTTGGATAATTAAAGTCCCCCATTAAAACTACCCTATAATTTTTGCACTTCTCTGTAATTTCCTTGCAAATTTGTTCCTCCACTCCTTCCAACTAGCTGGTGGCCTATAGACAACACTGAGCAATGTAACTGCACTTTTTGAATTCCTTAGCTCTAGCCAAATAGATTCTGTCCTCAACCCCTCGGAGATCCTTTTCTCCAGCACTGCAATGCTCTCCTTAATCAATACCGCCACTCCGCAGCCCCCCCCCCCCTGTTTTTTCCCCTTTCCTGAACAACAACTATCAAGGAATATTTAACACCCAGTCCTGTCATTCTTTGAACCAGGTCTCTGTTATAGCCACAGCATCATATTTCCCCATAGCAATCTGCGCATGTACCTCACCAGTCTTATTAACTACATTCCGTGCATTCACATACATACACATTAACCCTCACTCTGAACCCACCTAATAAAGTACTGTTCCCTACTCTCGTGTAGATGGTACACACTGCTGCCACTGTGCGTCAGTGGTGAAGGGAGTGAATATTAAATGTGGTGGATGGGTTGCTGGTCAAGGCGGCTGCTTTGTCCTGGATGGTGTCGAGCTTCTCAAGTGTTGTTGGAGCTACACCCATCCAGGCAAGTGGAGAGTATTCCATCACACTCCTGACTTGTGCCTAGTAGATGGTGAACAGGCACTGGGGAGATAGGCGAGTTACGCGCCACAGAATTCCCAGCCTCTGACCTGCTGTTGTAGCCATGGTATTTACATGGCTACTCCAGTTCAGTTTCTGGTCAATGGTAGTCCCCAGGATGTTGATGGTGGGGGATTCAGCGATGGTAATGCCATTGAATGTCAAGGGGAGATAGTTAAATTCTCTCTTGTTGGAGATGGTCATTGCCTGGCACTTGTGTGGTGCGAATGTTACTTGCCGCTTATCAGCCCAAGCCCAGATATTGTCCAGGTCTTGCTGCATTTCTACACAGACTGCTTCAGTATCTGAGGGGTCGAATGGTGCTGAACATTGTGCAATCATCAGCGAACATCCCCAATTTTGACCTTCTAATGGCGGGAAGGTCATTGATGAAACAGCTGAAGATGATTGGGCCTAGGACCCTACCCTGAGGAACTCCTGCAGTCATCTGGACTGAGACGATTGGCCTCCAACAACCTCAGCCATCTTCCTTTGTACTTTCCTTTTTCCTTAATATTAAACTTGTTTGTATTCTGACCTCAACTGAAAGTGAGATTGTGATCCATTTCTCAGTATTGACCTTTCTCTGATTAGTCTCCGTGACCAAGGACTGTGAAACCCTGTTAAAATAGAAATATGATATTAAATGTAAGATTTAGAGTAGAGCAGGAGAAAGCATTGAACACAGACTTGAGGTTGTGGAATTCACTACCAGCATTAGTGTTTTCAGCAAAAACTGCATCAATATTCAGGATTAGATTGGAGAGGCGGATGGAGGGAAAGGTGATGAATGGTTTTGGGAACAGGGTGGGAGTATCTGATTGGAACTATTTGCTGTTGTACCAACACAGACTGGTGAGGCTGAATAGCCTGTTTGCAGAATTGTGTTGGAAGTTATGTGTATTTCTGTTAACAATTGAGCCACTGTGAACTGCAGCCAGTTCCTCGCAGGCATTGAGTTGACTCGAGGCCTAAGCAGCAGAGCTTTCTGTCTACTTCAAATTTATGTCATTTTGTTTTCAGAGAGCCCGTCCTTCGGCCCAGTCCAGCCCAGGAGTAGAGATTGGGAGCAGCAGCTGGCCGGAGATGATCTAACACAAAGACTGTTGCAGCAGGATGGTAGCCCTGTATGTATACCTCCCCGAGCTTCCACCCACACTGTGGGCACTAGGCAGGTCAGGGCACAGCTCAGTGAAATGGAGCACCAGCTCAGTGCCCTGCAGGACATGGCAGTGAACATGGAGCAGGACTTCGCTAACAGCAAGATGGTAAGGGCTCACAGCCTTCTAAATCACCGCAATAATCTCAACTAACCCTGCACCAGGGGAGAAGGGACTGTAAACACAGTGCAGCCTGACAATTAATAGCCCATCCTCTCAATCTTGTATTAATAGATTAACAAAAGGCAGTGATACCATTTATAAAAATCCCCTCACTTACACTGCAAGTGAGATATTTGACGTGATGACCAAAAGCCAGGGTGTTGATGGCTGAAGGCGCAGTTGCCAATGATGGTGGGGGCTGGACATGAGGCCAGAGTTTAAAGAGTATGGGGGGAGGGGCACATTTTAGGGATGAAGGAGCTTGCAGAGATAGGTAGGGAGGTAGGAAATCTTCATTTTGGCATGTTGTGGACCAGGGCTTAGTGTAGGTCAGTGTGGAAAGGGCTGAAAAGTGAGTGAGTCTTGTTGTGGGATGGCTTACAGGCAGATGGAGGGTGGGGGGGAGGGGTGCGGTGGGGGTGGTCAGCCAGGAGAGCAGTGGAATAGTCAATCTGTAGGTAACAAAGGCATGGATGAGGGTTTCAGCAGCCGATAGACTGAGGCAGGGGCAGAGATGGGCGATATTATGGAGGTGAAAGTAGGTGGTCTTAGTGCTGAAGAAGATATGGCATCAAACACAGCTCAGGGTCAGATAGTAAACCCCCTCTTGTTCAGTTATGTCAGCATGGAGTGAGTGTTTCCATGTGCTGATGAGCCACCAGGACCAGACCAGATGCATCCGAGGATGATGGAAGTAAGGGTGGAAATTGCGGAATCATTGGCCATAATCTTCCACTTCTCCTTCGATACAGAGGTGGAGCCAGAAGACTGGAGAATTGCAAATGTTACATCCTTGTTCAAAAAAAGGTGTCAGGATAAGCCCAGCAACTAGAGGACAGTCAGATTAACCTCGGTGGTAGGAAAGCTTTTAGAAAGAATAATCCAGGACAAAATTAACAGTCACTTGGAACAAATGCGGATTAATTAAGGGAAAGGGCAAATCGTGTTTAATTTGATTTTTTTGATGAAGTAACACAGAGGGTTGATGTGATGTACATGGACTTCCAAAAGGCTTTTGACAAAGTGCCACATAACAGACTTGTCAGCAAAGTTGAACTCATGAAATAAAAAGGGACAGCGGCAGCATGGATACAAAGTTGGCTAAGTCACAGGAAACCGAGTAGTTGTGAACGGTTGTTTTTTGGACTGGAGGAAGGTATATAGTGAGGTCCCCCAGGGGTCAGTATTAGGAGCACTGCTTTTTTGATATATATTAATGACCTAGACTTGGGTGTACAGGGCACAATTTCAAAAATTGCAGATGAAACAAAACTGGAAGTACTGTGAACTGTGAGGAGGATAGTGATAGACTTCAAAAGGTCATAGACAGGCTGGTGGAATAGGTGGACATGTGGAAGATGAAATTTATTGCAGAGAAGTGTGAAGTGATACATTCTGGTAATAAGAACAAGGAAAGGCAATATAAATTAAGGGTACAATTTAAAGGGGGTGCAGGAGCAGAGGGACCTGGGGGTATATGTGCACAAATCGGTGAGGATGGCAGGGCAGGTTGAGAAAGTGGTTAACAAGGCATACGGGATCCTGGGCTTTATAAGGCAAACAGTACAAAAGCAAGAAACTTATGGTGAATCTTTATTAAACACTGGTTCAGCCTCAACTGGAGTATTGTGTCCAATTCTGGGAACCACACTTGAGGAAGGATGTGAAGGCCTCAGAGGGTGCAGAAAAGATTTATGAGAATGATTCCGGGGATGAGGAGGTTCAGTTCCATGGATAGATTGGAGAAACTGGGGCAGTTCTCCATGGAGAAGAGAAGATTGAGAGCTGTCTTGATAGAGGTGTTCAAAATCAGGAGAGGTCTGGATAGAGTAGATGGGGAGAAACTGTTCCTGTTGGCGGAAAGATCGAGAACCAGAAGACACCAATTTAAAGTGCTGTAGCACAATGAGACAGAAGCAAAGGCGACATGAGGGAAAACTTTTTTGCGCAGTGAGTGGTTTGGATCTGGAATGCACTGCCCGAGAGTGTGGTGGAGGCAAAGTCTATCATGGCTTTCAAAAGGGATTGGACAATTATTTGAAGAGAAAACATTTGTAGGGCTGCGGGGAAAAGGTGGGGGAGTGGGACAAGGTGAGTTGATCTTGCAGAGAGCTGGCATGGGCATGATGTGCTGAATGGCCTCCTTCTGTGCTATAACCATTCCATGATTATGACCCTGAACGCTACTCCTCCTTCACCTCCATTCCTGACTCCATGATTGCTCGTCTGATACCCAAGTCATAGATAAGTCTGAACTGTTTAGTCCTTCACATTGCCCAGACTAACCCAGGACCTGTCTTTCCAACAGCTACTAAACACCATTGAACACTTGCACTGTGCCATCGATCCTCATGGGTCAATGGAATGCTCCAGAACCTGGGGCTTTTCTACACTGGATGCAGGTATGATGGGGGTTTCATTATTCTTAGATCAACTGCTGAGCAACCAACTTTTAAAATCAGCTGTGTATTGGCATGTAAGCAAATCAGAGAGAACCTTTCCTTGGTGTTACTATCTGATAAATGAATGGACAGAGGAGGGAAACCATTTTATTTCCAGATCATCCCATGACTTTGTGTTTTTGCGAATTGAGCATTACTTTTGAAGTTTAATTTACCTCTGTCAGCAGATTGGTGCACTTCAAGATCCTACAAACAGCAGCTTAGTTTACAAGCAGTTCATGTGTGGGTTGAGCGATGACTGTTGCTCACTGCACCAGTAGCTGTCCCTGCTCCTCTTCCAATAGTGACATGAGACCTTTAACAGCCACCTGAACAGGCAGGTAGGCTTTAGTTTAAAATGTCACCACAACGCGGCATCTCAAGCAGTGCAGCTCTTCCTCAGTACATGCACTGAGGTGTAAGCATTTATTTGTGTGCTTAAATTCTAGAAAGGGTCTTGAACCCATAACCATCGAGTCACATAAGAGTGTTAGCATTGAGCAGAACTGAAATATGTTGCAGTAAGCACAGGTTAGATAGAGAATAAAGCTCCCTCTACACTGTCCACATCAAACACTCCCAGGGCAGGTACAACACGGGGTTAGATGCAGAGTAAAAAAAAAAGAAAAACAAAACAAAAAAAAAACGGGGTGAGATACAGAGTAAAGCTCCCTCTACACTGTCCACATCAAACACTCCCAGGGCAGGTACAACACGGGGTTAGATGCAGAGTAAAAAAAAATAAAAACAAAACAAAAAAAAAACGGGGTGAGATACAGAGTAAAGCTCCCTCTACACTGTTCACATCAAACACTCCCAGGACAGGGACAGCACGGGGGTTGGCTCCTTCCTAATTGGGACTCCAGAGTGCATCAACAAGGTGCAGCTGACAATGCTGCAGTCGGTTGCTGGAGGTGCTGCTGGAGAAGGAGTGCTGAGGACAGACTGCAAAACTCTGAAAAACTTTTGCTGCAGAGGAGGAAAGACTTTGACAAAAAGGCTGGTGGGTGTCGAGCACCAAACTTTCATTTCATTTGGACTGTTGTGGGAGGTGGAAGAGGCCGGAACAACAAGGGGTGGGGGCTGTACAATTCTATAGGGAGCTGTGCAATTGCACTGAATACACAAGGAAGCTCCCTCCCCACCCGAATTGCCCAGCCTGGGTCAGCTGAAGCTGAAGCTGACCCAGGAGAAGACCCCTCCCACGACCAGGAGTGTTTAAAGTGCACTGACTACCACACTTTAAGGAGAAAAAAAAGCAAAGTCATCGCTTGCAGCCTGTCTTTCCCCTTTCCTGTATACCCTCAGCCTCTGTCCAAACCTCCGAGTTGGTTTCTTTGTTTGTCAGTTTGTTTTTGTTTGTTTGTTTGTTTGCTTGCATGCAATTTGGGGATGGGTTTGGCTCTTGAGCCATGGCAAGCCCATCATCACCGGTGGTGGGGCCTTCTCATACCTATGCGGCTGTAGCCTCTGTGGCCGCCCGTGTGACCCCGTCACCTTTTAAATTAATTACTTCAAACCATGGGGTAAAGAGCTATCCCCACCCCAATATGTCTATAGAGGCCTGTGTAAAGGCAATGGCCGAGGTTTTCGGCCCCTCGGCCATTGTGGCAGCCTCAAAAATGTACGGGAAGGCTGTGTTCTTCCTGAAGACCGAGCGGGCTGTGTCCCTGGCCCTGAATAAAGGGCTCACTGTGGGTGGGACTTTCCTGCCGGTGGACCCTCTAAGGGCCACTGCGCAGTGGATAATGTCATCAAACGTCCCACCCTTCATTCCCAGTGAGCTCCTCCTTCCCCACCTGCACCATCTGGGGGACGTGAGGTCGGGGATCACCCCAGTCCGGCTTGGTCTTCGGGAGCACAGCCTCCAACATGTCTACTCCTTCCGCCGCCAGTTATTTATGCAGCTGGCGCGGGAGGAGGACTCGGATGGCCAATTTAATGTGGAGTTCCAGGGGACGGCCTACCGCGTCTTTTGGACCTCGGACGGGGCGCGGTGCCACGTCTGCAAGGGAGTAGGGCATGTTCGTAAGAACTGCCCCAACCTCCCAGCCGCCAGCTCCACCTCGGCGGCCCAGGTTGGTTCCACAGCACCTCCTCCCACTCTGTCCACACATCCAACAGACACCGCTCAGTCGGTTCCGGAGGCTGTGGTTTTCACAGCCTCCAACGGGGAGGGGAGTGCCCGTCCAAGTGGAAGGAAGACGCGGAGGCAAAAGAAACATCAAGAGGCGCATCCCCTGGACACATTGAAACAACCCGAGCCTGAGCTCAGCCCAAAGCCCGTTCTCACGGAATCCACCTGTCCCAGGGCTGGGCTCAGGCCCAGGGTGACTTAAAAAAAAGGAGGGTGTGGAGGCCTCTGATGACATGGAGGTCTCTGCGCCCTGGTGGGAAAAAGAGGAGAAGGCACCCCTCCACAGAGGTAATGAGGGGCCCTGAGGCGCAGGGCCCATCTGATGGAGGGGAGCTGTCTCCTGTTTCGGGTCCCCGTCTCCTGTTTCGGGTCCCCAGGTTTCCCCTACCGCCACCACCAAGGCTACAAAGTCCGGGCAGGAGCTCCCTATTCCTCCGGATGGAGGGGAGGGGAAGGCCCCGGTACATGAGGCCCCTCCTGAAGGAGTAAGTGGGGCCCTGCTTGTGGTGGGGGAGCCTGAGGACGCCGCCCATTCTGCCACTGCCACTGGGTCGGGTGCCCTGAGTAGAGGGGAGGGTGAGGCCCCAGAGGGTCGGCCCTCCCAGCCGGAGTCCACCACCAACCAGGCGACACCCGACGCGGTTATAACTGAGAATGCTGCCCCATCTGCTGGGCCTGTGGGTGGTGGCGGAGCGGGAGATGGCCTCCTCTCTCCGCCTCCGGTCTCGGCTCCGGCTGGATTTCCAAAGTCGGGAACTTCTGTCTCCCCTGGACCACTCATTGGCCTGGGGACGGAAGTGGAGGGGGGTCCTGAACTGCTGGCGCCCACAGGCTCCAATTTCACAATAGAACCCAGAGAGGACTCCTCCGCCATCGATCCTGGGGGTGGGATCGTGACGGAGGCGGGACCAGCTGGCGCGGCCAGGACGTCCGCCCCACAGTGTGTGGTGGATGTGTCGGCCGCTGGCGGTGACAAACCGGAGGAGGATGGTGATTCAGTGGGGGGCACGGAGGATGACCTTGATTTCATCGCCAGTGAGGTGGTGGAGTCCCTCATGCCTCCCACCGAATCTCCCCTCATCCCCACGGTGGAACTCCGGGATTTCCTCGCGGTTTGCTGGGGTTGCCGCAATAAAGTTCAGCTGGCCCTCGACCGTTGGTCGAATCTGGCGCTGATCATCCAGTCCGTCTGTGCCGCCCTTAAGAAAGCGGGCAAGCGCGCGGGCGTGAAACTGGTTGAGAGGCGCCGTTTTAATGTGTTCCTCAATAGGTTGCTGGGGGAGTGGAGGGCCAGGTGCACTTCCACTCCCTCCTCACAGTGAGGTGTTTGTGACGGTTTTTAAGTACCTTTGACATGAAGATAACCATAGCCAGCCTCAACATCAACGGCAGCAGAGGGGCTCACCGCAGATTTCACAATCTCTCAGTCCTTAGGGAAGGGAGATACGCGGTGAGCTTTCTGCAGGAAACCCACACCGTTCCGGGAGACGAAGCCACTGGCTCCTGGAGTGGCAGGGTGGGGTCTACATGAGTCACCTCACCCCTATTTCTAGTGGGGTGGCTATCTTGTTGGCCCCGACTTTTCAGCCGGAGATCTTGGGGGTCAAGGAGCTAGTGCCGGGCCGCTTGCTCCACCTCGCCGTTCGCCTGGGTAGCGTGCCGCTCCACTTTGTGAACGTGTACGCGCCCAGGCCCGGCGCGTTGCAAGCGCGTTTCTTTGAAGAAGTGTCCGCTCTCTTGAGGTCTATCGATAGCGGCGAGTGCATCATCCTTGGGGGGGATTTTAACTGCACCCTCGAGGTGGGGGATCGTTCCGGTCCCCAGCGTGTCCAAGCGTCGGTGGAGAAGTTGAGGGGACTGATCAGCTCCCTTAACTTGGTGGACGTCTGGCGGAATCTCCATCCCGACTCCAGCGCCTTCACGTGGAGGTCTGGTGGAGGGGGGTCGCGAATCGACCGCCTCTACTTTTCGCAGGCGTACGTCTCCCGCGTCTCGGCGGCCTCTATGCGGCTGGTGCCGTGCTCAGACCACCGCCTGGTGTGGGCGGAGTTTACTCCGCTCCGCACGCGGGTGGGGTCCGCGTTATGGCACTTTAACAACCGGCTGCTGGAGGACGAGCGATTTCGGGACTCGTTCTGTCGATTCTGGGCCGACTGGAGAAGGAAGCAGGGGGGCTTCCCCTCCTTGAGGCTATGGTGGGATGTGGGCAAGACTCACATCCGTGTCTTCTGTCAGGAGTGCGCGAAGGGGTCGACCGGGAGGCCGAGATCGGGACCCTAGAGAGGGAGGTGCTCGACTTGGAGCCCCGCCTCGGTCATGCCGTCGTGGACCCAGCCCTGTGGCAGGCGTACAAAGAGAAGAAGGGCGCGCTGAGGGACCTGCAGCTCATAGGGTCCCGAAGCACGTACGTGAGGTCGCGGATCCAGATCCTGGAAGATTTCGACCGCGCCTCACCCTTCTTCTACTCGCTGGAAAAATGGCGGGAGGTCCGTAAGCAGCTCGTTGAGCTGCTGGCCGACGATGGATCCTCCATCACGGATCCGTAGGGAATGGACCTCCTGGTCCATACTTATTACAGTGCTTTGTTCTCTCCGGATCCGTCCAGCGAGGATGCGCGCAGAGTTTTGTGGGAGGACTTGCCGCAGGTCAGCCGGAGGGCGCCGCAGTTTTGGAGGCTCCGCTCACGTTGGCGGAGCTGACTGGCGCCCTCCACCAGCTCTCAAGGGGCAAATCCCCAGGGCTGGATGGGGTGACCGTGGAGTTCCTCAGGGCGTTCTGGGACGTCCTGGGGGATGATTACGCGCGGGTCCTGGGGGAAAGCCTGGCGACCAGGCAGATGCCCCTCTCGTGGCGCAGGGCGGTCATCATCCTGCTGCCGAAGAGGGGCGATCTCCGCCTGCTTAAAACTGGTGTCCGGTCTCCCTCCTCAGCACGGATTATAAGCTCTTTGCCCGGGCTATGTCTACCCGCCTGGGCTCCGTGCTGGCCCACATGATCCACACCGACCAGTCCTGCACGGTCCCTGGCCGGTCCATCCAGGACAACATCCACCTGGTCCGGGACCTGATTCATCTTTCCCAGAGTACTGGTCAGTCGGTCGCCTTTCTCTCCCTCGATCAGGAGAAGGCGTTCGACAGGGTGGATCACGAATACCTTTTCGGGACTCTGCGCGCTTTCGGTCTCGGGCTGCATTTCGTGGCCCGGGTCCGACTTTTATACCCCGCCGCAGAGTGTCTCGTCAAAGTTAACGGGTCCTTGACGGCGCCCCTTCGCTTTGGGAGAGGAGTGCGTCAGAGATGCCCCATGTCCGGCCAATTGTATACCATCTGCGTGGAGCCCTTCCTGTGCCTGCTTCGCAGGAGGTTGACGGGATTGGCTCTGCGCGAGCCGGCCATGCGGGTCGTGCTCTCGGCTTATGCCGACGACGTGCTCCTCGCAATCACAGATCCCGTTGACTTGCGGAGGATGCGCGACTGCCAGCAGACCTTTTCTGCCGCGTCCTCCGCGAGGATCAAATGGGAGAAATGTTCCGGACTCCTGGTTGGTCAGTGGCGGGTGGACTCCCTGCCGGAGGAGATGACACCTTTTGCGTGGAGCACCACGCACCTCCTCTATCTGGGAGTCCACCTTAGCCCCGCTGAGGAAGCCTGGCCGGCAAACTGGCAGGAGTTGGAGACGAAAGTCACCGCTCGGCTGGGGCGCTGGACAGGACTGCTCCGAGTGCTTTCCTACAGGGGCCGAGCGTTGGTCATAAACCAACTGGTGGCCTCCATGTTGTGGTACCGGTTGGTCACTTTGACCCCGCCCCCTGTATTTGCCACCAAGATCCAGAAAAAACTCGTCGATTTCTTCTGGGGCAAGAGGAAACACTGGGTCTCTGCTGCGGTCCTGAGTCTCCCGATCGAGGAGGGCGGTCAGTCGCTGGTGTGCGTCCGCACCCAGGCTGCGACTCTCCGCCTTCGGACCCTGCAGAGATACCTGTACGTCGAGCGTCCTCCCAGATGGTGTGCGCTGGCGACGTATTTTTTCCGCCAGTGTCACTGCCTTCAAGACGACACGCAGCTCCCGGTGGAGTCCGTTAGCCGCGCCTCTCTGAGGGAGTTGCCTGTCTTTTACCGGGATCTATTCCGAGTCTGTAACATGGTCGCCTCCAGTCAGGGCGCTCCCCTGCCGGCGGAGGAGAGCGCCTCGGCTGTCCGGGCGGCCGACTCCGGGGACGGTCCGGCGGGCGGAGGAGTAGCCGAAACCCCCGGGACGCCCCTCACTGCGGGTGGCGAGGGGGCTCGGGAGTGCGAAGCGATCCCGGCCGAGCTGACCACCGCTCGGCCGGAACTGCTCATCGGACCCAAGCCCCGAAACCCTCCTCGGGAGCCGGTCCCGCACAACCCGAGCCGCCTCTCTGAAATGCCCTCCGTGCCATTCCAATCGGTGCGGAGGGGTTTCCTGTACGGGCTGCTCCTGCACACTCTCCACTTCCTCGCCCTCGTCAGCCGGCCGGACACGCCCTGGCGGCCTGCGTTGCCATCTGGCGGCGAGGGGAAACCCCGATGGAGGTCTCTCTGCGCGGGAGTCTTCCCCCTTTACATCGGGGACCTGGGATGGAGGGTGCTGCACAGAGCAGTCCCGTGCAATAGACTTTTAAGTAGGTTCACGGACTCCCAGGCCTCCTGTACTTTCTGCGGCCTGGACGAGTCCGTGTTCCACATTTATACGGAGTGTGCGAGGTTGCAGCCCCTCTTTGAGTATCTGAAGGGGCTGCTCCTCAAATTCTGGCTGCACTTCAGTCCCACGCTCCTGATCTTTGGGCACCCGGTGCGGAGGGGCTTGGGCCGGGAGGAGGATCTCCTCGTCGGTCTGCTCCTGGGCCTGGCCAAGGTGGCAATTCACAGGTCCAGGTTGCGGGCCGTCGGGGGTTCCGTCCTCCCCGACTGCCTGCCCCTCTTCCGCGGTTACGTTCTCACCCGGGTGGCCCTGGAGAAGGAGCATGCGATGTCCGCTGGTACGCTTGAGGCCTTCCGCGACCGGTGGGCACCGCAGGGACTGGAGTGCATCGTTGACGCCGAGAATGGCATTTTAATTTGAGTTTTTGTTTATTTCTGTTTTTAATAAAGTTATTTTAAAAATATAAGTGTGTATATAAAGGGGGCCTGAGGAATAAAGGCCCCCTCGACATAAAATATATAAAAGGGGCCTGGGGTATAAAGGCCACAAAGAAAAAAAAAAAACGGGGTTAGATACAGAGTAAAGCTCCCTCTGCACTGTCACAACAAACACTCCCAGGGTAGCTTCCTCTCTCAGCCCCTCTGTCCCTATGTGACATTTTCCCAGTCTTTAAGCCTCTATTGTGAAATTTGCCGGTCCATGGCAATCAGTGACTGGATGGAGGTTACAGCTCTTTACTTCACTGGATGGATTTAGCCTGAAGACAGGGAGCTTTTGTCTCAATGATCAAGGCTAAATCAAGAATCAGACTTCAGAGATGAAAGATTGGTGCCTAACCCACTGAGCCATCCCTTCCCAGCTATTCTCCATTCTGTTTGCTCATTTTGTAGCATGGAATACTGTCAACAAATCTCCCAGTTGCTAGGAAGCTTGCCGAGTTCTGCTGTGCCATGGGTCTTTGCCACCTCCAGTCTCCTACCCTTGGTGGTTGACATTTGTAATGCACTGGTTGGTTGTGGTGAACTCACTCAGCTCATACTCGATTCCTGATGTCCAGGCTCCCAGCACATTGGAATGGACATTCATAGCAGCCACTCTATCCTCGAAGAAATGCCTTGGACCCACATGTCACTGCTCTCTCTCTCTCTTTCTCTCTCTCTCCAGCCTATGCTCAGCTGCCTTCACTGATGATCTCCTTTTTCGTTCTGTCTTTTTTAACGTAGGAGCAGCTCTTCACCTATCATCTGCCGCTGCTGAGGAGAGAGCTGAGGACAGGTGTTACCTGAAGGCAGAGGCTCCGACTGGATCTTCCGTGTGTGTAGACTGTCGCCATCACTCTTCCCCTGCCGCTGCTGAGAAGAGAGCTGAGGGCAGGAGTTACCTCAAGGCAGAGGCTCCGACTGGATCTTCCGTGTGTGTAGACTGTCACCATCACTCTTCCCTTGCCGCTGCTGAGAAGAGAGCTGAGGACAGGTGTTACCTCAAGGCAGAGGCTCCGACTGGATCTTCCGTGTGTGTAGACTGTCGCCATCACTCTTCCCCTGCCGCTGCTGAGAAGAGAGCTGAGGACAGGAGTTACCTCAGGGCCGAGGCTCTGACTGGATCTTCCGTGTGTGCAAACTGTAACCATCACTCTTCCCCTGCCATTGCCGAGGAGAGAGCTGAGGACAGGTGTTACCTCAAGGCAGAGGCTCCGACTGGATCTTCCGTGTGTGTAGACTGTCGCCATCACTCTTCCCCTGCCGCTGCTGAGAAGAGAGCTGAGGACAGGAGTTACCTCAGGGCCGAGGCTCTGACTGGATCTTCCGTGTGTGCAAACTGTAACCATCACTCTTCCCCTGCCACCGCTGAGGAGAGAGCTGAGGACAGGAGTTACCTCAGGGCCGAGGCTCTGACTGGATCTTCCGTGTGTGCAAACTGTAACCATCACTCTTCCCCTGCCACCGCTGAGGAGAGAGCTGAGGACAGGTGTTACCTCAGGGCCGAGGCTCTGACTGGATCTTCCGTGTGTGCAAACTGTAACCATCACTCTTCCCCTGCCATTGCTGAGGAGAGAGCTGAGGACAGGAGTTACCTCAGGGCCGAGGCTCTGACTGGATCTTCCGTGTGTGCAAACTGTAACCATCACTCTTCCCCTGCCATTGCCGAGGACTTCCACCTGTCTGCTGGTAACTGCTGCAACACCTGTTCTCAACACCTGAGTTGTCTGTGGGAATGTTGGGAGGGGGCTATAGAGAGAAGGCTCAGGTACTGTTCAACAGTTCAACATTCTCAAGTGAATGGAGGAGTAGAACCATGATAAAGTGTTTGAGATTTCCACAAACCCACAGGGTGGGGGGGGCGGAAAGCTCCTGAGGAAGGGCACGGTGTGTGATGTGTGTGAGCTGGGCAGGAGCAGTGAGAGTGGCTGGGAAAGGGTGAGCCAGGCAGGGGCAGCGAGAGGGGTGGGGTGGTGGTGAGAGGGGCAAGGTGAACATGTGGAATGGAGGTGCTGGGGTCAGGTAGTGTGGGAAAATATGTCGGGCATATGGGATATTAAGGGAGAAGGAATTTGACTTTGGGACTGGCTGATAACACCCAGTGGGTCCTCGACCTTCAGTCACTCATAATGAATTCTGAATGGGGAATAAAGATGATAGTAAGGGAAAGGGGGAGTTTTCTAAAACTATCGATGGATTGGGCAAGATAGAGTGTTCAGTTACTGTGTAGTGAGACAAATTTTAACCAACTGAGGGAAGCACAGACTGCATCCAACAAGAAGAATGGAGACGGTGATGGAGTGGTAATTTTTTTTTATTCATTCATGGGATGTGGATGTCACTGGCCAGGCCAGCAATCATTGCCCTTCCCTAATTGCCCTTGAGAAGGTGCTGGTGAGCTGTCTTCTTGAACTACTGCAGTCCATATGGGGGAGATACACCCACAGTGCTGTTTGGAAGGGAGTTCCAGGATTGTGACCTAGCGACGGTGAAGGAACGGCGATATAGTTCCAAGTCAGCTTGGTGTGTGACTTGGAGGGGAACTTGCAGGTGGTGGTGTTCCCATGCATCTGCTGCCCTTGTCCTTCTAGTTGGTAGAGGTCACGGGTTTAGAAGGTCCTGTCTATGGAGCTTTGGTGCATTGCTGCAGTGCATCTTGTAGATGGGAGACACTGCTGCCACTGTGCGTCGGTGGTGGAGGGAGTGAATGTTTGTAGATGGGGTGCCAATCAAGCAGGCTGCTTTGTCCTGGATGGTGTTGAGCTTCTTGAGTGTTGTTGGAGCTGCACTCATCCAGGCAAGTGGAGAGTATTCCATCACACTCCTGACTTGTGCCTTGTAGACAGCGGTCAGGCTTTGGTGAGTCAAGAGGTGAGTTACTCACCGCAGGATTCCTTGCCTCTGATTTGCTCTTGTTGTCACAGTATTTATTTGGCTACTCCAGTTCAGTTTCTGGTCAATGAATAGGATGGGAATAGAGGGATACGGTCCCGGAAGGGCAGAAGGTTTTAGTTTAGACAGACATCAAGATCGGCGCAGGTTTGGAGGGCCGAATGGCCTGTTCCTGTGCTGTACTGTTCTTTGTTCAATGGTAGCCCCCATGATGTCGATAGTGGGGTTTCAGCAATCGTAATGCCATTGAATGTCAAGGGGAGATGGTTAGTTTCCCTCTTGTTGGAGATGGTCATTGCCTGGCACTTGTGTGGCATGTATGTAACTTGCCACTTATCAGCCGAAGCCTGAATTTTGTCCAGGTCTTGCTGCATTTCTACACGGACTGCTTCAGTATCTGAGGAGTTGCAAATGGTGCTGAACATTGTGCAATCATCAGCGAACATCCCCACTTCTGACCTTATGATTGAAGGAAGTCATTGATGAAGCAGCTGAAGATGGTTGGGCCTAGGACACTACCCTGAGGAACTCCTGCAGTGATGTCCTGGAGCTGAGGAGATTGACGTCCAACAACCACAGCCATCTTCCTTTGCGCTAGGTATGACTCTAACCAGCGGAGAGATTTCCCCCTGACTCCCATTGACTCCAGTTTTGCTGGAGCTCCTTGATGCCATACTCTGTCAAATGCTGCCTTGATGTCATAGTCATAGAGTTATACAGCACAGAAACAGGCCCTTCGGCCCACCGTGTCTGTGCCAGCCATCAAACACCTAACTATTCTAATCCCATTTTCCAGCACTTGGCCCCTAGCCTTGTGTGCTATGGCGTTTCACGTGCTCATCTAATTACTTCTTAAATGTTGAGAGGTCAGCCATTTCTTTGTTCCCATAATAAATTCCCTATTTTCTGACTGTAAGGGACCTACATTTGTCTTCACTAATCTTTTTTTCTTCGCATACCGATAGAAACTATTCAGTTTTTATGTTCCCCACAAGCTTTCTCTCGTACTCTATTTTCTCCTCCTTAATCAATCCCTTGGTCCTCCTTTGCTGAATTCTAAACTGCTCCCTATACACAGGTCTGTTGTTTTTCCTGGCAAATTTATATGTCTCTTCCTTGGGTCTAATGCTATCTCTAATTTCCCTTGTAAGCCAAGGTTTGGCTCCCTTTCCCGTTTTACTTTTGCGCCAGACAGGGATAAACAATTGTTGCAGTTCATCCATGCGCTCTTTAAGTGTTTGCCATTGCCTATCCACCGTCATCCCTTTAAGTAATGTTTCCCAATCCGTTATGGCCAACTCGCACCTCATACCTCCGTAGTTTCCTTTACTAAGATTCAGGACCCTTTTCTCAGTCTCAACTACATCACTCTCCATCTTGATGAAGAGTTCTGTCATATTGAGAAAGGGACAAAAACAGAGATGAGAAAGAGAGCACGAGAAAGATAGACTGACCGACAGAGACCAACCACAACTCCAGGGAAAGACAGACTTGGAGTAGCTGGAATTGTGAGCAAATAACTGGGTTATCAAACGGACAGAGCAAGCAGCCATTATTCATTTTACCTGAACCAGTTTAAACATTTCATCTTGGAGCATGTTTCTAACAAGATCTGATGTGTTGACAGTCTGACCATCAGGATCCACAGGCGAGTCTGCAACTGGCACTGACAAGGCAGGCTCTCACCTCACCTCTTGAGTTCAGCTCTTTTGTTCATGTTTGAACCAAGGCTGTAATGAGGTCAGGAGCTGAGTGGCCCTGGCGGAACCCAAACTGAGCGTCACTGAGCAGGTTATTGCTAAGCAAGTGCCACTTGAGAGCAGTGTCAATGACAACTTCTATCAATTTACTGATGATCGAGAGTAGACTGATGGGGCGGTAATTGGCCGGGTTGGATTTGTCCTGCTTTTTGTGTACAGGACATACCTGGGCAATTTTCCACATTGACGGGTAGATGCCAGTGTTGTAGCTGTACTGGAACAGTTTGGCTAGGGGTGCGGCAAGTTCTGGAGCACAGGTCTTCAGTACTATTGCTGGAATATTGTCAGGGCCCATAGCTTTTGCAGTATCCAGTGCCTTCAGTCGTTTCTTGATATCACGTGGAGTGAATCGAATTGGCTGAAGACTGGCATCTGTGATGCTGGGGACTTCAGGAGGAGGCCGAGATGGATCATCCACTCGGCACTTCAGGCTGAAGATTGTTTCAAATGCTTCAGCCTTATCTTTCGCACTGATGTGCTGGGCTCCCCCATCATTTTGGATCGGGATATTTGTGGAGCCATCTCCTCCTGTTAGATGTTTTATTGTCCACCACCATTTATGGCTGGATGTGGCAGGACTGCAGAGCCTAGATCTGATCCGTTGGTTATGGGATCGCTTAGCTCTGTCTGTCGCATGCTGCTTAGGCTGTTTGGCACGCAGATAGTCCTGGGTTGTAGCTTCACCAGGTTGACACCTCATTTTGAGGTATGCCTGGTGCTGCTCCTGGCATGCCCTCCTGCACTCTTCATTGAACCAGGGTTAATCCCCCATCTTGATGGTAATGGTAGAGTGGGGGATATACCGGACTATGAGGTTACAGATTGTGGTTGAGTACAATTCTGCTGCTGCTGATGGCCCACAGCGCCTCATGGATGCTCAGGTTTGCATTGCTAGATCTGTTCGAAATCTATCCCCTTTAGCACGGTGATAGTGCCACACAGCTGAATGAGTAGTCCAGATGTGCACTCCAATGTCTTGGGGCACAGGGGTTCAAATCCCATCACATCAGGTGGTGGAATTTAAATTCAATTAATTAATGAAAATCTGGAATTGAAAGCTAGTCTCAATAATGGTGCCTTGAAACTATCATCAATTATTGTAAAAATTCGTCTGGTTCACTAATGTCCTATAGGGAAGGAAATCGGCCGTCCTTACCTGGCCGACATCTGACTTCAAACCCACAGCAATGTGGTTGACTCTTAACTGCCCTCTGAAATGGCCTGACGAGGGAAATTAGGGATGGGCAATAAATGCTGGCCTTGTCAGCGTCACCCACACCCCATCAAATAATTTTTTAAAAATGTTTTATTTATATAGCTCCTTTAACATAATAAAACATCCCAAGGAGCATTATAAAATAAATTATGACACCAAGCCACATAAGGCGATATTAAGATAGGTGACCAAAGGCTTGGTCAAAGAGGTAGGTTTTAAGGAGTGCCTTAAAGGGGAGAGGTGTAGGGAGGGTATTCCAGAGCTTGGGGCCTCAGCAACTGAAAGCGCAGCCATCAGTGGTGGAGTGATTAAAGTCAGAGATGCACAAGAAGCCAGAATTAGCTGAGCGCAGATATCTCAGAGGGTTATGGGGTTGGAGGAGATTAGAGATGGGGAGAAGTGAGGCCATGGAGCAATTAGAAAACAAGGATGAGAATTTTAAAATCAAAACATCACTTTATTTGTTCATGGGATGTGGGTGTTGCTGACTAGGCCGGCATTTTTTGTCCATCCCTAATTGCCCTTGGGAAACTGAGTGGCTTGCTAGGCCATTTCAGAGGGCATTTAAAAGTCAACCACATTGCTGTGGGTCTGGAGTCACATGTAGGTCAGACCAGGTAAGGACAGCATATTTCCTTCCCAAAAGGACATTAGTGAACCAGATGGGTTTTTACAACAATTGACAATGGTTTCATGGTCATCATTAGACTAGCTTTTTTAATTCCAGATTTATTAATTGAATTCACATTTCAACAACTACCATGGTGGGATTCAAACTCATGTCCCCACTGCATTAGCCTGGGCCTCTGGATTAGCGGTCCCGTGACATTAGCACTATGCCACCACTTCCCCTCTCACTTGACTGGGAGCCAATGTATGTCAGTGAGCACAGGTGAACAGGACTTGGTGCAAGGTAAGACATGGGCAGCAGAGTTTTGGATGACCTCTAGTTTCCAGAGTAGAATGTGGGGGGACCACATGCGTTAGAAGAGTCAAGTCTAGAGGTTATGAAGGCATGAATGAGGGTTTCAGCAGCAGATGAGCTGATACAGGATGAAGTCAGGGGTGGAAATAGGCAGTTTTAGTGATAATACGAATACGTGGTCAGAAGTTCATCTTGGGGTCAAATGCAACTGTTGGGAACAGACTGGTTTAATCCCAGACTGTTTCTAAGGAGAGGGATGGAGTCAATAGCTAAGGAATTGAGTTTGGAGTGGGGACTGAAAACAATGGCTTCTGTCTTCCCAATATTTAATGGAGTAAATTTCTGCTCATCCAGTACTGGATGTCAGATAAGCAGTCTGATAATTTAGCAATAGTGGAGGAATCGAGAGAGGTGGTGGTGAGGTAGAGCTGGGTTTCATCAGCATACATGTGAAAACTAATGGTGTGTTTTCAGATGATGTCTCTGAGGGGTAGAACGTAGATGAGAAATAGGAGAGGACACCAGAGGTAACGGTGCAGGAGCAGGAAGAGAAGCCATTGCAAGTCATTCTCCGACTACGATTAGATAGATCAGAATGGAAGCAGGTGAGAGCAGTTCCAACAGGTAGACGACGATGGCGAGGCATTGGAGGAGGATGGTGTGGTCAACTGTATCAAAGGCTGCAGACAGGTCGAGAAGGACAACGAGGGAAAGTTTCCCTTTATCACAGTCACATAGGACATCAAGGATAACGTGCACTCTCAGCCCTTTTAATCTGCATCAAACCAGTCACAGGCTCGACTGAGCTATTAAAGGGAGCGACTGGTGACGTCTCGGGTTAGAGTAAGGAGAGGTGTGCTCCCAGGCCCTGCCTGTCGATTGCTCCACTGATAACAGCTGTGAGAACACAGTCCACAATCCCTCCTAACAGGGTCAGACAGAGTGTCTAACCTGTACTTTGCTCAGTACACTTAGCTTGGTGTATGCAAACTCAGAATCACAGAATTGTTACAGCACAGAAGGAGGCCATTTGGTCCATTGTGTCTGCACTGGCTCTCCTAATGAACATTTCACCCAGTACCCCTCCCCCGCCTTCTCCCGCATTCTCAATTGAATGCTTCATTTGAACATGCCTTCACCACACTCTCATGCAGTGCATTTCAAACCTTAACCACTCTCCGTGAAAAAGATTTTCCTTGTACTTTTATTACCAATCACTTTAAATCTGTGCCCTCTCGTTCTTGATCCTTTCATGAGTGGGAACAGTTTCTCTCTATCTACTCTGTCCAGAACCCTCATGATTTTGAATACCTCTATCAAATCACCTCTCAGCCTTCTCTTCCCCAAGGAAAACAGTCCTAACTTCTCCAATCTATCTTCATAACTGAAATTCTTCATCCCTGGAACCATTCTCGTGAATGTTTTCTGTACTCTCTCTAATGCCCTCACATCTTTCCTAAAGTGCGGTGCTCAGAACTGGACACAATACTCCAGCTGAGGCCGAACTAGTGTCTTATACAAGTTCAACATAACTTCCTTGCTCTTGTACTCTATTCCCTTATTAATAAAGCCCAGGATACTGTATTACAGAGACTTGGCTGAGGGAAGGGCAGGTTTGGCAGCTAAATGTTCCAGGTTTTAGAAGCTTCAGGCGGGATAGAGGGGGATGTAAAAGGGGTGGGGGAGTTGCATTACTGGTTAAGGAGAATATCACAGCTGTACTGCGGGAGGACACCTCGGAGGGGTCATGCAGCGAGGCAATATGGGTGGAGCTCAGGAATAGGGAGGGTGCAGTCACGATGTTGGGGGTTTACTACAGGCCTCCCAACAGCCAGCGGGAGGTAGAGGAGCAGAGATGTTGACAGATTTTGGAAAGATGTAAAGGTAACAGGGTTGTAGTGGTGGGTGATTTTAACTTCCCCTACATTGACTGGGACTCACTTAGTGCTAGGGGCTTGGATGGGGCAGAATTTGTGAGGAGCATCCAGGAGGGCTTCTTGAAACAATATGTAGATATTCCAACTAGGGATGGGGCCATTCTGGACCTAGTATTGGGGAATGAGCCCGGCCAGGTGGTCAAAGTTTCAGTGGGGGAGCATTTCGGGAACAGTGACCATAATTCCGTAAGTTTTAAGGTACTTGTGGATAAGGATAAGAGTAGTCCTCGGGTGAAGGTGCTAAATTGGGGGAAGGCTAATTATAACAATATTAGGCAGGAACTGAAGAATTTAGATTGGGGGCGGCTGTTTGAGGGTAAATCAACATCTGACATGTGGGAGTCTTTCAAACGTCAGCTGATTAGAATCCAGGACCAGCATGTTCCTGTGAGGAAGAAAGACAAGTTTGGCAAGTTTCGGGAAGCTTGGATAACGCGGGATATTGTGAGCCTAGTCAAAAAGAAAAAGGAAGCATTTGTAAGGGCTGGAAGGCTAGGAACAGACGAAGCACTTGAGGAATATAAAGACAGTAGGAAGGAACTTAAACAAGGAGTTAGGAGGGCTAAAAGGGGTCATAAAAAGTCATTGGCAAACAGGATTAAGGAAAATCCCAAGGCTTTTTATACGTATATAAAGAGCAAGAGGGTAACCAGGGAAAGCGTTGGCCCACTCAAGGACAGAGAAGGGAATCTATGTGTGGAGCCAGAGGAAATGGGCGAGGTACTAAATGAGTACTTTGCATCAGTATTCACCAAAGAGAAGGACTTGGTGGATGATGAGCCGAGGGAAGGGAGTGAAGATAGTCTCAGTCATCTCACTATCAAAAAGGAGGAGGTGTTGGGTGTCTTGCAAAGCATTAAGGTAGATAAGTCCCCAGGGCCTGATGGGATCTACCCCAGAATACTGAGGGAGGCAAGGGAAGAAATTGCTGGGGCCTTGACAGAAATCTTTGTATCCTCATTGGCTACAGGTGAGGTCCCAGAGGACTGGAGAATAGCCAATGTTGTTCCTTTGTTTAAGAAGGGTGGCAAGGATAATCCAGGAAATTATAGGCCGGTGAGCCTTACGTCAGTGGTAGGGAAACTATTAGAGAGGATTATTCGGGACAGGATTTACTCCCATTTGGAAATAAACGAACTTATTAGCGAGAGACAGCATGGTTTTGTGAAGGGGAGGTCGTGTCTTACTAATTTGATTTGAGTTTTTTAAGGAAGTGATGAAGATGATTAATGAAGGAAGGGCAGTGGATGTTATCTATATGGACTTTAGTAAAGCCTTTGACAAGGTCCTGCATGGCAGACTGGTACAAAAGGTGAAGTCACGCGGGATCAGAGGTGAGCTGGCAAGATGGATACAGAACTGGCTCGGTCATAGAAGATAGAGGGTATTAGTGGATGGGTATTTTTCTGAATGGAGGGATGTGACTAGTGGTGTTCCGCAGGGATCAGTGCTGGGACCTTTGCTGTTTGTAGTATATATAAATGATTTGGAGGAAAATGTAGCTGGTCTGATTAGTAAGTTTGCGGACGACACAAAGGTTGGTGGAGTTGCGGATAATGATGAGGATTGTCAGAGGATACAGCAGGATATAGATCAGTTGGAGACTTGGGAGAAGAAAAGGCAGATGGAGTTTAATCCGGACAAATGTGAGGTAATGCATTTTGGAAGGTCTAATGCAGGTGGGAGGTATACAGTAAATGGCAGAACCCTTAGGAGTATTGACAGGCAGAGAGATCTGGGTGTATAGGTCCACAGGTCACTGAATGTGGCAACGCAGGTGGATAAGGTAGTCAAGAAGGCATACGGCATGCTTACCTTCATCGGTCGGGGCATAGAGTATAAAAATCGGCAAGTCATGCTGCAGCTGTACAGAACCTTAGTTAGGCCACACTTAGAATATTGCGTGCAATTCTGGTCGCCACACTACCAGAAGGACGTGGAAGCTTTGGAGAGGGTACAGAAGAGGTTTACCAGGATGTTGCCTGGTCTGGAGGGCATTAGCTATGAGGAGAGGTTGGAAAAACTCAGATTGTTTTCACTGGAACGACGGAGGTGGAGGGGCGACATGATAGAGGTTTACAAAGTTATGAGCGGCATGGACAGAGTGGATAGTCAGAAGCTTTTTCCCAGGGTGGAAGAGTCAGTTACTAGGGGACATAGGTTTAAGGTGAGAGGGGCAAAGTTTAGAGGGGATGTGCGAGGCAAGTTCTTTACACAGAGAGTGGTGAGTGCCTGGAACTTGCTGCCGGGGGAGGTGGTGGAAGCCCGTACGATAGCGATGTTTAAGAGACATCTTGACAAATACATGAATAGGATGGGAATAGAGGGATATGGGCCCCGGAAGTGCAGAAGGTGTTATTTTAGGCAGGCAGCAAGATCGGCGCAGGCTTGGAGGGCCGAATGGCCTGTTCCTGTGCTGTACTGTTCTTTGTTCTTTGTATGCTTTATTAACCGCTCTCTCAACCTGTCCTGCCACCTTCAATGATTTATGCACATATACACCCAGGTCCCTCTCCTCCTGCATCCCTTTTAGAATCGTACCCTTTATTTTATATTGTCTCTCCATATTTTTCCTACCAAAATGTATCACTTCACGGCATTAAATTTCATCTGCCACCTGTCCACCCACTCCATCAACTTGTCTATGTCCTTGTGAAGTTCTATACTCTCCTCCCAGTTCACAAAGCTTCCAAGTTTCGTATTGTCCACAAACTTTGGAATTGTGCCCTGGACACCAAGGTCTAGGTCATTAAGGGGCGAATTTTTCAGACCCTCTGACACCGTTGCTGGGGACGGACCTCCCACCCCTCCACGCCATTGGAAGTGCGTGATTCGCCCCGGAACTCATTTAAGTGAGCCGCCGCGTTTAATGTCACATGATGAGCAGTCTACGCAGGTGGACCAGTCATGTAAAATTCAGTCCTATATCAGGAAAAGTAAGGGTCCCAACACTGACCCCTGGGGAACTCCACTACAAACCAGCCCAAAAAACATCCATTAACCACTACTCAGCCAATTCCGTATCCACGTTGCTACTGTCTCATTTATTCTTTGAGCTACAAGTTTGCTCACAAGTCTGTTGTGTGGCACTGTATCAAACGCCTTGAGAAAGTCCATGTACACCACATCAACAGCATTGCCCTCATCAACCCTCTCCCGTTACCTCATCAAAAAACTCCAGCAAGTTAGTTAATTGCTATAAACCGATTGCTGTCGTGCTTTAGACCAGAGACTGTGACAGTTTGATGGATTTTATTTCTGAATCCTTAGTGGAATGCTGTTCCTCATGTGTTTTTGCCTTCTTTCACAGATCGCAATCAACTGAGCTCAGAAATGGCAAGGTTAGTATTAATCCAATATCTCTGTTTATCCCACAGGATCACAGAACGACCACAGGGACACTGGTCGGGGTGTGTCTATCCCGCAGGGACACGGGTCTGGGTCCGTCTATCCCACAGTGACACGGGTCGGGGCCCGTCTATCCCGCAGGGACACGGGTCTGGGTCCGTCTATCCCGCAGGGACACGGGTCGGGGCCCGTCTATCCCGCAGGGACACGGGTCGGGGTCCGTCTATCCCACAGTGACACGGGTCGGGGCCCGTCTATCCCGCAGGGACACGGGTCTGGGTCCGTCTATCCCACAGTGACACGGGTCGGGGCCCGTCTATCCCGCAGGGACACGGGTCTGGGTCCGTCTATCCCGCAGGGACACGGGTCGGGGCCCGTCTATCCCGCAGGGACACGGGTCTGGGTCCGTCTATCCCACAGTGACACGGGTCGGGGCCCGTCTATCCCGCAGGGACACGGGTCTGGGTCCGTCTATCCCGCAGGGACACGGGTCGGGGCCCGTCTATCCCGCAGGGACACGGGTCTGGGTCCGTCTATCCCACAGTGACACGGGTCGGGGCCCGTCTATCCCGCAGGGACACGGGTCTGGGTCCGTCTATACCGCAGGGACACGGGTCGGGGCGCGTCTATCCCGCAGGGACACGGGACGGGGCGCGTCTATCCCGCAGCGACACGGGACGGGGCGCGTCTATCCCGCAGGGCGCATCTAACCCGCAGGGACACGGGTCGGGGCGCGTCTAACCCGCAGGGACACGGGTCGGGGCGTGTCTATCGCGCAGGGACACAGGACGGGGCGCATCTAACCCGCAGGGACACGGGACGGGGCGCGTCTAACCCGCAGGGACACGGGTCGGGGCGTGTCTATCGCGCAGGGACACAGGACGGGGCGCATCTAACCCGCAGGGACACGGGTCGGGGCCCGTCTATCCCGCAGGGACACGGGTCTGGGTCCGTCTATCCCACAGTGACACGGGTCGGGGCCCGTCTATCCCGCAGGGACACGGGTCTGGGTCCGTCTATACCGCAGGGACACGGGTCGGGGCGCGTCTATCCCGCAGGGACACGGGACGGGGCGCGTCTATCCCGCAGCGACACGGGACGGGGCGCGTCTATCCCGCAGGGCGCATCTAACCCGCAGGGACACGGGTCGGGGCGCGTCTAACCCGCAGGGACACGGGTCGGGGCGTGTCTATCGCGCAGGGACACAGGACGGGGCGCATCTAACCCGCAGGGACACGGGTCGGGGTGTGTCTATCCCGCAGGGACATGACTCACATTTGTCAGTTTTGTATTTTCCCTGGCTGAAGGATAGTAATATGACTGTTGCCTTTGATGCAGCCAAGGCACCGGTCAGCAAAGTCCCAGGCTGCCTGTTTGTGTGTTTCTAACTTCCATTTTTCCAGCTCCACAGATGAGTGCCTTCACCTGAGCGGATTGAGTGGCATCAGTGATATCATCGCTGACCTGTTTAATGAGGGCAAATTGTCCACTAAAGGCTTAGGCCTGTCGGAGGAACAAATTAAGAAGCTCTCCAGGTAATGGGGGCCAACAGTGCTGCAATTCAAATCCTACCCTCAAATTGACACCCTCAGAGGCAGAGGGATACGTGGGTTATCAAACAAATCACCCCACTTGTGCAGTGGGGCTTTCTACTGTACCTCACCATGGTGTACCACCCTGGGAGTGTTTGATGGGGACAGTGTAGAGGGAGCTTTACTCTGTAACTAACCCCGTTTTTTTTTTTAACATAGTCTAAAACCATTCTCGGTCTGTGTCTCCCTCTTTGTCTCTCTGTCTGTCTCTCTCTTCCTCCTCTCTCAGAACATCTGTGGATATCCATCAGTCAGCCATTTTAGGTCTGTTCACAGTGAGAGTGTTTGATGGGGACAGTGTAGAGGGAGCTTTACTCTTTATCTAACCCCGTGCTGTACCTGTCCTGGGAGTGTTTGATGGGACAGTACTCTTTATCTAACCCCGTGCTGTACCTGTCCTGGGAGTGTTTGATGGGACAGTGTAGAAGGAGCTTTACTCTGTATCTAACCCCGTGCTGTACCTGTCCTGGGAGTGTTTGATGGGGACAGTGTAGAGGGAGCTTTACTCTGTATCTAACCCCAGTGTTGTACCTGTCCTGGGAGTATTTGATGGGGACAGTGTAGAGGGAGCTTTACTCTGTATCTAACCCCAGTGATGTACCTGTCCTGGGAGTATTTGATGGGGACAGTGTAGAGGGAGCTTTACTCTGTATCTAACCCCAGTGTTGTACCTGCCCTGGGAGTGTTTGATGGGGACAGTGTAGAGGGAGCTTTACTCTGTATCTAACCCCATGCTGTACCTGTCCTGGGAGTATTTGATGGGGACAGTGTAGAGGGAGCTTTACTCTGTATCTAACCCCATGCTGTACCTGTCCTGGGAGTATTTGATGGGGACAGTGTAGAGGGAGCTTTACTCTGTATCTAACCCTGACTTGGGTATTTCCACATCCCGATACTCCTCATTTCTCTAAGCACGCTCACTTTTTCTATGTTTCTCCAATGTGTAGATGTTCTAAGCCTCCAAAGAGAAGTGAGCAGGAACAGAAGGAAATTAGGGAATGGATGAAACGCAAGAGGCAGCAGAGAGTTGAAACATATCGGCAACATCGTGAAGAACTGAGGAGAAATGAGCGAGCACCTTACCTTCCCAAGGAGAAGCAGGTGAGCTGGTGGGAGCTTTACTGTTCTGCTCTTGTGGATACCCAGGTCCAGAGGTTACTTCGTAGTCAATTTGCTGATTTTTGTTTTCTCTAGTAACCATGTTTTCCTTTCGTCACAGAAAAAATTCACCAACAAAGAAATTAAAGAAACACAGAAGCAAAGTGAAATGAAGAAAAGGTATTTTTAAAATGTTTAAATCTTGCAGCTGCCACCTGTGGCCAGCTCACTAGGTGTATCGTAACCGAGTAACTATGTACCGTAACCGAGTGTATCGCAGCAGTCACCAATTCACCATATACCTTAACCAAGTGACCAATTCACAGTGCGCTTTTTTTCATTCTTTCATCAGATGTGGGCATCACTGGCAAGGCCAGCATTTGTTGCCCATCGCTAAATGCCCTTGACAACTAAACACAAGAAATAGGAGAAGGAATAGACCATATGCCCCATCGAGTCAGCTCCACCATTCAATACGATCATGGCTGATCTTGGGATTCAATTCCACTTTCCTGCCAGCTCAACATATCCCTTGATTCCCTGCAAGACCAAAAATCTATCTATCCCAGCCTTAAATGTTTTCCACGATGGATAATCCACAACCCTCTGGAATAGAGAATGCAAAAGATTCACAAACCTTTGAGTGAAGTAATTTCTACTCATCTCAGTCCTGAATGATTGACCCCTTATTCTGAGACTGTGTCCCCGTGTTCTAGATTCCCCGACCAGCGGAAACAATCTCTCAACTTCTAGAAACAAAGAAAAATAGGAGCAGTAGGCCATTCGGCCCTTCGAGCCTGCTTTGCCATTCAAAAAAGATCATGACTGATCGTCTAATTCTGTGCCCTGTTCCCACTTTCTCCCCATATCCCTTGATCCCTTTGGCATTAAGAAATATATCTATCTCCTTCTTGAATATATTTAATGACTTGGCCTTCACTGCCTTCTGCGGTAGAGAATTCCACAGGTTTACCACCCTCTGAGTGAAGAAATTTCTCCTCATCTCGGTTCTAAATGGCATACCCCGTATCCTGAGACTGTGACTGCTGGTTCTGGACTCCCCCACTATCGGGAACATCCTCCCTGCATCTAGCCTGTCTAGTCCTGTTAGAATTTTATAGGTTTCTATGTGATCCCCTCTCATTCTTCTAAACTCTAGTGAATATAGGCCTAATTGACCCAATCTCTCCTCGTACGTCAATCCTGCCATCCCAGGAATCAGCCTAGAAAATCTTCTTTGCACTCCCTCCATGGCAAGAATATCCTTTCTCAGATAAAGAGACCAAAACTGTGCACAATACTCCAGATGTGGTCTCACCAAGGCCCTGTATAACTGCAGTAAGACATCCTCGCTCCTGTACTGAAATCCTCTTGCAATGAAGGCCGACATACCATTCGCCTTCCTAACTGTTTGCTGCACCTGAATGCTTGCTTTCAGTGACTGGTGTACAAGGACACCCAGGTCTCATTGCACCTCCCCCTTTCCCAATCTATCACCATTCAGATAATCTGCCTTTGTGTTTTTACAACCAAAGTGGATAACCTCACATTTATCCATGTTGTACTGCATCTGCCATGCATTTGCCCACTCACCCAACTTGTCCAAATCACATTGGAGCCTCTTTGCATCCTCCTCACAGCTTACATTCCCCCCCCCCCTCCCCACCCCCAGCTTTGTGTCATCTGTAAACTTGGAAATGTTACATTTAGTTCCTTTACCCAAGTCATTAATATATATTGTGAATAGCTGGGGCCCTAGCACTGATCCCTGCGGTACCCCACTAGTCACTGCCTACCACCCGGAAAAAGACCTGTTTATTCCTACTCTCTGTTTTCTGTCTGTCAATCAATTCTCAACCATGTCAGCATATTACCCCCAATCCCATGTGCTTTAATTTTGCACACTAACCTCTCATGTGGGACCTTGTCAAAAGCCTTCTGAAAATTCAAATACACCACATTTACTGGTTCTCCCTGATCTATTCTACTAGTTACATCCTCAAAAATCTCCAGTAGATTTGTTAAGCATGATTTCCCTTTCGTAAACCCATGCTGACTTTGCCAATCATGTTTATGCTTTCCAGATGTTCTGCTATCACATCCTTTATAATAGACTCCAGCATTTTCCCCACTATTGATGTACAGCTAACTGGACTGTAATTCTCTGTATTTTCTCTCCCTCTTTTAAATAGTGGGGTTAAATTTGCCACCCTCCAATCAGTAGGAAATGCTCCAGAGTCTATCGAATTTTGGAAGATGACCACCAGTGCATCCACTATTCCCAGGGCCACTTCTTTGACAGCCTTTAACCTAATTTCCCTAGCACATTTTTTTTTTTTACTAACACTGATTTCCTTCAGTTCCTCCCTCTCATTAGATCCTTGGTTCCCTAACATTTCTGAGAGGTTATTTGTGTCCTCCTTTGTGAAGACTGAACAAAAGTATGTGTTTAATTGTTCTGCCATTTCTTGGTTCCTCATTATAATTTCCCCCGTTTCTGACTGTAAGGGACCTACATTTGTCTTCAGTAATCTTTTTCTCTTCACACATTTATAGAAGCTTTTACAGTCAGATTTTGTGTTCCCCGCAATTTTACTCTCGTATTCGATTCTCCCCTGCTTAATCAACCTCTTTGTCCTCCTTTGCTGAATTCTAAACTGCTCCCAATCCTCAGACTTGCTGCTTTTTCTGGCAATTTTATATGCCTCCTCTTTGGATCTAATACTAATTTCTTTTGTAAGTCACGGTTGAGCCACCTTTCCGGTATTATTTTTGCGCCAGACAGGAATGAATACTTCTTGTAATTCATGCACACTTTCTTCAAATATTATCCATTGCCTATCCGCTGTCAATGCTTTTAGTAAAGTTCCCCAATCTACCAGTCAACTCGCGCCTCATACTTTCACAGTTTCCTTTATTTAGATTCAGGACCTAAGTTTCGGATTCAACAACTTCGCTCTCCATCTTAATGAAGAATTCTGTCATGTTATGGTCTCCTCCCCAGGTGACCCCACACAACAAGATTGTTAATTAATCCTTTCTCATTGCACAATACCCAGTCCAGGAAAACCTGTTCTCTAGTTGGTTCCTCAACATATTGGTCTAAAAAACCATCACGTACACACTCCAGGAAATCCTCCTCCACAGTATTATTGCTAATTTGGTTTGACCAATCTATATGTAGATTAAAATAACCCATGATTACAGTTGTACCCTTATTGCATGTGTCTCTAATTTTGTGTTCAGTGTCATCCCTTACATCTCCACTACTGTTTGGGGGTCTATATACAGCCCCCACCAATGTTTTCTGCCCCCTGGTGTTTCTTAGCTCCACCCATACAGATTCCACATCATGATTTTCTGAGCCAATATCCTTCCTCACTATTGTATTGATTTCCTCCTTTACTAGCAATGTTACCCCACTTCCTGTCCCTTTTTGCTTGTCCTTCCTAAATATTGAATACCCCTGGATGTTCAGATCCCATCCTTGGTCACCCTGCAGCCATGTGTCTGTAATCGCAACTATATCATAACCGTTCATATCTATTTGTGCTGTTAATTCATCTACCTTATTGCGAATGCTCTGCACATTAAGACACAATGACTTTCGACTTGTCTTTTTAACATTGTTAGTCATCTTTCCTTTATTTTGCACTATGGGCCCATTTGTTTCTCGCCCTTGTTTTCTCTGCCTTCCACTTTTGCTTCTTACCTTTCTGTCTTTCATTGCTATCCTTGTTTCCCTCTCTGTCTCCCTGCTCAATTTCCCATCCCCCTGCCATTCCAGTTTAAACCCTCGCCAACAGCATTAGCAAACCAAACCCCCCCCCCCCCCCTACCCCCTTGAGGAAATTGGTCCTGTTTCTGGTCCTGCCCAGATGCAACCCGTCCAGCTTGTACTGGTCCCACCTTCCCCAGAACTGGTCCCAATGTCCCAGGAATCAGAATCCCTTCCCGCTACACCATTTCTCCAGACACTCATTCATCTGCTATATCTGCTCTCGCTAGCATGTGGCACTGGTAGTAATCCTGAGATTATTACCTTTGAGGTCCTACTTTTTAATTTACGTCCTAACTCCCTATATTCAGTTTGTAGGACCTCATCCCTTTTTTTTAACCTATTTCGTTGGTACCGATATGTACCTCGACAATTGTCTGCTTGCCCTCCCGCCTCAGAATGCCCTGCAGCCGCTCAGAGACATCCTTGACCCAAGCATCAGGGAGGCAACACACTATCCTGGAGTCTCTTCTGTTCCCCTTACGATTGAATCCCCTATCATTATAGCCCTGCCACTCTTTTTCCGCCCCTCCTGTGCAGCAGAGCCACCCATGGTGCCATGAACTTGGCTCTTGCTGCTTTCCCCTGAGTCATCTCCCCCAACAGTATCCAAAGCGGTATATCTGTTAGAGAGGGAGATGACTCCTGCAGTACCTGCCTTCCTGTACTCTGCGTGGTGGTCACCAATTCCCTTTCTGCCTTGGCAGCATTTGCCTGCAGTGTGACCACCTCGCTAAACGTGCTATTCACGATGATCTCAGCATCGCATATGCTCCACAGTGAATCCACCCGCAGCTCCAGCTCTGTAATGCGGGTAACCAGTAGCTGCAGGTGGATACACTTCCTGCACACATGGTCATCAGAGACTCTGGAAACATCCCTGATTTCCCACATAGCGCAGGAGGATCAGATCACGGGGTTCAGCTCTCCTGTCATGACTTAGCTTTAGATTACTTAGTTCTCCCTTTAATTAAAAAATACTAATTACACTAGGGACCTTGTTCTACTCCAAACACTACCCGCTACAATCCAAAGTCCTTCCCTTTACTTTTGAAGCTAATGCAGTAGTATAAATAGTAGAAAAAGTAGAGAAACCCACCTGAATCGACTTGCCAATCATCTGCTTCCCTGCCCCCACGTCACTTTTTGAATCCTGACGTCACTGGGAATTCCGCGTCTGAGTCCTCCTCTCTCCCGCTCTTTTATGTCCGGTGCCGCCGGTCTCTGGGTCCTCCTCTCTCCCGCTCTTTTATGTCCGGTGCCGCCGGTCTCTGGGTCCTCCTCTCTCCCGCTCTTTTATGTCCGGTGCCGCCGGTCTCTGGGTCCTCCTCTCTCCCGCTGTTTTATGTCCGGTGCCGCCGGTCTCTGGGTCCTCCTCTCTCCCGCTCTTTTATGTCCGGTGCTGCCGGTCTCTGGGTCCTCCTCTCTCCCGCTGTTTTATGGCTGCTGCCGCCGGTCTTCTACCCTATCAAGCCCTTTCAGAATCTTGTATGTCTCAATTAGATCGCCTCTCATTCTTCTAAACTCCAGAGAATATCGGCCCAATTTACTCAGCCTCTCATCGCAGGACACTCCCCTTACCCCAGGGACCAATTTAGTAAATATTCGCTGCACTGCCTCCAGTGCAAGTATATTCTTTCTTAAATGCAGAGACCAAAACCGCACACAGTATTCCAGGTGTGGTCTCACCAAAGCCCTGTTCAGCTTTAGTTAGACTTCTTTATTCCTCTACTCTTAAACCCCTTGCAATAAAGGCTAACATGCTGTTTGCCTTCCTAGTAGCCTGCTGTACCTGCATGTTAACTTTGTGCGTTCCTCGTACGAGTACACCCAAGTCTACTTCTGCTCCTGTAAACATCCTAGGGGCTACCATTGACCAGAAACTGAACTGGAGTAGCCATATAAATACTGTGGCTACAAGAGCAGGTCAGAGGCTAGGAATCCTATGGTGAGTAACTCACCTTCTGACTCCCCAAAGCCTGTCCAGCATTTACAAGGCACAAGTCAGGAGTGTGATGGAATACTCTCCACTTGCCTGGATGGGTGCAGCTCCAACAACACTCAAGAAGCTCGACACCATCCAGGACAAAGCAACCCGCTTGATTGTCACCCCATCCACAGACATTCACTCCCTCCACCACCGACGCACAGTGGCAGCAGTGTGTACCATCTACAAGATGCACTGCAGCAACGCACCAAGGCTCCTTAGACAGCACCTTCCAAACCCGCGACCTCTACCACCTAGAAGGACAAGGGCAGCAGATGCATGGGAACCCCACCACCTGCAAGTTCCCCTCCAAGTCACACACCATCCTGACTTGGCTCTATATCGCCGTTCCTTCACTGTCGCTGGGTCACAATCCTGGAACTCCCTTCCTAACAGCACTGTGGGTGTACCGACCTCACATGGACTGCAGCGGTTCAAGAAGGCAGCTCACCACCACCTTCTCAAGGGCAATTAGAGATGGGCAATAAATGCTGGCCTGGCCAGCGATGCCCACATCCCATGAATGAACTAAAAAGGGTCTCAACATCAACACTTACCAGTTTCACACCTTTTAAAAAAAAAATTATGCTTTTCTATTTTTACAATTAATGTGAACAACTCTGGAGAACTTCCCTCGACAACCTTCCAACCTCATAGTCCCGCAACCCTGGACAGCCCGCTTCTAGCTACTTCCTAAAATACACAAACAGGACTGTCCCGGCAGACCCATAGTTTCAGCCTGTTCCTGCCCCACTGAACTTATTTCTTCCTATCTTGACTCTACCTTTTCTCACCTGGTCCAGTCTCTTCCCACCTACATCCGTGACTCTTCTGACGCCCTGTGTCATTTTGACAATTTCCAGTTTCCTGGCCCTAACCATCTCCTCTTCACTATGGACGTCCAATCTCTCTACACCTCCATCCCCGACCAGGGTGGTTTGAGGGCTCTCCACTTCTTCCTTGAACAGAGGCCCAACCAGTCCCCATCCGCCACCACCCTCCTCCGCCTGGCTGAACTTGTTCTCACATTGAACAACTTCTCCTTCAACTCCACACACTTCCTTTAAGTAAAAGGTGTTGCTATGGGTACCTGCATGGGACCTAGTTATGCCTGTCTTTTTGTGGGATATGTCGAACATTCCTTGTTCCAGTCCTGCTCAGACCCCCTCCCCCAACTCTTTTTCCGGTACATTGATGACTGTATCGGTGCCGTTTCCTGCTCCTGCCCAGAACTGGAAAACTTTATCAACTTTGCTTCTAATTTCCACCCTTCTCTCACCTTCACATGGTCCATCTCTGACACTTCCCTTCCCTTCCTCGACTTCACTGTCTCCATCTCTGGGGATAGGTTGTTTACTAATATTCATCATAAGCCCACCAACTCCCACAGCTACCTCGACTACACTTCTTCAGACCCTGCCTCCTGTAAGGACTCCATTCCATTCTCCCATTTTCTCCGTCTCCGATGCATCTGCTCTGATGATGCAACCTTCCACGACAGTACTTCTGATATGTCTTCCTTTTTCCTCAACCGAGGATTCCCCCCCCCATTTCCCGCACCTCTACCCTCACCCCTTCCCCTCCCTCCAAGAACCACGTCAGGGTTCCCCTTGTCCTCATTTTCCACCCCACCAGCCTTCACATCCAAAGGATCATCCTGCGCTATTTCTGCCACGTCCAGCATGATGCCACTACCAAACGCATCTTCCCTTCCCCTCCCCTGTCAGCATTCCAAAGGGATCGTTCCCTCCACGACACTCTGGTCCACTCCTCCATTACAATCAACACCTCGTCCCCTTCCCATGCAATCACCACCACCTTCTCGAGGGCAATTAGGGATGGGCAATAAATGCTGGCATAGCCAGTGACACCCACATCCCATGAATGAATTTTTAAAAATCGCAGGAGGTGTAACACCTGCCCTTTTACTTCCTCTCTCCTCATTATCCAAGGTCCCAAATACCCCTTTCAGGTATACTTCTTTCAATGTAGTATACTGTATTCGCTGCTCACAATGTGATCTCCTCTACATTGGGGAGACTAAACACAGATTGGGTGACTGCTTCGCAGAACATCTCCGCTCAGTCTGAAAGCATGACTCTGAGCTTCCGTTTGCTTGCCATTTCAACACACCCCCCCTGCTCTCATGCCCACTGGGATTGCTGCGGTGTTCCAGTGAACATCAACGCAAGCTCGAGGAACAGCATCTCATTTACCGATTAGGCAGATGACAGCTTGCCAGACTGAACGCTAAGTTCAGTCATTTCAGAGCATGACAGGTCCCCCTTTTTATTTTCAGTTATTTTTTCTTTTTTATTATTTATTATTTCACTGACCTGAAACATTAACTTTGCTTCTCTCTCCACAGATGCTGCCAGACCTGCTGAGTATTTCCAGCATTTCTTGTTTTTATTTCAGATTTCCAGCATCTGCAGTATTTTGCTTTAATTATTATGAACAACTTCACACTTCCCTACATTATACTCCATTTGCCATCTTGTTGCCCACTCACTTAACCTGTCTATATGTCTTTGCAGCCTCTCTGTGTCCTTCCCACAGCTTACCTTTCTACTGAGCTTTGTGTCATCCGCAAACTTAGATACATTACTCTCTCTCTTCATCTAAGTCATTAATATAGAGTGTAAATAGCTGAGGCCCCAGCACTGATCCTTGTGGCACCCCAGTATTCACTGCCTGCCAACTTGAAAATGCCCCATTTATGTCCACTGTCTGTTAACCAATCCTTCTATCCATGCTAATATATTACCCCCAACACCATGAGCTCTTTTCTTGCCTATCAATCTTTTAAGTGGCACCTTATCGAATGCCTTTTGGAAATCCAGGTGTACTACATCTACTGGTTCCCCTTTATCTACCCTACTGGGTTATATCCTCAAAAAGTTCTAATAGTCAAACAGGGTCTCGATTTCGTAAAACCATGCTGACTTGTTCTAATTGAGTGGCTTGCTAGGCCATTTCAGGGGGCAGTTAAGAGTCAGCCCACATTGCTGTGGGTCTGGAGTCACATGTACGCCAGACCAGGTAAGGATGGCAGATTGCCTTCTGTAAACTAGATGGGTTTTTATGACAATCGATGATGGTTTTATTACTGAGACTGGCTTTCAATTTCAGATTTTGATTAATTAATTGAATTTAAATTCCCCAGCTGCCGGAGTGGGATTTGAACCAGTGTTCGCATGATATTAGCCTGGGCCTCTGGATTACTAGTTAAGTGACATTACCAGGACGTGAGCATCTCCCCGTAACCTTGAGTGTTTGTTTCTGGATGAACTGTGATGGGTGAAAACTATTGTGTGTGTAAATTATGTGCTAAAGCAATGCCTAGGTTAAGTTTAGGTTGTGTGTTTCCAGTGTTCTCTTTGGCCCTTACTCTCTCTGTTCTAATTTTTTCCTTCTCTTTCCAGGGTAACTTTGGCTGAGAACCGTGAACAGCGAACACGGGCAGCCCTCAGCTTGATGAACGAGATGTTGTGTGACACCATCCAGCTGCCAAACGCTCGGCTCGGACCACGAGGAGAAAGGCCAGGAAAATCAACTCAGACTTCTCAGAATCACCACTGCAGCACTCCCCGGGGGTAAGTACAGGAGTGACCGACACTCAGAATCACCACTGCAGCACTCCCAGGGGGTAAGTACAGGAGTGACCGACACTCAATCAATACTGCAGCACTCCCAGGGGGTAAGTACAGGAGTGACCGACACTCAGAATCACCACTGCAGCACTCCCAGGGGGTAAGTACAGGAGTGACCGACACTCAATCAATACTGCAGCACTCCCAGGGGGTAAGTACAGGAGTGACCGACACTCAGAATCGCCACTGCAGCACTCCCATGGGGTAAGTACAGGAGTGACCGACACTCAGAATCGCCACTGCAGCACTCCCAGGGGGTAAGTACAGGAGTGACCAGCACTCAGAATCGCCACTGCAGCACTCCCATGGGGTAAGTACAAGAGCGACCGACACTCAGTCAATACTGCAGCACTCCCAGGGGGTAAGTATGGGAGTGACCAGCACTCCGTCACCACTGCAGCACTCCCAGGGGGTAAGTATGGGAGTGACCGACACTCAGAATCACCACTGCAGCACTCCCAGGGGGTAAGTATGGGAGTGACCGACACTCAGAATCACCACTGCAGCACTCCCAGGGGGTAAGTATGGGAGTGACCTGCACTCCGTCACCACTGCAGCACTCCCAGGGGGTAAGTACAGGAGTGACCGACACTCAATCACCACTGCAGCACTCCCAAGGGGTAAGTACAGGAGTGACCGACACTCAATCAATACTGCAGCACTCCCAGGGGGTAAGTACAGGAGTGACCGACACTCAATCAATACTGCAGCACTCCCAGGGGGTAAGTACAGGAGTGACCGACACTCAATCAATACTGCAGCACTCCCAGGGGGTAAGTACAGGAGTGACCGACACTCAATCAATACTGCAGCACTCCCAGGGGGTAAGTACAGGAGTGACCGACACTCAATCACCACTGCAGCACTCCCAGGGGGTAAGTACAGGAGTGACCAGCACTCAATCACCACTGCAGCACTCCCAGGGGATAAGTACAGGAGTGACCGACACTCAATCACCACTGCAGCACTCCCAGGGGGTAAGTACAGGAGTGACCGACACTCAATCAATACTGCAGCACTCCCAGGGGATAAGTACAGGAGTGACCAGCACTCAGTCGCCACTGCAGCACTCCCAGGGGGTAAGTACAGGAGTGACCGACACTCAATCACCACTGCAGCACTCCCAGGGGATAAGTACAGGAGTGACCGACACTCAATCAATACTGCAGCACTCCCAGGGGATAAGTATGGGAGTGACCAGCACTCCGTCACCACTGCAGCACTCCCAGGGGGTAAGTATGGGAGTGACCGACACTCAATCAATACTGCAGCACTCCCAGGGGGTAAGTATGGGAGTGACCGACACTCAATCACCACTGCAGCACTCCCAGGGGGTAAGTACAGGAGTGACCGACACAGTGCATGCAAACCACTGCCTTGGATTAAATAGAGGAGTGAGAGACACTCTGTCAGTACTGACCACCACCAAGGGTTATGTAGTGAAGTGACAAACTCCTGGTCAATACTGACTGTTCCTACTCCATTTAGCGTCATTTATGACACAGAAAGAGGCCATTCGGTCAGTTGAGTCCATGCCAGCTCTCTGTCGAGCAGTCCAATCAGTTCCATTCCCCTGCTCTATCCCTGTAGTTCTGCAAGTTGATTTCCTTCAAATGCCCATCCAATTTCCTTTTGAAATCATCCTCGTAGGCAGTGAGTTCCAGATCATTACCACTCGCTGCCTAAAAACTTCTTCCTCACAAGTTCTTCCTCCATTCTGGATTGTGTTCAGGAGAACTTCCTTGACCAGTATGTTCTCGACCCAACTAGAAAGGAGACATTGCTGGATCTGGTGCTGGGAAATGAGGTGGGTAAGAGTGGACCAAGTGTCTGTGGGGGAGCACTTGGGTAAGAGTGGTCATTGTATCATAAGGTTTAGATTAGTAATGGAGACGAGCAAGGAACAATGTAAGGTAGAACAGCTAGATTGGAAGAGGACTCATTTTAATGGGATGAGAAGGGATCTAACCAGGATAAAATGGAACCAAAGACTGACAGGAAAACTGTAACAGAACAATGGGTTATCTTTAAGGCAAAGATGCTTCAGGTACAGGCTAGGTACATTCCAACAGGAGTGAAAGGTTGGTGGACCAAAAACAGGGCTCCTTGGATGACAAGGGGGACAGAGATTCTGATGAACCAAAAATGAGGGTGTATGATCCATGTCAGATGAATTCTTCAAGTGAGAACCAGGCCAAATACAATAAGTTGAGAGAGGAGTAGAAGAGGAAAATAAGACTGGCAAAGAAAGAATATGAGACTAGAATGGCGATCAACATAAAAGGGAACCCAAAGATCTTCTACCAGCATGTAAATAGTAAGTGAGTAGTAAGAGTTGGAGTGGGGCCTAGTAGGAATGAAGAGGATAATATATGCTTGGAGACACAGGGCAAGGCTAGAATTCTTCATGAATACATTGTATCGGTGTTTACGAAGGAAGAGGAATCTGACAAAATATCAGTAGAAGCGCAGAGAGTAGAGGCAATGGATAGGGTAAAAATTGAGAGTGAGGGGGTACTTGGAAAATTTGGTTGTGCTTATGGTGTTAGTTACCTGGTCCAGGTGGCTTGCATCCCAGGTTGCTAAAGGAAGTGGGGGTGGAGATAGTGGAAGGGCTTGCCATAATCTTCCAATCTTCCCTCGATATGGGGCAGGTGCCAGGCGATTGGAGAGTGGCAAATGTGACACCCTTATTCAAGAAAGGGTGTAAGGATAGTCCTAGCAACTACAGGCCAGTTGGTTTAATATCAGTGATGGGTAAGATTTTGGAAACAATAATCAGGAGGAAAAAACATCAACAGACATTTGGAGAGGTTTGAGTTAATTAAGAATAGTCAGCATGGATTTGCAAAAGGCAGATCATGCTTGCCTACTCTAATTGAAATTTTTGAATTAACAGAGAAGGTTGATGAAGGGAATGCAGTGGATGTTGTCTATGGATTTAACAAAAGTATTTGATAAATTACCACAGAAAAGACTGGTTAACAAAATTGTTCTCGTGGAATACAACAGTCAGTGTACAATTGGATAAAACGAATAGGCTTAAGAACAAAAACAGCGAGTCGTGGTAAATTATTGTTTTTCAGACTGGAGGATAGTAGACAGTGGTATTCCCCAAGGCTTAGTGCTGGGAACACTGATTTCTTTGCTATACATAAGTTCCTTGACTCTCGGAATACAGAGTAGAATTTCAAAATTTACTGATGATACCAAAGTTGGAGGAGTGGCAAACAGTAAGGATGTTACAAACTGCCTGGAACAGGACATAGATGGACTAGCAGAATGAGCAGACAAGTGGCAGATGGAATTTTATACAGACAGGTGTGAGGTGATGCAATACAAACAAGAAATGCTGGAACTACTCAGCAGGTCTGGCAGTATCTGTGGAGAGAGAAGCAGAGATAACGTTTCAGGTCAGTGACCCTTCATCAGAACTGGCAAATGTTAGAAATGTAATCGGTTTTCAGCAAATAAAGCGGGGGTGGGGCAAGAGATAACAAAGGGCAAGGTGTTGATGGGACAGAGGGTCACAGAGAATAACTGACCAGAAGGTCATGAGGCAAAGGCAAACGGTATGTTAATGGTGTAGTCAAAGACAACGCATTTATGCAGAGAGGGTGTTAATTGACAGAAAAATGAACAGCCCTGGCCCAAAGCACAAACATGAAAAAAAGTGGGTAGGCACATGGTAAAAAAAAATGAATGATGAAACAAATTAAATGAAATAAACAAATAAAATCGGACTGAGTGGAGGTGTTCCGCAAAGCGGTCACCCAATCTGTGTTTAGCCTCCCCAATGTGGAGGAGATCACATTGTGAGCAGCGAATACAGTATACTACATTGAAAGAAGTACAAGTAAATCACTGTTTCACCTGAAAGGAGTGTTTGGGGCCTTGAATAGTGAGGAGAGTTGAGGTAAAAGGGCAGGTGGTACACCTCCTGCGGTTGCATGGGAAGGTACCGTGGGAAGGGGATGAGGTGTTGGGGGTAATGGAGGAGTGGTCCAGGGTGTCATGGAGGGAACAATCCCTTCAGAATGCTGACAGAAGGGGAGGGGAAGATGCATTTGGTAGTGGCATCACACTGGAAATGGCGGAGGATGATCCTTTGGTTGTGGAGGCTGGTGGGGTGACCGCTTTGCGGAACACCTCCACTCAGTCCGAAAGCAGGACTGATTTCCACATGCAACGTGAATGCCTAACAGCGTTGTGAGGCCTTAAGATCAACCTAGACATAGACATCAGTAAACCTGACAAAGGGATGGGAATTGTCATCCTTAACAAGCGTGATTATATCAACAAAACGCACGCCATTCTTAATGACGGGTCCAAATTTGTATCCATTGGAGATGCCACTCAACATGACCAGACAGCCTTGCTCAAAAGTAAGCTAAAAAAAAACGCTCGTTGGACTTGTGTAAGAGCAATGAGTTGCCGGGTGATATATATGACAGGGTTTGTCCTCATGGCTTGCTGAGTCTGCGTATGTATGGGCTGCCCAAGACACACAAAAGTGATGTCCCTCTACACCCTATCTTATTTGTACAACAAGAATTGACAAAATGGTTGGGCGAATTGTTATATCCAGTTTTGAACAAGTTCTCCATATACACAGTGAAGGATTCCTTCACATTTGCGAAGACCATACAGGTCTTGCATTTCAATAGCAATGCCGTGTCCATGTGCTCATTTGACATTGCTGGCCTAATCACCAATGTACCACTTAAGGAAGCCATAGATATATGCGCTGCAGCACTATATCATGGCAATCTAGACCCACCACCATTGCGTGAATCAGTATTCATTGAACTTATGAATTCGGAAACTCACGCAGTTGAGTTCAGTTTTCACGACACTATGTAGCCCAAATAGATGGCATTGCCATGGGATCCCCTCTAGGCCCAGCTCTCTCAAATATCTTTGTTGGGTTCCATGAGAAACTTGTCTTTGAGGGAATGACACCCAACCTCCTACCTCTTGCATATTTTCGATATGTCGATGATACGTTTTCTATATTTGAATCCGCAGCTGCATGTAATAATTTCCTTACACATCTTAATGGGCTCCATCCTGCACTCAAATTCACCTTGAAATGGAGCAGTCAAATGAGCTCCCTTTCCTTGATGTAATAGTTGAGAAATCTGTTAAGGGGTTCTCTACCATGGTCTATCACAATCCTACCTTCACTGGTCAATACACGCGTTGGGATTCTTACAGTTCCATGCTCTATAAGATTGGTCTTATCGGCAACCTCATAAGTAGGGTCTGAGGCATTTGCTCACCATGCAAGCTTGATGCTGAAATAGGGCAAATCAAAGACATCCTGCGTGACAATGACTATCCTGATCAGATCATTTCTCGCTCTATATCGCGCAAACTTATGAACGGGCCTAAGGCCGTCATTTTCGGTGCTGAAAAGTGCCCATTCTACCTCAAATTACTCTGGAAGGGTAATGTATCCCAAAAATATGAGCAACAGGTGAAGCTAGCTGTTTCACGCTGCTACTATGCAGTTGGATCACGTGTGGTGTTCACCACTAACAGGATGCTGCCGTTGAGCCAAAAGGATGTTCTGCCTATCACACAATGAGTAATGTGATATATGAATTTCAGTGCCAGTGTGATGCTAGGTATATAGGCCGTACGTCCCAAAGACTGACGGATCGTGTCAAACAACATATCCCTTCCGCTATTGGCAATGGGCAAGATACAGACCGTACCCAACCAGCCCGTGTTTGCAAAACTCAAAACAAAGTGTCCAACACTAGATGTGATTCCGCGGTTGGACAACATTTGCTAAATAATCCTCAGTGTGCTAAGAATTACCGTGACAACTAATTTAAGGTTGTCAGTAGGGCTCTCACTGTGGCGCATCTGCGGGTACTGGTAGCTACATATGTTAGTACACAGGGCCCTGTTCTTTGCAGACAGAAAGAATATGGGTGGCGCAGTGGTTAGCACCGCAGCGTCAGAGCTCCAGCGACCCGGGTTCGATTCTGGGTACTGCCTGTGCAGAGTTTGCAAGTTCTCCCTGGGACCGCGTGGGTTTCCTCCGCGTGCTCCGGTTTCCTCCCACAGCCAAAGACTTGCAGGTTGATAGGTAAATTGGCCATTATAAATTGCCCCTAGTATAGGTGGGTGGTAGGGGAATTGAGGGAAGGTGGGGATGTGAGAGGGTAATGGGATTAATGTTCTTTTTCTTTTGGGCCTCCTTATCTCGAGAGACAATGGATACGCGCCTGGAGGTGGTCAGTGGTCAATGGGATTAATGTAGGATTAGTATAAATGGGTGGTTGATGGTCGGCACAGATTCGGTGGGCCGAAGGGCCTGTTTCAGTGCTGTGTCTCTAAATAAATAAATATGTACAAACATTGCACCTGTTTTAGCCATTTCCTGCTTCCTTCCTCAGGGCAATGCCTTGACCAATCAGAGTCAAGCTGCCTAGTTTAAATTTCAAACAAAGCTTGGCAGTTAACTGTCAGTCACTATAAACTGGTGCATTCTCCATGGCAATACCTCTACCAATCAGTGTTCACTTGCCAACCAATCAGCACTCTTCTCATGCAGTATAAGTTGTTGTTTTCCCTTACATTGGTAATTCTTACAATTGTCCTGATGAGTGCAAGACGAAAAGCTTCGAAAACATGTCTCTATTTTCAGCAATATTTAACTAAAAATGTTAAAGATAGTATCGAGCTTAAAGAAAAAGCAAATAATTGCGCAAAGATAGGTGACAGGTTAGAAGATTGGACAGAATATTGTTAGGACCAGGTGAGAAAGTTTTCTAGGGATGTTTAGAGATACAGCACTGAAACAGGCCCTTCGGCCCACCGAGTCTGTGCCGACCATCAACCACCCATTTATACTAATCCTACACTAATCCCATATTCCTATCACATCCCCACCTGTTCCTATATATTTCACTACCACCTACCTATACTAGGGGCAATTTATAATGGCCAATTAACCTATCAACCTGCAAGTCTTTGGCATGTGGGAGGAAACCGGAGCTCCCGGAGGAAACCCACGCAGACACAGGGAGAACTTGCAAACTCCGCACAGGCAGTACCCAGAATCGAACCCGGGTCCCTGGAGCTGTGAGGCTGCGGTGCTAACCACTGTGCCGCCCTGTTACTATCTTCACCTGGTCTTATTGTAACAGGGTTTAATTTTTAAACACACTGTGTTTTGAGCTGAAGAAGGGTCACTGACCTGAAACGTTAACTCTGCTTCTCTCTCCACAGATGCTGCCAGACCTGCTGAGTATTTCCAGCACTTCCTTGTTTTTATTTCAGATTTCCAGCATCCGCAATATTTTGCTTTTATTTTAGTGTTTTGAGCTCACCCTTTTGGTGAATCCTTGTTCACAGCTTTCCAATTATAAGGCAAAGAACCCAGCACACCAGGTTTTCTCAGGTTTAAAGGAGAAAAGTGAAGTTTATTAAAACTTGAACTTAAACTCTAATGCATTTAACGTCTACGGATATACGATGCACCCACACTAGCATGCACATGCAATATACACACCAGATTGGGACAGAAAAGAGAAGAAAAGGTAAAGTGGAACAGTTTGAGGCAATATCTTGTTACTGTGCTTCGAGCTCACAGTATAGCCCTTTTGTAGGTAATTCTTGCGTTTCATTGGTGCCCAGTAATATGTTTAAACCTTGTTCACATAGGAGACTTTTCTCTCTTTGAGGTGCACATGTTTTCACAAGATTCAGTTCCCTGAAGATGAGCAGGCAGGAGAGAGGTCTTCTGAATCCAGGAGAAAAGTGCTTTCTGATTTCAAGTACTGTTTTCTCCAATTTAAAACTCTCAGTTCAAACCTCTGCAATAGACAGTCATGTGACTAAAACTGGTCTGAACACTTCTTCTATGTATTGGGGAAGCAACGACTGGGTTCCCATTGTTTCAACACTATCTGTTACTATGAAAATGTGTTTCCGGTCAGGGGCTTGCAATTTTTAAGTTTTAATGTTCATGTGGTGAAATAATGTGTGCATCAGTCTTGGCAGGTGGGGGTTTGCTGACAATATAAAAAGCAGAAAGGAATGACTAAAAGATTAATGAGGGAAACATTAGAATACGAGAGTAAGCCAGCTAGAAATATAAAAACAGATAGAGTATTGATATTTTAAAAAGAAAAGTTAACAAAGTGAGCGTTCGTCCTATAGAAAGTGAGTCTGGGGAATTAATAATGGAAAATAAGGAGATGGCAGATGAATTGAATAGGTATTTTGGATTGGTCTTCACTATAGAGGAAACAAGTAACATTCCAGAAATAGCTGTAAATCAGAAAATGGAAGGAGGGAGGAACTTGACAAAATTGCAATCATCCCAGGGAAGTGGTACTGAACAAATTGTTGGAGCTGCAGGCTGACAAGTCCCCGGGTCCTGATGGACTTCATCCTGGGGTCTTAAAAGAAGTGGCTAGTGAGATAGTTGATGCGTTGGTTTTAATTTTCCAAAATTCCCTAGATTTGGGGTAACTTCCATTAGATTGGAAAATAGCCAATGTAACTCCTTTATTCACAAAGAGAGGGAAACAGAAAGCAGGAAACTACAGGTGGGTTAGCTTAACATCTGTCTTAGGGAAAATGTTAGAAGCTATTATTAAAGACATTATAGCAAGGCACTTAGAAAAATTCAAGGTAATCAGGCAGAGTCAACATGGTTTTGTGAAAGGGAAATCATTTTTAACAAATTTATTGGAGTTCTCTGAAGAAGTAACATGTGCTGTGGATAAAGGGGAACCAGTGGATGTACTGTACTTCGATTTGATAAGGTGCCACATCAAAGCTTCTTGCGGAAAATAAAAGCTCATGGTGTAAGGAGTAACATATTGGCTGGCTAACAGGAAATAGAGAGTAGGCATAAATGGGTCATTTTCTGGTTGGCAAGATGTAACGAGTGGTGTGCCACAGGGATCTGTGCTGGGACCTCAACTTTTTACAGTTTATATAAATGACTTGGATGAAGGGTCTGAAGGTATGCTGATGACACAAAGATAGGTAGGAAAGTAAATTGTGAAGAGGACATGAGGTTACAAAGGGATATAGATAGGTTAAGTGAGTGGGCAAAGATCTGGCAAATGGAGTATAATGTGGGAAAATGTGAAATTGTCCATTTTGGCAGGAAGAATAAAAATGAAGCATATTATCTAAATGGTGAGAGATTGCAGAGCTCTGAGATACAGAGGGATCTGGGTGTCCTAGTGCATGAATCGCAAAAGGGTAGTATGCAGGTAAAGCACATAATTAGGAAAGCGAATAGAATGTTATAGTTTATTGCAAGGGGAATTGAATACAAAAGTAGGGATGTTATGCTTCAGTTATACAGGGTATTGGTGAGACCACATCTGGAGTATTGTGTACAGTATTGGTCTCCTTATTTAAGGAAGAATGCAAATGCATTGGAAGCAGTTCAGAGAAGGTTTACTAGACTAATACTTGGAAAGGCGGGTTGTCTTATGAGTAAAGGTTGGACAGGCTAGGATTGTATCCGCTGGAGTTTAGAAGAGTAAGCGGTAACTTGATTGAAACATATAAGATCCTGAGGATTCTTGACAGGATGTGGAAAGGATGTTTCCTCTTGTGGGAGAATCTGGAACGAGGGGTCACCCATTTAAGACAGAGATGAGAATTTTTTTCTCTGAGGGTCATGAGTCTTTGGAACTCTGTTCCTCAAAAGGCAATGAATGGAAGCAGTTACTTTAAATATTTTTAAGGCAGAAGTAGATAGATTCTTGCTAAGCTAGGAGGTGAAAGGTTATCGGGGGTAGGTGGGAATGTGGAGTTGAGGTTACAATCCGATCATTCATGATCTTGTTGAATGGCGGAGCAGGCTTGAGGGGCCGAGTGACCTACTCCTGCTGCTAACTCGTATGTTTGTACACCTCTATCAAATCTCCTGTTAATGTCCTTTGCTCCAAGGAGGACAACCCCAGTTTCTCCAACCTAACCTTGTAGCTAAAACCCCCCATCCCTGTAACCATTCTGGTAAATCTTCTCTGCACCCTGTGAAGGACTCTCACGTCCTTCCTATTGTGTGGCGACCAGAACTGGACACACTATTTCAACTGGGGCCAAAACATAGCTTTATAAAGGCTCAGCCTAACTTCCCTGCTTTTGTATTCGGTGCCTCTGTTTATGAAGCCCAAGATCCTATATGCTTTGCTAAACATTCTCTCAATGTATGGTATCATAGGAAAATTTTGAAATTTTCAACTCTATTTCAATATGGAAGTCATTTTTATGTATATATAGCAAAAAAAAAGCAGTGGTCCCAGCACTGAACCCTGGGGAACACCATTGTCTACCATCCTCCAGTCTGAAAAACAACCATTTACTACGACTAGCTGTTTTCTGTCCTTAAGCCAATTTTATTTTATCTAGTTGCACCTTCGTATTCCATGAACCTCAATTTTGTTAACCAGTCTTTTATGTGATACTTTGTCAAGCGCTTTCTTAGAATTTGGTGAGAAAGGCCATTCAGCTCATTAGTCCGACTCCATCTGAAGCCCATGAATATGAACTGTCACTTCTCCCTCATCTCTTGATCCTCGAGCACAGTATTAATGCCAGCTGTTACTGACAGCAATACGAACCTACATCTCCCTGGCATTAACTTTGCTGCTCCCATCAAGGTGTGCGGCCTGGTTAATGCTTTCTCACTATTCTAATTACCCACCGCTGTGTTCCGTTTCTACAATGTGAAGATATGTGCCGTCTGTGTGTGCGCGCGCGCTCTGAGTGTGAGCGAGGTCCGTACGCTCTGGGTGAGCCTGAGCGAGATGCGCGCGCTCTGGGTGAGCGTGAGCGAGGCGCGCGCTCTGGGTGAGCGTGAGCGAGGCGCGCGCGCGCTCTGGGTGAGCGTGAGCGAGGTGCGCGCGCTCTGGGTGAGCGTGAGCGAGATGCGCGCGCTCTGGGTGAGCGTGAGCGAGATGCGCGCGCTCTGGGTGAGCCTGAGCGAGATGCGCGCGCTCTGGGTGAGCCTGAGCGAGATGCGCGCGCTCTGGGTGAGCCTGAGCGAGATGCGCGCGCTCTGGGTGAGCGTGAGCGCGGTGCGCGCGCTCTGGGTGAGCGTGAGCGAGATGCGCGCGCTCTGGGTGAGCGTGAGCGAGGCGCGCGCGCGCTCTGGGTGAGCGTGAGCCAGATGCGCGCGCTCTGGGTGAGCGTGAGCAAGGTGCGCGCGCTCTGGGTGAGCGTGAGCAAGGTGCGCGCGCTCTGGGTGAGCGTGAGCCAGATGCGCGCGCTCTGGGTGAGCGTGAGCAAGGTGCGCGCGCTCTGGGTGAGTGTGAGCAAGGTGCGCGCGCTCTGGGTGAGTGTGAGCGAGATGCGCGCGCTCTGGGTGAGCGTGAGCGAGATGCACGCGCTCTGGGTGAGCGTGAGCGAGGCGCGCGCGCGCTCTGGGTGAGCGTGAGCGAGATGCGCGCGCTCTGGGTGAGCCTGAGCGAGATGCGCGCGCTCTGGGTGAGCGTGAGCGAGATGCGCGCGCTCTGGGTGGGCCTGAGCGAGATGCGCGCGCTCTGGGTGAGCGTGAGCGAGATGCGCGCGCTCTGGGTGAGCGTGAGCGAGATGCGCGCGCTCTGGGTGAGCGTGAGCGAGATGCGCGCGCTCTGGGTGAGCGTGAGCGAGATGCGCGCGCTCTGGGTGAGCGTGAGCGAGGTGCGCGCGCTCTGGGTGAGCGTGAGCCAGATGCGCGCGCTCTGGGTGAGCGTGAGCAAGGTGCGCGCGCTCTGGGTGAGCGTGAGCAAGGTGCGCGCGCTCTGGGTGAGTGTGAGCGAGATGCGCGCGCTCTGGGTGAGCCTGAGCGAGATGCGCGCGCTCTGGGTGAGCGTGAGCGCGGTGCGCGCGCTCTGGGTGAGCATGAGCGAGATGCGCGCGCTCTGGGTGAGCGTGAGCCAGACGCGCGCGCTCTGGGTGAGCATGAGCGAGATGCGCGCGCTCTGGGTGAGCGTGAGCCAGATGCGCGCGCTCTGGGTGAGCGTGAGCCAGATGCGCGCGCTCTGGGTGAGCGTGAGCCAGATGCGCGCGCTCTGCGTGAGCGTGAGCGAGGTGCGCACGCTCTGGGTGAGCGTGAGCCAGATGCGCGCGCTCTGGGTGAGCGTGAGCGAGGTGCGCACGCTCTGGGTGAGAGTGAGCCAGATGCGCGCGCTCTGGGTGAGTGTGAGCAAGGTGCGCGCGCTCTGGGTGAGTGTGAGCAAGGTGCGCGCGCTCTGGGTGAGTGTGAGCGAGATGCGCGCGCTCTGGGTGAGCGTGAGCGAGATGCGCGCGCTCTGGGTGAGCGTGAGCGAGTTGCACGCATTCTGGGTGAGCGTGAGCGAGTTGCACGCATTCTGGGTGAGCGTGAGCAAGATGCGCGCGCTCTGGGTGAGCGTGAGCAAGGTGCGCGCGCTCTGGGTGAGCGTGAGCGAGATGCGCGCGCTCTGGGTGAGCGTGAGCGAGATGCGCGCGCTCTGGGTGAGCGTGAGCGAGTTGCACGCATTCTGGGTGAGCGTGAGCAAGATGCGCGCGCTCTGGGTGAGCGTGAGCGAGATGCGCGCGCTCTGGGTGAGCGTGAGCGAGATGCGCGCGCTCTGGGTGAGCGTGAGCGAGATGCGCGCGCTCTGGGTGAGCGAGATGCGCGCGCTCTGGGTGAGTGTGAGCGAGATGCACGCGCTCTGGGTGAGCGTGAGCGAGATGCGCGCGCTCTGGGTGAGCGTGAGCAAGATGCGCACGCTCTGGGTGAGCGTGAGCGAGATGCGCGCGCTCTGGGTGAGCGTGAGCGAGATGCGCGCGCTCTGGGTGAGCGAGATGCGCGCGCTCTGGGTGAGCGAGATGCACGCGCTCTGGGTGAGTGTGAGCGAGATGCGCGCGCTCTGGGTGAGCGTGAGCGAGATTCGCGCGCTCTGGGTGAGCGAGATGCGCGCGCTCTGGGTGAGTGTGAGCGAGATGCGCGCGCTCTGGGTGAGCGTGAGCGAGATGCGCGCGCTCTGGGTGAGCGAGATGCGCGCGCTCTGGGTGAGTGTGAGCGAGATGCGCGCGCTCTGGGTGAGCGTGAGCGAGATGCGCGCGCTCTGGGTGAGCGTGAGCGAGATGCGCGCGCTCTGGGTGAGCGTGAGCGAGGTACGTGTGATGATTCTTGGTTGTGTTGCAGGAGGAGTGCAGCAACCCGAAGTCTTTCTGCCTGTCGGGCTGGGCGAAATCTCTCGAGCACTGACTCGATGGTCAGGCGAGGGCGATCAGTCTCCTCTTCTCCTGGGCGGACTCTGCAAGCAGGTGGGGGCAGTCACTTTTTCACCTTGTCTAATGTATCTGGTTGGCGTTGTGTGAAACTGTTGATGGTTTGAGCAGCAGCTGTCTGAATGTCTCTCACCTTCACCTTCTGTCTCAAACTGTACAGGATCACTGTGCTGCCCACACTTAATAATCCAGCACCACTGTTGTGTTTCTGTTTAGGAATCTTGAGACAAGCAGCCCAGAGGAGACCTTGCCCAGTGACTGGGAGCACACGCTATGAGGTGGTGCAGCACAAGCAGGCCAGGGCTGGTAAGTACTTCACAATCTCTTAGATCCCCGGCCCTTCCTGCTCCATGGAGCTCAGTACCACACTGGGTGAGATCAGTAACTCAGGAGAGGCTGAGGATGGAGGCTCGGCCTTCCTTGTGCTATGTGCCTCGATCCTGTTCCCTTTCCAGTTTAACCTGAAACTGGCACTTTTTTTATTTGTTTGGGGGATGTGGGTGTCACTGTCCAGGCCAGCATTTATTGCCCTTGAGAATGAGCCACTGCAGTCCATATGGTGTAGGTTGGGGATAGGCATATCCTAAGCTAAAAAAAGATGGGAGTGTTGGAAGAGAAACTGACAAAGTTTTCCAACTATTCCGGGAACAAGAGGCAAAAATCACAGGAGCCCGAAATACCTTTTAAAATAACTCTCTTTACATCAATATTGAGAGTTTGCCAGATACTTATTTTCATCATCTTGTCCCAGAGAACAACTGGCAATCAAGGGCCATGATCAGTCTCGGAGATTCAGCACAGCTCGGTAACTTCACAGATCAGTAACTTTGCTGTTTCCCACAATCTCTCTTGCTCTCCTTCATTCTCTCTCTCAGACGCTCTATCTCACTCACTCACACTCAGACGCTCTCTCTCTCATGCTCTCTCTCACACACTCTCCCTCTCACACTCTCCCTCTCCGCCCCTCTGTTGCTAAATTTGCTGATGACACAAAGATAGGTAGGAAAGTAAGTTGTGAAGAGGACATAAGGGGGCTACAAAGGGATAGAGATAGGGATATATATAGATAGGTTAAGTGAGTGGGCAAAGACCTAGCAAATTGCGTATAATGTGGGAAAGTGTGAAATTGTCCATTTTGGCAGGAAGAATAAAAAAGAAGCATATTTAAATGGTGAGAGATTGCAGAGCTGTGAGATGCAGAGGAATCTGGGTGTCCTAGTGCATGAATCACAAAAGGTTAGTATGCAGGTAAAGCACATAATTAGGAAAGCGAATAGAATGTTATAGTTTATTGCAAGGGGAATTGAATACAAAAGTAGGGAGGTTATGCTTCAGTTATACAGGGCATTGGTGAGACCACATCTGGAGTACAGTGTACAGTATTGGTCTCTTTATTTAAGGAATGATGTAAATGGGTTGGAGGTAGTACAGAGAAGGTTTACTAGACTAATACCTGGAATGGGCGGGTTGTCTTGTGAGGAAAGATTGGACAGGCTAGTCTTGTATCCGCTGGAATTTAGAAGAGTAAGAAGCGACTTGATTGAAACACAAGATCCTGAGGGGTCTTGACAGGGTGAATGTGGAAAGGATGTTTCCCCTTGTCGGAGAATCTAGAACTAGGGGTCACTGTTTAAAAATAAGGGGTCGCCCATTTAAGACAGAGATGAGGAGAAATTTTTTCTCAGAGGATCGTGAGTCTTTGGAATTCTCTTCCTCAAAAGGCAGTGGAAGCAGAGTCTTTGAATATTTTTAAGGCAGAGGTAGATAGATTCTTGGTAAGAAAGGGGTTGGAAGGTCATCGGGGGTAGGTGTAAATGTGGAATAATCAGTTCAGCCATGAACATAGAATGGCGGATAAGGCTCAAGGGGCCTACTCCAGCTCCTAATACATACGTTCATATACTGTCTTGCGCGGCCCCCCTCTCTCTCTCTGTCGCGCGGCCCCCCTCTCTCTCTCTGTCGCGCGGCCCCCCTCTCTCTCTCTGTCGCGCGGCCCCCCCCCCTCTCTCTCTGTCGCGCGGCCCCCCCCTCTCTCTCTGTCGCGCGGCCCCCCCCTCTCTCTCTGTCGCGCGGCCCCCCCCTCTCTCTCTGTCGCGCGGCCCCCCTCTCTCTCTCTGTCGCGCCGCCCCCCTCTCTCTCTCTGTCGCGCCGCCCCCCTCTCTCTCTCTGTCGCGCCGCCCCCCTCTCTCTCTCTGTCGCGCCGCCCCCCTCTCTCTCTCTGTCGCGCCGCCCCCCTCTCTCTCTCTGTCGCGCCGCCCCCCTCTCTCTCTCTGTCGCGCCGCCCCCCTCTCTCTCTCTGTCGCGCCGCTCCCCCCTCTCTCGCGCCACCCCCACCCCGCCCTCCCCTCTTTTTCTCTCTCTCTCGGCCTCTCTCTCTCGCTCTCTCGCCCTCACTCTGCATGCACCCATGCTCACTCTTGCACGCCTGACCAGGCACAGTGAATGGTAGCTGAATGCTGCCCAAACACATCTAACAAATATAATGGGTAACTGGCAAAGAGCATCATTGTCGTCTGACATTTGTCAACTTGGACCCAATTCCAGTATTTTCAGTCTGTCCTTTTCATTCTTCCAAAGCCCACAGCTAAAAGTCTATATTGAAATGTCCACTGGCTTCAGTTTGTATGTCTGCTATGCTGTGTCTGCTCCCAATGCTTCATCTGCCTTGGGGGCCGAGGGGGCACAGGGCCAGCATCGGGGCCCGAGGGGGAGGGGGGCCAGCTTCGGGGCCCGAAGGGGCATGGGGCCAGCCCAGGCCTGGAGTCTCAGTGTTCTCTATGATGTGATTGTAATTGGCTGCATTCCCCCTTCTCTAGCCTGTCATCAGTCCTCACTCAGGCCTCCCTTCCGACTCCACACCCCACATCTGGCAGAAGATGGATCCGACTCCGAATTTGATTCCCTGACCCGCTGGAGTCCCCCGGAACAGATCCAGCAAATTCTGGGCTGTAAGGAGGACCCCTTCCTGCAGGTAACTGGAGACCTGGGAGTCAGTCCCTATGATGAGTTGGGCTGAGTCATGTGGGCATGCTCCGGAGGTAGCAACATAGGAATATAGGAGCAGGAGTAGGCCATTCAGCCCATCAAGCTTGCTCCGCCATTCAATACGATGATGGCCGATCATCCACTTCAATGCCTTTTTCTCACACCATCCTCATATCCCTTTATGTCATTGGTATTTAGAAATCTGTCAATCTCTGCTTTAAACATACTCAATGACTGAGCTTCCACCACCCTCTGGGGTAGAGAATTCCAAAGATTCACAACCCTCTGAGTAAAGACATTTCTCCTCATCTCTGTCCTAAGTGGCTTCTCCCTTATTTTGAAACTGCATTCCCTGATTCTAGACTCCCAACCAGGGGAAACATCTTACCTGCATCTACCCTGTCTATCCCTTTAAGTATTTTGTAGGTTTCAATGAGATCACCTCTCATTCTTCAAAACTCCAGAGAATACAGGCCCACTTTCTCTTCATTGGACAGTCCCGCCATCCTGGGAACAAGTCTGGTGAACCTTCGTTGCACTCCCTCTCTGGCAATAATATCCTTCCTAAGGTAAGGAGACCAAAACTGCACACAGGTGCGGTTTTTTAGATTAGATTAGATATACAGCACTGAAACAGGCCCTTCGGCCCACCGAGTCTGTGCCGAACATCAGCCACCCATTTATACTAATCCTACACTAATCCCATATTCCTACCAAACATCCCCACCTGTCCCTATATTTCCCTACCACCTACCTATACTAGTGACAATTTATAATGGCCAATTTACCTATCAACCTGCAAGTCTTTTGGCTTGTGGGAGGAAACCGGAGCACCCGGAGAAAACCCACGCAGACACAGGGAGAACTTGCAAACTCCACACAGGCAGTACCCGGAATCGAACCCGGGTCCCTGGAGCTGTGAGGCTGCGGTGCTAACCACTGCGCCACTGTGCCGCCCTACTTTGGTTAGACCACTTTGGTCTAACCAAAGTTCTATACAATTGAAACAAGACTTCACTACTCCTGTACTCAAATCCTCTTGCAATAAAGGCTAACATATCATTAGCCTTCCTAATTGCTTGCTGCACCTGCATGTTAGCTTTCAGTGACTTATTGACAAGGACACGCAGATCCTTTTGTACATCTACACTTTCTAATCTCTTATCATATAAGAAATACTCTTCACATCTATTCCTCCTACCATAGAACAATTATGGCACAGAAGGAGGCCATTCAGCCCATCGTGTCCATGTCGGCTGAAGAAACTAGCCGCCCAATCTAATCCCACCTTCCAGCACCATGTCCATAGCCTTGCCGGTTACAACACTTCAGGTGCATGTCCAGGTACCTTTTTAAATGAGTTGAGGGTTTCTGCCTACACCACCATTGCTGGCAGTGAATTCCAGACACCCACCACCCTCTGGGTGAAAAGGTTTCTCCTCATGCACCCTCTAATCCTTCTACCAATCATCTTAAATCTGTGCCCCCTGGGAACTGACCTCTCCTCTAGGGGAAACAGGTCCTTCCTGTCTACTCTATCTCGGCCCCTCATAATTTTGTACACCTCAATTAAGTCACCCCTCAGCCTCCTCTGTTCTGAGGAAAATAACCCTAGTCAATCCAATCTTTCCTCTTGGCTGCAACTTTCAAGCCTGGCAACATTCTTGTAAATCTCCTCTGTACTCTCTCCAGAGCAATTATGTCCTTCCTGTAATGTGGTGACCAGAACTGTACGCAATATTCCAGCTGTGGCCTAACCAGCGTTTTATACAGTTCCAGCATTACATCCCTGCTTTTGTATTCTATACCTTGGCAATAAAGGAAAGCATTCCATATGCCTTCTTCACCACTCCATCTACCTGTCCTGCCACCTTCAGGGACCTGTGGACATGCACTCCAAGGTCTCTCACGATTCTACGCCTCTCAATATCCTCCCATTTATTATGTATTCTCTCGCTTTATTTGCCGTCCCCAAATGCTTTACCTCACACTTTTCAGGATTGAATTCCATTTGCTACTTTTCCACCCGCTCAACCAAACCATTGATATCATTCTGGAATCTTCACTATCAACTACACGGCCAATTTTTGTGTTATTAGCAAATTTCTCAATCATGTCTCCCACATTTAAGTCCAAATCATTAATATATACCACAAAAAGCAAGGGACCCAACACTGAGCCCTGTGGAACACCACTGGAAACAGTCTTCCATTCATAGCAACATAGAAAATAGGAGCAGGAGTAGGCCATTCAGCACTTCGAGCCTGCTGCAGCATTCATTATGATCATGGCTGATCATCCAACTCAGTAACCTGTTCCCGCTTTCTCCCCATACCCTTTGATCCCTTTAGACCCAAGAGCTATATCTAACTCCTTCTTGAAAACATACCATGTTTTGGCCTCAACTATTTTCCGTGGTAGCAAATTCCACAGGCTCACCACTCTCTGGGTGAAGAAAATTTCTCCTCATATCAGTCCTGAAAGGTTTACCCCGTATCCTTAGACTATGACCCCTGGTTCTGGATTCCCCCACCATCAGGAAGATCCTTCCTGCTTCTACCCTGTCAAGTCCTATTAGAATTTTATAGGTTTCTATGAGATCCTGCCTCACTCTTCTGAACTCCAGCGAATATAATCCTAACTGACTCAGTCTCTCCTCATACGTCAGTCCCACCATCCCAGGAATCAGTCTGGTAAACCTTCGCTGCACTCCCTCTATAACAAGAACATCTTTCCTCAGATAAGGAGACCAAAACTGCACACAATATTCCAGGTGTGGCCTCACCAAGGCCCTGTATAATTGCAGCAAGACATCCCTCGCTATGAAGGCCAACATACCCTTTGCCTTTTTTACCGCCTGTTGCTCCTGCATGCTTAACTTCAGTGACTGGTGTACGAGAACACCCAGGTCTCACTGCACATTCCCCTCTCTCAGTTTATAGCCGTTCAGATAATCTGCCTTCCTGTTTTTGCTACCAAAGTAGATAACTTCACAATTATCCACATTATACTGCATCTGCCATGCATTTGCCCACTCACTCAACTTGTCCAAATCACCCTGAAGCCTCTCTGCATCCTCCTCACAACTCACCCTCCCCCCCAGTTTTGTGTCATCTGCAAATTTGGAGATATTACATTTAGTTCCCGCATCATTCACAAAAACAATTTACCCACCACCGAGGTCAGACTGACTGACCTATAATTATGTGCCCTATCCCTCGCACCCTTTTTAAACAATGGTGCAACGTTCATAGATCTCCAATCATCTGGTACCTCGCCAGTATCTCGTGACGATTTGAAGATCATTCTCAGAGCATCTGCTAATACCTCCCTGGCTTCCTTTAACAGCCTGGGATACCAAAGTGGATAACCTCACATTTTTCCATATGACATTCCATCTGCCACGTTCTTGCCCACTCACTAAGTCTGTCCAAATCCCTTTGAAGCCACTTTGCATCTTCCTCACAACACACATTCCCAACTAGTTTTGTGTCATCCGCGAACTTGGAAATACTACATTTTGTCCCCACATCCAAATCACTGATAAATATTGTGAACAGCAGGGGCCCAAGCACTGATCCCTGCGGTACCCCACGACTCACAGCCTGCCACTGCATGAAAGACCCGTTTATTCCTACTCTCCGCTTTCTGCCTGTTAACAATCCTTAATCCATGCCTCTATATTACCTCCTATCATGTACTTCAGTTTTGCTAACCAACCTCCTGTGGGGGACTTTATCAAAAGCCTTCTGAAAATCCAAGTATACCACATCCACCAACTCCCTCTTATCAATTCTGTGAGTAACATCCTCAAAAATACTACATCAGGTTTGTCAAATCCATGTTGACTATGCTCAATCAAATCATTATTATCCAAGTGTCCATTTAGCACATCCTTTAGAATAGATTCTAGCATTTTCCCAACACTGTTGTAAGGCTAAAATAAAAGCAAAATACTGCAGATGCTGGAAATCTGAAATAAAAACAAGAAATGTTGGAAGCACTGAGCAGGTCTGGCAGCATCTGTGGAAAGAGAAGCAGAGTTAACGTTTCGGGTCAGTGACCCTTCTTCAGAAGACCCGAAACGTTAACTCTGCTTCTCTTTCCACAGATGCTGCCTGACCTGCTGAGTGGTTCCAGCATTTCTTGTTTTTATTACTGTTGTAAGGCTAACAGGTCTGTAATTCCCTGTTTTCTCTCTCCCTCCCTTCTTAAATAGGGAGGTGACATTTGCTACCTTCCAATCTGCAGGAACTGCTCCAGAATCTATAGAATTTTGGAAGATGATCATCAATGCATCCACAATCTCCATAGCTACCTCTTTCAACACTCTGGGATGTAGAATATCAGGTCCTGGGGACTTATCAACATTCAGCCCCATTAATTTCTCCAATACAACCTTCGTACGAATACTAATTTCCTTCAATTCCTCATTCTCCGTAATCCCTTGGATCTCTAATTCTGGGAGATTTCTTGTATCTTCCTCAGTGAAGACAGACACAAAGTAATCATTTAGCTTCTCTGCCATTTCTCTATTCCCCATTATAAATTCTCCTGACTCTGCCTGTAATGGACCCACATTTGTCTTAGCCAAATGTTTCCTTTTTATGTACATGTAAAAACTTTTACAGTTTCTTTTTATTTTTTGCGAGCTTACATTTATATTCTATTCTTCCTTTATCAGTTTCTTCATCCTCCTTTGCTGTATTCTAAAATCCTCTCAATCCTCAGGTTTACAACTATTTCTGGGCAACTTTATAGGCCTTTTCTTTCAATCTTATACAATCCTTAATTTTCTTTGTTATCCATGGTTGACTGCCTTTATTTTGGGGTTTTTGTGCCATGAAGAAATGTATAGTTGCTGTAAACTATGTAATATTTCTTTAAAGACTATCCATTGTCTATGTACTGTCAAACCTTTTAATGTATTTTCCCAATCCACCTCAGCCAATTTGCCCCTCATACCTTCATAATTTCCTTTGTTCAAATTTAACACCCTGGCTTCAGATTGAACTACCTCATTTTCAAACATAATGTCAAATTCAACATTTTATGGTCACTCGCCCCGAAAATTTCTTTAACAACAAGATTATCAATTAACCCCTTATCATTACATAAAACTAGATCTAAAATAGCATGTTCTCCAGTCGGTTCCTCAACATACTGCTCTAGAAAACCATCCTGAACATACTTCAGAAACTCGTCCTCCACAGCATTAGTGCTCATTAGGTTTACCCAGTCTATATGCAGATTGAGGTCACCCATGATTACTGTATTACCCATACTACATGCTTCTCTAATCTCCTGATTAATACCATGCCCCACACTACCACTACTATTTGGTGGCCTATAAACAGCTCCTACCAATGTTTGCTGCCTCTTGCTGTTCCGTTGCTCCTCCCAAACAGATTCCACGTTTGTTTTTCCGATCTGAGATCCTCCCTTACTAATGTACTGATCCTGTCCCTTATTCTCAGCACAACACCACCTTCTTTTCCTTTTTGCCTGTCCTTCCTAAGTCTTGAATATCCTTGAATATTCAGTTCCCAGGCTTGGTCACCCTGTAGCCACGTTTCCGTTATGGCAATTAGATCATACCCATTTACCTCTATTTGGGCCTTTAAATCATCTGCCTTGTTGTGAATGTTGCATGCATTCAGGTAGAGTGCCCTTAACCTGGTGGTCTTGACATTCTGCATTCTAAGCAGAATGGATGAGGGTAAAGCAGTGGATGTGGTGTATATGGATTTCAGTAAGGCGTTTGATAAGGTTCCCCACGGTAGGCTATTGCAGAAAATACGGAAGTATGAGGTTGAAGGTGATTTAGAGCTTTGGATCAGAAATTGGCTAGCTGAAAGAAGACAGAGGGAGGTGGTTGATGGCAAATGTTCATCCTGGAGTTTAGTTACTAGTGGTGTACCGCAAGGATCTGTTTTGGGGCCACTGCTGTTTGTCATTTTTATAAATGACCTGGAAGAGGGTGTAGAAGGGTGGGTTAGTAAATTTGCGGATGACACTAAGGTCGGTGGAGTTGTAGATAGTGCCGAAGGATGTTTTAGGGTACAGAGGGACATAGATAGGCTGCAGAGCTGGGCTGAGAGATGGCAAATGGAGTTTAATGCGGAAAAGTGTGAGGTGATTCACTTTGGAAGGAGTAACAGGAACGCAGAATACTGGGCTAATGGGAAGATTCTTGGTAGTGTAGATGAGCAGAGAGATCTTGGTGTCCAGGTACATAAATCCCTGAAAGTTGCCACCCAGGTTAATAGGGCTGTTAAGAAGGCATATGGTGTGTTAGCTTTTATTAGTAGGGGGATCGAGTTTCGGAGCCACGAGGTCATGCTGCAGCTGTACAAAACTCTGGTGAGGCCGCACCTTGAGTATTGCGTGCAGTTCTGGTCACCGCATTATAGGAAGGATGTGGAAGCTTTGGAAAGGGTGCAGAGGAGATTTACTAGGATGTTGCCTGGTATGGAGGGAAGGTCTTACGAGGAAAGGCTGAGGGACTTGAGGTTGTTTTCGTTAGAGAGAAGGAGGAGGAGAGGTGACTTAATAGAGACATATAAGATAATCAGAGGGTTAGATAGGGTGGATAGTGAGAGTCTTTTTCCTCGGATGGTGATGGCAAACACGAGGGGACAGAGCTTTAAGTTGAGGGGTGATAGATATAGGACAGATGTCAGAGGTAGTTTCTTTACTCAGAGAGTAGTAGGGGCGTGGAACGCCCTGCCTGCAACAGTAGTAGACTCACCAACTTTAAGGGCATTTAAGTGGTCATTGGATAGACATATGGATGAAAATGGAATAGTGTAGGTCAGATGGTTTCACAGGTCGGCGCAACATCGAGGGCCGAAGGGCCTGTACTGCGCTGTAATGTTCTAAATTCTAAGCCTAGTTGATACTCGCCTTCTAATGTCACTTGTTACTTTTCTACTTCCTGTTACCAGCTTTACTTCCTTCCAATTTGAGCTACGCCTCAGGTTCCATCCCCCTGACACGCCAGTTTAAACCCTCCCCAAAAGCACAGACAAATCTCCCTGCGAGGATGTTCATTCCAGTCCTGTTAAGTGTAGCCCGTTCATCTTGTACAAGTCCCTCCTGCACCAATTTTCAGCCACTTGTTCAGTCGATCAATCCTCCTATTCCTATGCTCACTCACACGTGGCAGTGGGAGTAATCCTGAGATTACTGCTTTGGAGGTTCTGCTTTTTAATTTGTTTCCTAACTCCCTAAAATCTACTTTCGGGACCTCATCCCTCTTCATGCCTATGTCATTGATACCAATGTGGACCATGACCTCTGGCTGGTCATCCTCCCCCAGAAGGATGTCCTGCAGCTGCTCTGTGGCATTCTTTACCCAGGCACCAGGGAGACAACACACCATCCTGGAGTTATCTTTACTGCCACAGAAATGCCTGTCTGATCCACTGACTATCGATCCCCTATCTCAGTTGTTCTTCCACTCTTCTTCTTCCCCTCTTGTGCAGCTGAGCTGCCCATGGTGCCATGGACTTTGCTGTGGCTGCACTTCCCCGGGGAACCATCGCTGTCACCAGTCCCCAAAATGGAAAATCGATTAGCAAGCAAGTTAGACTCGGGGAACAGCTACACTGCCTGCCTGGTTCTCTTAGACTGCCTGGCAGTCACCCATTCCCTCTCCGCCTGCATGCTCCTAACCTGTGGTGTGATCAGCTCCCTAAACGTGCTATCCACATAGTCATCTGCCTCACAGATGCACAACAGTGACTCCAGCCACTGCTCGAGTTCTGAAACCCAGAGCTCAAGCTTCTGCAGTTAGTGACACTTCCTGCAGTTGTGTTCATCTCGGACACATGGTGCGTCCATGACTTCCCACATGCCGCAGGACGTACATTCCACTTGGCCAAGCTGACCTGCCATAACATAACTTTAAAAACTTTGTATTACAATGAGAAGTAAAATAACTTACCAGTTACTCACCAATCAACTTCGTCCCCTGACTGAAGAATGAGACAGCTACTGGAGGCTGAAAGAAGGTAGAAGAAAGCAAGAAAGGAGCCCCTCCCTCACGCACCAAACTCTCACTTTATGCACTCAAATTTTTTTTTCTTAATTTATAGTTCCCCTCCTTCCCGAACTCCCTCCATTACAAAACTCCCCCTTCAAACTCTGTGCCGTCCAGCAGCACTCAATGTAGACAAGCAGCACTGAGAGTCCCCTGAATTTATACTCTGAAAACAATGCTGTGTCAGCTCTACTAGACCTCTGCTGCAGCTCAGAAACTAGTTTAAGCTAACTACCTAATTAACTCACTACAGCTATTCTGAGTGTTTGTATACCGCAGCTTAAAACTGCAAGAAACCTAACTTGCCTCTTAATTGAAACAGGAATTTCAATTATTTGCTCGATGTAATCAAAACAAAACAAAAACTAGTCTTTAGAGATTAACCATTAAAATTCAGTCACTTACCAAGCTCCCTTCTTCACACTCGGTGCAGGTGAAGTGTGGGTGCAGCTGGGCCTTGTGGGCGACTCTAGAGATGTGGGTGGGGCTGGTCATGTGGGTGTGCGGTGCAGGTGTGGGTGGGGCTGGGTCATGTGGGCGTGCTCTGGAGGTGTGGGTGGAGCTGGTTCATAGCGTGCTCTGCAGGTGCAGTTGGGGCTGGGCCATGTGGGTGTGCTGTGCAGGTGTAGGTGGGGCTGGGTCATGGCATGCTCTGCAGGAGCGGGTGGGGCTGGGTCATGTGGGTGTGCTCTGGAGGTGTGGGTGGGGCTGGGTCATGTGGTTGTGCTCTGGAGGTGTGGGTGGGGCTGGGTCGTGTGGGTGGGTTTGGGCCATGTGGGTGTGCTCTGGAGGTGTGGGTGGGGCTGGGTCATGTGGGTGTGCTCTGGAGGTGTGGGTGGGGCTGGGTTATGTGGGTGTGCTCTGGAGGTGTGGGTGGGGCTGGGTCATGTGGGTGTGCTGTGGAGGTGTGGGTGGGGCTGGGTCATGTGGGTGTGCTCTGGAGGTGTGGGTGGGGCTGGGTCATGTGGGTGTGCTGTGGAGGTGTGGGTGGGGCTGGGTCATGTGGGTGTGCTGTGCAGGTGTGGGTGGGGCTGGGTCACGTGGGCGTGCTGTGCAGGTGTAGGTGGGCCCGGATCATGTGGGCGTGCTCTGGAGGTGTGGGTGTGCTCTGGAAGTGTGGGTGGGTTTGGGTCATGTGGGTGTGCTCTGGAGGTGTGGGTGGGGTTGGGTTATGGTGTGCTCTGGAGGTGTTGGTGGGGCTGTCATGTGGGCGTGCTCTGGAGGTGTGGGTGGGGCTGGGCCATGTGGGTGTGCTCTGGAGGTGTGGGTGGGGCTGGGCCATGGTGTGCTCTGGAGGTGTGGGTGGGGCTGGGTCATGTGAGTGTGCTGTGGCGGTGTGGGTGGGGCTGGGTCACGTGGGCGTGCTCTGGAGGTGTAGGTGGGCCTGGGTCATGTGGGTGTGCTCTGCAGGTGTAGGTGGGGCTGGGCCATGGTGTGCTCTGGAGGTGTGGGTGGGGCTGGGCCATGTGGGTGTGCTCTGGAGGTTTGGGTGGGGCTGGGTCATGTGGGTGTGCTCTGGAGGTGTGGGTGGGGCTGGGTCATGGCGTGCTCTGGAGGTGTGGGTGGGGCTGGGTCATGTGGGTGTGCTCTGGAAGTGTGGGTGAGGCTGGGTCACGTGGGTGTGCTCTGGAAGTGTGGGTGGGGCTGGGTCACGTGGGTGTGCTCTGGAGGTGTGGGTGGGGCTGGGTCACGTGGGTGTGCTCTGGAGGTGTGGGTGGGGCTGGGTCATGGTGTGCTCTGGAGGTGTGGGTGGGGCTGGGTCATGTGGGTGTGCTCTGGAAGTGTGGGTGGGGCTGGGTCACGTGGGTGTGCTCTGGAGGTGTGGGTGGGGTTGGGTCACGTGGGCGTGCTCTGGAAGTGTGGGTGAGGCTGGGTCACGTGGGCATGCTCTGGAAGTGTGGATGATGACTGGGTCATGTGGGTGTGCTCTGGAAGTGTGGGTGAGGCTGGGTCACGTGGGTGTGCTCTGGAAGTGTAGGTGTGGTTGGGTCATGTGGGTGTGCTCTGGAAATGTGGGTGGGGCTGGATCATGTGGGTTTGCTCTGGAAGTGTGGGTGGGGTTGTGTCATGTGGATGTGCTCTGGAGGTGTGGGTGAGGTTGGGTCATGTGGGTGTGCTCTGGAGGTGTGGGTGGGGCTGGGTCATGTGGGCGTGCTCTGGAGGTGTGGGTAGGGCTGTCATGTGGGCGTGCTCTGGAGGTGTGGGTGGGGCTGGGTCATGTGGGTGTGCTCTGGAGGTGTGGGTAGGGCTGTCATGTGGGCGTGCTCTGGAGGTGTGGGTGGGGCTGGATCATGTGGGTGTGCTCTGGAGGTGTGGGTAGGGCTGTCATGTGGGCGTGCTCTGGAGGTGTGGGTGGAGTTGGGTCATGTGGGCGTGCTCTGGAAGTGTGAGTGGGACTGGGTCATGTGGGCAAGGCCAGGAGAGGATGGAGCTGGCTGTGATGGGGCGAGGTTGGGAGCCTGGAGGGGTAGGAGGCCATGGGCCTGGAGAGGAGTAGGTTAGATCTGAAATTTAGAAGCATAAGAGGCGATCTAGTTGAGATTCTGAAAGGGCTTGATGAGGTAGAAGCCAAGAGATTGTTTCCGCTGGTCGGGGAATCTAGAATGTGGGGACACAGTCTCAGGATAAGGGGTCAATCATTCAGGACTGAGATGAGGAGAAATTACTTCACTCAAAGGGTTGTGAATCTTTGGAATTCTCTACACCAGAGGGTTGTGGATCTTCCATCATTGACCATATTTAAGGCTGGGATAGACAGATTTTTGGTCTCTCAGGGAATCGAAGGATATGGGGAGTGGGCAGGAAAGTGGAATTGAAGCCCAAGGTCAGCCATGATCGTATTGAATGGCGGAGCAGGCTCGATGGGCCGAATGGTCTACTTCTCCTATTTCTTGTGTTCTTGTGATCAGGCTATGCTTGACAGGTGAGACTGTGTAACTGTTGTTATGACCAAGGTGGGAGGAGAGCGATGTCTTCTCTGATTCCACTTCTCCACAGGTCACAACATATATTTCAGTGTTTACCCAGTTACCGATGCGGTCAATCATATACTTTACACTTTATCCCAGACTAAAATACACCAACTAGGTTTCTTTAATAAACAATAAAATCATCAGTTTATTAGAAAACAAGACTAACCAGTAATGAAGCAAAGCATAAACACACAGTATGAAATATGAATGTTCCCTTTTTAAATAACCCACACACACACTGAAAAAAATAAATTCTCTCGGCAAGGCCTTTTACAACAAAAAAAAAACTTTGGCCAAATACTTGCTAATTCTTGAAAAAAAAATGAGAAGATATGTAAGGATGTCAGTTGTCCCTTTTGGTCTGGCGTCTGGGTAATACAGAGACGGGTCACTAAGATCTTTACAGAAGCGTTTCGTTCTGGAGATGTTGAGAATTAGGCTGGTAGTCTTTCCAGGAGAAATGTGGTATCGGGTTTCAGTAATCACACTCTGGATTCGTAGTGTTTTTTCAAAGAGGTAGAGAAACTTGGAGGTATTGTGAACTGTGAGGAGGATAGTATAGAACTTCAAAAGGACATAGACAAGTTGGTGGAATGGGTAGACAGGTGGCAGATGAAGTTCAATGCAGAAAAATGTGAAGTGAGTCATTTTGGTAGGAAGAACATGGAGAGACAATATAGAATAAAGGGTACAATTCTACAGGGAGTGCAGGAGTAGAGGTACCTGGGTGTATATATGCATAAGTCATTGAAGGTAGCAGGACAGGTTGAGAGAACAGTCAATAAAGAATACAGTATCCTGGGCTTTATTAATAGGGGAGTAGAGTAGAAGAGCAAGGAAGTTATGTTGAACTTGTATAAGACACTAGTTCGGCCTCAGCTGGAGTATTGCGTCTAGTTCTGGGCACCGCACTTTAGGAAAGAGGTGAGACCATTGGAGTGAGTACAGAAAAGATTCACGAGAATGGTTCCAGGGATGAGGAATTTCAGTTATGGGGGCGGCGCAGTGGTTAGCACCGCAGCCTCACAGCTCCAGCGACCCAGGTTCAATTCTGGGTACTGCCTGTGTGGAGTTTGCAAGTTCTCCCTGTGTCTGCGTGGGTTTTCTCCGGGTGCTCCGGTTTCCTCCCACAGCCAAAAGACTTGCAGGTTGGTAGGTAAATTGGCCATTATAAATTGCCCCCAGTATAGGTAGGTGGTAGGGAAATATAGGGACAGGTGGGGATGTGGTAGGAATATGGGATTAGTGTAGGATTAGTATAAATGGGTGGTTGATGGTCGGCACAGACTTGGTGGGCCGAAGGGCCTGTTTCAGTGCTGTATGTCTAAACTAAAAGATTGGAGAAGTTAGGACTGATTTCCTTGGAGAAGAGAAGGCTGAGAGGTGATTTGATAGAGGTATTCAAAATCATGAGGGGTCTGGACAGAGTAGATAGAGAGAAACTGTTCCCACTCGAGAGAGAGAATCGAGAACGAGAGGGCACAGATTTAAAGTATTTGGTAAGAGAAGCAAAAGTGACATGAGGAAAAACTTTTTCACACAGCGAGTGGTTAAGGTCTGGAATGCATTGCCTGAGAACGTGGTGGAGGCAGGTTCAATTGAAGCATTGAAAAGGAAATTAGACAGTTATATGAAAAGGAAGAATGTGCAGGGTTATGGGGAGAAGGCAGGGGAATGGAACTGAGGGAATTGCTCTTCCGGAGAGCCAGTGCAGACACAATGGGCCAAATGACCTCCATCTGCACTGTAACAGTTCTGTGATTCTAAGAAAGAGTAGCTGACACACTGGATTTGTCAGGGTCTCTTGGAGGTGCAGGAAACATGAGCTGGGGGTTTCTTTTCAGCAGGCTACAAAGCCAACTGTTTTTCAACACTGTCCACACTGCAACTGAACCAAAACAATATCTCAGAAGCAAAATCACCTCCTGACCCTCATAAATCTTGACATGTCACTTCTCTGTAAACATCCCCCAAGTCACCAAGGTTTCTGTTGTTTATTGAACTTTAGGCATGTGATATCCAGTAAGTGTTGTTTTCATACAAGACTTCTGTGTCCTTTCAGTGAACTTTCAACAAAAAAGCAAAGTCCAGCATCTATGAAATCTTCAGTCTTCCAAAATGAATCCATTTCCACACTTTCAATATTTTTGAGAACTCATATTTAACAAAAAAGGGAAGCACTTTCAGAATACAGTAGTTTGCACTCACTCATTTCTATTTTTTTTTCCACCCAGGCCAAGGCTGATGGGGTAGATTCAGAGCTATCTGATATTCAGTCTGACAGCACCAGCAGTATCCTCAGTAATCTGGACTGGAATGCGGTAAACAAAATGATAGCCAGTTTGGAGCATCCATGAAGAGGGAAACACTCAGCCTTAACATCATTGTACACCATCCAAACCCCAGTCTCATATTAGTGTGACTGAGTATGGGCAAGCTCCAGTGAAGGAGCAGTCAAAGTAACAGTGTACAGTTACAGTGTGTGACTCTTACCCTGAATAAACAATGACTGTACAGTTCCACAGTGAGTGATCCTGAACCTGAATAAGCACAAATGTCACTTGGGCTGGGTGTTGGGTACTGTTCACTCCACAGGACCAGGTCCCGGTTCTACAGCCCACTGTATATATATTTGGGGTCTGGCATTTAAATGAATGGAATTTCAATCTCTATTTCTGATATTACTCCTATCTAGGGCACTATTAATCTGAATTTGACTGCAACCTGAGAAATATTTATTTGTACAATTTTTACTCTGTTTGTATGGGACCCTTACCCTGAATAAAGTGACTGTTTCATTTTTAAATAAAGTTTTACATTCCACTGGGAATCACATTTAACACCGTATGTAACTGCACGTTGTTACCATCACCAGCACTGGTGCCTGTTTGGCTGTGAATCACAGAGATACTGCTGTTGCAGAAGAGAGTTTACATGGTCATTGAGATCTCTCCCAGCAAAGAAGTATCCAATGAGCTTACCCATCTGATGTACAAATACAGAACATGAGAAGAGGCCATTCAACCCATCAAGGCTGATTCTCTCCCATATGACTCTCTTTATCACCGTGCATCATTATCTTCAGTCTCATTATCTTTGGGCATTAGTTATTGTGGCTGGGTGTTTGATTCTGAATATTAGAGGGATATCTGTAAAAGCACAGAGCTTGGTGAGAGATGGGTGATTTTTTTTATTATTCATTCATGTAATGTGGACGTCACTGGCCAGACCAGCATTGATTCCCCATCCCTAATTGCCCTTGAGAAGATGGTGGTGAGCTGCCTTCCTGAACCGCTGCAGTCCTTGTGGGGTAGGTACACCCACAGTGCTGTTAGGAAGGGAGTTCCAGGATTTTGACCCAGCGACAGTGAAGGAACGGTGATATAGTTCCAAGTCAGGATGGTGTGTGACTTGGAGGGGAACTTGCAGTTGGTGGTGTTCCCATGCATTTTCTGCCTTTGCCCTCCTAGTTGGTAGAGGTTGTGGGTTTGGAAGGTGCTGTAGAAGGAGCCTTGGTGCGTTGCTGCAGTGCATCTTGTAGATGGTACACACTGCTGCCACTGTGCATCAGTGGTGGAGGGAGTGAATGTTTGTAGATGGAGTGCCAATCAAGCAGGCTGCTTTGTCCTGGATGGTGTTGAGCTTCTTGAGTGTTGTTGGAGCTGCACCCATCCAGGCAAGTGGAGAGTATTCCATCACACTCCTGACTTGTGCCTTGTAGATGATGGAGAGGCTTTGGGGAGTCAGGAGGTGAGTTACTCACCACAGAATTTCTAGCCTCTGACCTGCTCTTGTAGCCACGGTATTTATATGGCTACTCCAGTTCAGTTTCTGGTCAATGGTAGCCCCTAGGATGTTGATTGTGCGGGATTCAGCGATGGTAATGCCTTTGAACATTATGCCAAGATGTTTAGATTCTCTCTTGTTGGAGATGGTCATTGCCTGACACTTGTGTGGCGCAAATGTTACTTGCCACTTATCAGCCCATGCCTGGATGTTGTCCAGGTCTTGCTGCATTTCTACACAGACTGCTTCAGTACCTAAGGAGTCGCAAATCTGCTGAACAGAGTGGTAACAGGAATTGGGTGAGGAGGACAAGGAGGTACTAAGTAATTTAAACCAAGGTGTGACAGTAAATAAGTAAATATATTTTTAAAAAGGGATAATTAAATGAATCGAAGAGGATAACATTAAAACTAACTGGATACCAACATTAAAACGATCTGAAATAAAAATAAAATACTGAAATAAAAACAAGAAATGCTGGAAATCCTCAGCAGGTCTGGCAGCATCTGGGGAGAGAGAAACAGAGTTAACGTTTCAGGTCACTGACCCTTCATCAGAACTCGCAAATATGAGGAAATGTAACAGGTTTTAAGTAAATAAAGCAGGGGTGGGGCAAGAGATAACCGAAGCGAAGGTCATAGAGTTATACAGCACAGAAACAGGCCCTTTGGCCCATCTCATCTGTGCTGGCCATCAAGCACCTATCTATTCTAATCCCATTTTCCAGCACTTGGCCCATAGCCTTGTATGCTATGGCGTTTCAAGTGCTGATCTAAATACTTCTTAAATGTTGTGAGGGTTCCTTCCTCTACCACCCCTTCAGGCAGTGTGTTCCAGATTCTAACCAGCCTCTGGGTGAAATTTTTTTTCCCTCAAATCCCCTCTAAACCTTGTGCCCCTTACCTTAAATCTATGCCCCATGGTTATTGACCCCTCTTCTAAGGGGAAAAGTTTCTTCCTACCTATCCTATCAATGCCCCTCATAATTTTGTATACCTCAATCAGGGCCCCCCCACCACCCCCCCCCCCCCCCCCCCACAACCTTCTCTGCTCTAAGGAAAACAACCCTAGCCTATCCAGTCTCTCTTCATAGCTGAAATGCTTCAGCCCAGGCAACATCCTGGTGAATCTCCTCTGCACCCTCTCCATTGCAATCACATCCTTCCTATAGTGTGGTGACCAGAACTGTACACAGTACTCCAGCTGTGGCCTAACTAGTGTTTTATTCAGCTCCATCATAACCTCCCTGCTCTTATATTCTATGCCTCGGCTAATAAAGGCAAGTATCCCATATGCCTTCCAAACCACTTTCCTACCTGTGGTGCTGCCTTCAGTGATCAATGGACAAGTACACCAAGGTCCCTCTGACCATCTGTACTTCCGAGGGTCCTACCATCTGTTGTATATTCCCTTGCCTTGTTAGTTCTCCCAAAATGCATCCAGGTGTTGATAGGACAAGGTCACAGAGGAAGGAGATGTGGCTGTGAAAAGGAGTTTTGGTAGACACTTTATCAAACAACAGGAGGGAGATGGAAAGCAATGAAGGTGAACAAGGTAAAAGAGGCAAATGAAAAACCTGGCAGCAAGAAGAGCAGAACCTCTTCAAGGTAGATGTTAACTCTGTTTCTCTCTAAACAGGTGCTACCAGACCTGCTGAGTATTTCCAGCATTTCTTGTTTAAATTTCAGATTTCCAGCATCTGCAGTATTTTGCTTTTACTTCTGTGTTTAATTCACTACCACTTCTCTTCCAGGAATGCCTACCTTGAAGAAGTTCTGCTGTTCTCTACGATGGGATTTCCGTTTGTCTCTTTTACCTTGTTCACCTTCATTGCTTTCTGTTTCCCTCCTGGTGTTTGATAAAGTGTCTACCAAAACTCGTTTTCACAGCCACATCTTCCTCAGTGAACGTCTATTCTCTGTGACCTTGTCCTATCAACACCTCTTTTGGTATCTCTTGCCCCACCCTGGCTTTATTTGCTTAAAAGCTTTTACATTTCTAATATCTACCAGTTCTGATGAAGGGTCACTGACCTGAAACGTTAACTCTGTTTCTCACTCCACAGATACTGCCAGACCTGCTGAGTATTTCCAGCATCTCTTTTTTTAAAGGATCTGAATTCTATTTTTAAAATCTGGTGCATAAACAGTAAAACAATAGTGGGATTCTAACCTAAAATCATACATATATAGCATATGAGACATATCAATGTAAATAGATACACATTTAGCAATAACAACTTGTATTTATATAGCACCTTTAACTTTACAGGAGGATTATCAAACACACCTTAACATTGAGCCACATGAGCTATTGGGGCAGATGACCAAAAGCTTGGTCAAAAAAGATAGGTTATACAGAGTGTCTAAATCTCTGAAGGCAGAAGGGCAGGTTAATAGGGTGGTGAAAAAGGCATATGGGACACTTGCCTTTATCAATCGAGGCCCAGATTACAAAAGCAGGGAGGTCATGTTGGAGTTGTGTGGAACTTTGGTAAGGCCACAGCTGGAGTACTGTGTGCAATTCTGGTCGCCACATAATAGGAAGGATGTGATTGCACTGGAGGGGGTGCAGAGGCGATTCACCAGGATAGTGCCTGGGATGGAACATTTAAGCTATGAAGAGAGGTTGGATAGGCTTGGGTTGTTTTCGCTGGAGCAGAGAAGACTGAGGGGTGATCTGATCGAGGTGTACAAGATTATGAGGGGCATGGACAGGGTGGATAGGGAGCAGCTGTTCCCCTTAGTTGAAGGGTCAGTTACGAGGGGACACAAGTTTAAGGTGAGGAGCAGGAGGTTTAAGGGGGATTTGAGGAAGAACTCTTTTACCCAGAGGGTGGTGATGGTCTGGAATGCACTGCCCGGGAGGGTGGTTGAGGCGGGTTGCCTCACATCCTTTAAAAAGTACCTGGATGAGCGTTTGGCACATCATAACGTTCAAGGCTATGGGCCAAGTGCTGGCAAATGGGATTAGGTAGACAGGTCAGGTGTCTTTAATGCATTGGTGCAGACTCGATGGGCCGAAGGGCCTCTTCTGCGCTGTATTATTCTGTGATTCTTTGAGGAGAGTGAGGCGAAAAGGTCAAGGGAGGGAATTCCTGAGCTCAGGGCTTAGGCAACTGAAGGTGCAGCCACCAACAGTGCATTGATTAAAATCGGGGATGCTCAAGAGGCCAGAATTATATGAGCACCGATCTCTTGGAGCGTTGTGGGGCTGGAGAAGGTTAGAGATGGGGAGTGGTGAGGCTAAGGAAGGACTTGAAAACAAAGAGCAAAATTTTAAAATTGAGGCATTACATAACTGGAAGCCAATGTATGTCAACAAGCACAGGGGTGTAAGATGAACAGATGAAAGACATGGGCAGCAGAGTTTTGGATGAACTGAAGTTTGCAGAGAGTAGAATATGGGAGACCGACCAGGAGTGTGCTGGAATAATTAAGTCAAGAGGCAACAAAAACAGAGGTGGGGGTTTCAGCAACAGTTGAGCTAAGACAGGGGCAGAGTTGGGCAATGTTATTGAGGTGGAAATGGACAGGCTTGGTGATACCACAGATATGTGGTTGGAAGCTCATCTCGGTCAAATAAGACACCAAGGTTGTGAACAGTCTGGTTTAGCCTTAGTTGTCAGGGAGCAGGATGGAGGTGGTGGCTAGGGAACGGAATTCATCACAGAGACCAAAGAAAATGGCTTTGGTCTTCCCAATATTTAATTGGAGGAAATTTCTGCTCATCCAGTCTTCGAGACCATGGAGGGCTGAGTGAGGAGGTGGTAAGTTCGAGGTGGGTGTCATCAATCTCCATGTGAAAACTAACTGCTTTCAGATGATGTCACTGAGGGTCAGCATGTAGATGAAAAATATGAGAGGGCCAAAGATAGATCCTCGGTGACACCAGAGATAATGGTGCAGAAATGGGAAGATAAACTATTGCAGATGATACCATGGCTACCATAAGAGGAATAAGAATGGAACCAGGTGAGAGCAGACAATGGTGGAGAGGCGTTACAGGAGGATGGTGTGGTAAATCCTGTCAAAGGCTGCAGTCAGGATGAGGAGGAAGTCATACAGTGAGTACAGCACAGAGGAGGCCATTCCGCCCATCAAGTCCCTGCCAGCTCTCTAGAGGAATCCAGTCAGCCCAACTTCCTTTTGAAATCATTATCACTCTGTAAAAATGTTCTTCCTCTTATTCCCCACGCCCCCCGCATCACTTGCCAAAACCTTTAGTTTGTGTCCTCTATTCATTGTACCATTATCTAATGGGAACAGTTTTTCTTTGTCTACCTTATCTAAATCTGTCATACTCTTGTACACTTCTATCAAATCTCCCCTCAATCTCCTTTGCTCCAAGTAGAACAACCCCAGATTCTCCAATCTAACCTTCTAACTAAAATCCCTCATCCCTGGAATCATTCTAGTAAATTTCTTCTGCACCCTCTCAAGGACCCTCACATCCTTCCTAAAGTGTGGTGACCAGAACTGGATGCAATACTCTAGTTGAGACCTAACCAGAACTTTATAAAGGTTCAGCATAACCTCCCTGCTTTTGTACTCAATACTTCCATTTATGAAGCCCAAGATCCTATACGCTTTGCTAACTGCTCTCTCAATATGTCCTGCCACCTTCAAAGATCGATGCACATGCACCCCCAGGTCCCTCTGTTCCTGCACACTCTTTAGAACTGTGCCATTAAGTCTATATTGCCTCTTCCTATTCCTTCTGCAAAATGCATCACCTCACACTTCTCTTGTTGTTGTAGCCATAGTCTCAAAGGACCACAGCCATCTCTCTATTGGAGAAAGACTGTTGGTAATATATAGTTTGAGGGACACCACTCCACAAGTGTGGAGCAAGGCAAGGAAGCAGGTCTCCGTGAACTACCACAGTCAGTACAGGGATTGAACCTGTGTTGTTGGCAATTTCTGCATCACACTCAAGCCAACTGAGCTAACCAACCCCCACATACTGCTCCTTATTAAATTCTATTGCCACTCTGGTCCATTCTGTTAGTCTATCTATGTCTTGTTGTAAGCGATTGGTATCATCCTCACTGTTTGCCACTCCTCCAAGTTTGGTATCATCTGAAAATATTGAAATGTTACTCTCCATTCCAATATCCAAGTCATTTATATAGATCAAAAAAAGCAGCGCTCCTGGCACTGATCCCTGGGGAACACCACCGTCTACCATCCTCCAGTATGAAAAATAACCATTTACCATGATTCACTGTTTTCTGTCCTTAAGCCAATTTTCTATCCAAGCTGACACTGACCCTCCTATTCCATGAGTCTCAATTTTGGTAACCAGCCTTTTATGTGGTACTTTGGCAAATGCTTTCTTAAAACCTAAATAAACAACATCCATTGCTTTCCCTTCATCAACCTTCCCTGTTACTTCAACAAAAAATTCAATTTGATTTGTCAAGCATGATCTGCATTTTACAAATCCATGCTGGCTCTCCTTAATTAACTCAAACCTCTCCAAGTGTGTGTTGATTTTTTCCATGATTGTTCTTTCTAAAACCTTACCCACCACTAATGGTAAACTAACCACTCACCAATCCTCTGGCACCTCCCCCATATGTAGGGAAGATTGAAAAATTATGGTATGTCGTTCTGCTATCTCCAGCCCCACTTCCTTTAGCAACCTGGGATGCAAACCAGCTGGGCCAGGTGACTTATTCACTCTAAGCATAGACAGTCTTTCCAGTATCTCCTGCCTCTCAATTTTCACCCCAACCATTACCTCTACCATCTCCATTTCGACTGATGTTTTGTTAGTATCCTCTTCCTTAGTAAACATCAAAACAAAGTACTCATTAACTCTTGTGTCTTTAAGTATAAATCGCCCTCTTTGACGCTGATAAGCCCTCAAACTCTTACGACCCACTTTCCTATTTCAAAGAAAAGAATCATAGAAAGTTTAAGGCACAGAAAGAGGCCACTTGGCCCATCATGTCTCTGCTGCCCGAAAAACGATCCACCCATTCTAATCCCACCTTTCAGCATTTGGTCCGTACCCCTGCAGATTACAGCATTTGAGGTGCAAATCCAGACCCCATTTGAATGGGTTGAGGGTTTCTGCCTCGACTACCCTTTCAGGCAATCAGTTCCAGACCATCACCACCCTCTGGTTGAAAACATTTTCCTCATCTCCCCTCTAATTTTTCTACCAATCACTTTAAATCTATGCCTCCTAGTCAGTGATCTCTCTGCTAAGGTGAATAGACCCTTCACCTCCACTCTATCCAGGCCCCTCAAAATTTTGTACATTTCAATCAAATCTCCCCTCAGCCTCTCTGTTCCAAGGAGAACAACCCCAGCCAATCCAATCTTTTTAGCAATAGCAACTTGTATTTATATAGCACCTTTAACTTTACAGGAGGATTATCAAACACACCTTAACATTGAGCCACATGAGCTATTGGGGCAGATGACCAAAAGCTTGGTCAAAAAAGATAGGTTATACAGAGTGTCTAAATCTCTGAAGGCAGAAGGGCAGGTTAATAGGGTGGTGAAAAAGGCATATGGGACACTTGCCTTTATCAATCGAGGCCCAGATTACAAAAGCAGGGAGGTCATGTTGGAGTTGTGTGGAACTTTGGTAAGGCCACAGCTGGAGTACTGTGTGCAATTCTGGTCGCCACATAATAGGAAGGATGTGATTGCACTGGAGGGGGTGCAGAGGCGATTCACCAGGATAGTGCCTGGGATGGAACATTTAAGCTATGAAGAGAGGTTAGATAGGCTTGGGTTGTTTTCGCTGGAGCAGAGAAGACTGAGGGTTGATCTGATCGAGGTGTACAAGATTATGAGGGGCATGGACAGGGTGGATAGGGAGCAGCTGTTCCCCTTAGTTGAAGGGTCAGTTACGAGGGGACACAAGTTTAAGGTGAGGAACAGGAGGTTTAAGGGGGATTTGAGGAAGAACTCTTTTACCCAGAGGGTGGTGATGGTCTGGAATGCACTGCCCGGGAGGGTGGTTGAGGCGGGTTGCCTCACATCCTTTAAAAAGTACCTGGATGAGCGCTTGGCACATCATAACGTTCAAGGCTATGGGCCAAGTGCTGGCAAATGGGATTAGGTAGACAGGTCAGGTGTCTTTAATGCATTGGTGCAGACTCGATGGGCCGAAGGGCCTCTTCTGCGCTGTATTATTCTGTGATTCTTTGAGGAGAGTGAGGCGAAAAGGTCAAGGGAGGGAATTCCTGAGCTCAGGGCTTAGGCAACTGAAGGTGCAGCCACCAACAGTGCATTGATTAAAATCGGGGATGCTCAAGAGGCCAGAATTATATGAGCACCGATCTCTTGGAGCGTTGTGGGGCTGGAGAAGGTTAGAGATGGGGAGTGGTGAGGCTAAGGAAGGACTTGAAAACAAAGAGCAAAATTTTAAAATTGAGGCATTACATAACTGGAAGCCAATGTATGTCAACAAGCACAGGGGTGTAAGATGAACAGATGAAAGACATGGGCAGCAGAGTTTTGGATGAACTGAAGTTTGCAGAGAGTAGAATATGGGAGACCGACCAGGAGTGTGCTGGAATAATTAAGTCAAGAGGCAACAAAAACAGAGGTGGGGGTTTCAGCAACAGTTGAGCTAAGACAGGGGCAGAGTTGGGCAATGTTATTGAGGTGGAAATGGACAGGCTTGGTGATACCACAGATATGTGGTTGGAAGCTCATCTCGGTCAAATAAGACACCAAGGTTGTGAACAGTCTGGTTTAGCCTTAGTTGTCAGGGAGCAGGATGGAGGTGGTGGCTAGGGAACGGAATTCATCACAGAGACCAAAGAAAATGGCTTTGGTCTTCCCAATATTTAATTGGAGGAAATTTCTGCTCATCCAGTCTTCGAGACCATGGAGGGCTGAGTGAGGAGGTGGTAAGTTCGAGGTGGGTGTCATCAATCTCCATGTGAAAACTAACTGCTTTCAGATGATGTCACTGAGGGTCAGCATGTAGATGAAAAATATGAGAGGGCCAAAGATAGATCCTCGGTGACACCAGAGATAATGGTGCAGAAATGGGAAGATAAACTATTGCAGATGATACCATGGCTACCATAAGAGGAATAAGAATGGAACCAGGTGAGAGCAGACAATGGTGGAGAGGCGTTACAGGAGGATGGTGTGGTAAATCCTGTCAAAGGCTGCAGTCAGGATGAGGAGGAAGTCATACAGTGAGTACAGCACAGAGGAGGCCATTCTGCCCATCAAGTCCCTGCCAGCTCTCTAGAGGAATCCAGTCAGCCCAACTTCCTTTTGAAATCATTATCACTCTGTAAAAATGTTCTTCCTCTTATTCCCCACGCCCCCCGCATCACTTGCCAAAACCTTTAGTTTGTGTCCTCTATTCATTGTACCATTATCTAATGGGAACAGTTTTTCTTTGTCTACCTTATCTAAATCTGTCATACTCTTGTACACTTCTATCAAATCTCCCCTCAATCTCCTTTGCTCCAAGTAGAACAACCCCAGATTCTCCAATCTAACCTTCTAACTAAAATCCCTCATCCCTGGAATCATTCTAGTAAATTTCTTCTGCACCCTCTCAAGGACCCTCACATCCTTCCTAAAGTGTGGTGACCAGAACTGGATGCAATACTCTAGTTGAGACCTAACCAGAACTTTATAAAGGTTCAGCATAACCTCCCTGCTTTTGTACTCAATACTTCCATTTATGAAGCCCAAGATCCTATACGCTTTGCTAACTGCTCTCTCAATATGTCCTGCCACCTTCAAAGATCGATGCACATGCACCCCCAGGTCCCTCTGTTCCTGCACACTCTTTAGAACTGTGCCATTAAGTCTATATTGCCTCTTCCTATTCCTTCTGCAAAATGCATCACCTCACACTTCTCTTGTTGTTGTAGCCATAGTCTCAAAGGACCACAGCCATCTCTCTATTGGAGAAAGACTGTTGGTAATATATAGTTTGAGGGACACCACTCCACAAGTGTGGAGCAAGGCAAGGAAGCAGGTCTCCGTGAACTACCACAGTCAGTACAGGGATTGAACCTGTGTTGTTGGCAATTTCTGCATCACACTCAAGCCAACTGAGCTAACCAACCCCCACATACTGCTCCTTATTAAATTCTATTGCCACTCTGGTCCATTCTGTTAGTCTATCTATGTCTTGTTGTAAGCGATTGGTATCATCCTCACTGTTTGCCACTCCTCCAAGTTTGGTATCATCTGAAAATATTGAAATGTTACTCTCCATTCCAATATCCAAGTCATTTATATAGATCAAAAAAAGCAGAGCTCCTGGCACTGATCCCTGGGGAACACCACCGTCTACCATCCTCCAGTATGAAAAATAACCATTTACCATGATTCACTGTTTTCTGTCCTTAAGCCAATTTTCTATCCAAGCTGACACTGACCCTCCTATTCCATGAGTCTCAATTTTGGTAACCAGCCTTTTATGTGGTACTTTGGCAAATGCTTTCTTAAAACCTAAATAAACAACATCCATTGCTTTCCCTTCATCAACCTTCCCTGTTACTTCAACAAAAAATTCAATTTGATTTGTCAAGCATGATCTGCATTTTACAAATCCATGCTGGCTCTCCTTAATTAACTCAAACCTCTCCAAGTGTGTGTTGATTTTTTCCATGATTGTTCTTTCTAAAACCTTACCCACCACTAATGGTAAACTAACCACTCACCAATCCTCTGGCACCTCCCCCATATGTAGGGAAGATTGAAAAATTATGGTATGTCGTTCTGCTATCTCCAGCCCCACTTCCTTTAGCAACCTGGGATGCAAACCAGCTGGGCCAGGTGACTTATTCACTCTAAGCATAGACAGTCTTTCCAGTATCTCCTGCCTCTCAATTTTCACCCCAACCATTACCTCTACCATCTCCATTTCGACTGATGTTTTGTTAGTATCCTCTTCCTTAGTAAACATCAAAACAAAGTACTCATTAACTCTTGTGTCTTTAAGTATAAATCGCCCTCTTTGACGCTGATAAGCCCTCCAACTCTTACGACCCACTTTCCTATTTCAAAGAAAAGAATCATAGAAAGTTTAAGGCACAGAAAGAGGCCACTTGGCCCATCATGTCTCTGCTGCCCGAAAAACGATCCACCCATTCTAATCCCACCTTTCAGCATTTGGTCCGTACCCCTGCAGATTACAGCATTTGAGGTGCAAATCCAGACCCCATTTGAATGGGTTGAGGGTTTCTGCCTCGACTACCCTTTCAGGCAATCAGTTCCAGACCATCACCACCCTCTGGTTGAAAACATTTTCCTCATCTCCCCTCTAATTTTTCTACCAATCACTTTAAATCTATGCCTCCTAGTCAGTGATCTCTCTGCTAAGGTGAATAGACCCTTCACCTCCACTCTATCCAGGCCCCTCAAAATTTTGTACATTTCAATCAAATCTCCCCTCAGCCTCTCTGTTCCAAGGAGAACAACCCCAGCCAATCCAATCTTTTTAGCAATAGCAACTTGTATTTATATAGCACCTTTAACTTTACAGGAGGATTATCAAACACACCTTAACATTGAGCCACATGAGCTATTGGGGCAGATGACCAAAAGCTTGGTCAAAAAAGATAGGTTATACAGAGTGTCTAAATCTCTGAAGGCAGAAGGGCAGGTTAATAGGGTGGTGAAAAAGGCATATGGGACACTTGCCTTTATCAATCGAGGCCCAGATTACAAAAGCAGGGAGGTCATGTTGGAGTTGTGTGGAACTTTGGTAAGGCCACAGCTGGAGTACTGTGTGCAATTCTGGTCGCCACATAATAGGAAGGATGTGATTGCACTGGAGGGGGTGCAGAGGCGATTCACCAGGATAGTGCCTGGGATGGAACATTTAAGCTATGAAGAGAGGTTAGATAGGCTTGGGTTGTTTTCGCTGGAGCAGAGAAGACTGAGGGTTGATCTGATCGAGGTGTACAAGATTATGAGGGGCATGGACAGGGTGGATAGGGAGCAGCTGTTCCCCTTAGTTGAAGGGTCAGTTACGAGGGGACACAAGTTTAAGGTGAGGAACAGGAGGTTTAAGGGGGATTTGAGGAAGAACTCTTTTACCCAGAGGGTGGTGATGGTCTGGAATGCACTGCCCGGGAGGGTGGTTGAGGCGGGTTGCCTCACATCCTTTAAAAAGTACCTGGATGAGCGCTTGGCACATCATAACGTTCAAGGCTATGGGCCAAGTGCTGGCAAATGGGATTAGGTAGACAGGTCAGGTGTCTTTAATGCATTGGTGCAGACTCGATGGGCCGAAGGGCCTCTTCTGCGCTGTATTATTCTGTGATTCTTTGAGGAGAGTGAGGCGAAAAGGTCAAGGGAGGGAATTCCTGAGCTCAGGGCTTAGGCAACTGAAGGTGCAGCCACCAACAGTGCATTGATTAAAATCGGGGATGCTCAAGAGGCCAGAATTATATGAGCACCGATCTCTTGGAGCGTTGTGGGGCTGGAGAAGGTTAGAGATGGGGAGTGGTGAGGCTAAGGAAGGACTTGAAAACAAAGAGCAAAATTTTAAAATTGAGGCATTACATAACTGGAAGCCAATGTATGTCAACAAGCACAGGGGTGTAAGATGAACAGATGAAAGACATGGGCAGCAGAGTTTTGGATGAACTGAAGTTTGCAGAGAGTAGAATATGGGAGACCGACCAGGAGTGTGCTGGAATAATTAAGTCAAGAGGCAACAAAAACAGAGGTGGGGGTTTCAGCAACAGTTGAGCTAAGACAGGGGCAGAGTTGGGCAATGTTATTGAGGTGGAAATGGACAGGCTTGGTGATACCACAGATATGTGGTTGGAAGCTCATCTCGGTCAAATAAGACACCAAGGTTGTGAACAGTCTGGTTTAGCCTTAGTTGTCAGGGAGCAGGATGGAGGTGGTGGCTAGGGAACGGAATTCATCACAGAGACCAAAGAAAATGGCTTTGGTCTTCCCAATATTTAATTGGAGGAAATTTCTGCTCATCCAGTCTTCGAGACCATGGAGGGCTGAGTGAGGAGGTGGTAAGTTCGAGGTGGGTGTCATCAATCTCCATGTGAAAACTAACTGCTTTCAGATGATGTCACTGAGGGTCAGCATGTAGATGAAAAATATGAGAGGGCCAAAGATAGATCCTCGGTGACACCAGAGATAATGGTGCAGAAATGGGAAGATAAACTATTGCAGATGATACCATGGCTACCATAAGAGGAATAAGAATGGAACCAGGTGAGAGCAGACAATGGTGGAGAGGCGTTACAGGAGGATGGTGTGGTAAATCCTGTCAAAGGCTGCAGTCAGGATGAGGAGGAAGTCATACAGTGAGTACAGCACAGAGGAGGCCATTCCGCCCATCAAGTCCCTGCCAGCTCTCTAGAGGAATCCAGTCAGCCCAACTTCCTTTTGAAATCATTATCACTCTGTAAAAATGTTCTTCCTCTTATTCCCCACGCCCCCCGCATCACTTGCCAAAACCTTTAGTTTGTGTCCTCTATTCATTGTACCATTATCTAATGGGAACAGTTTTTCTTTGTCTACCTTATCTAAATCTGTCATACTCTTGTACACTTCTATCAAATCTCCCCTCAATCTCCTTTGCTCCAAGTAGAACAACCCCAGATTCTCTAATCTAACCTTCTAACTAAAATCCCTCATCCCTGGAATCATTCTAGTAAATTTCTTCTGCACCCTCTCAAGGACCCTCACATCCTTCCTAAAGTGTGGTGACCAGAACTGGATGCAATACTCTAGTTGAGACCTAACCAGAACTTTATAAAGGTTCAGCATAACCTCCCTGCTTTTGTACTCAATACTTCCATTTATGAAGCCCAAGATCCTATACGCTTTGCTAACTGCTCTCTCAATATGTCCTGCCACCTTCAACGATCGATGCACATGCACCCCCAGGTCCCTCTGTTCCTGCACACTCTTTAGAACTGTGCCATTAAGTCTATATTGCCTCTTCCTATTCCTTCTGCAAAATGCATCACCTCACACTTCTCTTGTTGTTGTAGCCATAGTCTCAAAGGACCACAGCCATCTCTCTATTGGAGAAAGACTGTTGGTAATATATAGTTTGAGGGACACCACTCCACAAGTGTGGAGCAAGGCAAGGAAGCAGGTCTCCGTGAACTACCACAGTCAGTACAGGGATTGAACCTGTGTTGTTGGCAATTTCTGCATCACACTCAAGCCAACTGAGCTAACCAACCCCCACATACTGCTCCTTATTAAATTCTATTGCCACTCTGGTCCATTCTGTTAGTCTATCTATGTCTTGTTGTAAGCGATTGGTATCATCCTCACTGTTTGCCACTCCTCCAAGTTTGGTATCATCTGAAAATATTGAAATGTTACTCTCCATTCCAATATCCAAGTCATTTATATAGATCAAAAAAAGCAGCGCTCCTGGCACTGATCCCTGGGGAACACCACCGTCTACCATCCTCCAGTATGAAAAATAACCATTTACCATGATTCACTGTTTTCTGTCCTTAAGCCAATTTTCTATCCAAGCTGACACTGACCCTCCTATTCCATGAGTCTCAATTTTGGTAACCAGCCTTTTATGTGGTACTTTGGCAAATGCTTTCTTAAAACCTAAATAAACAACATCCATTGCTTTCCCTTCATCAACCTTCCCTGTTACTTCAACAAAAAATTCAATTCGATTTGTCAAGCATGATCTGCATTTTACAAATCCATGCTGGCTCTCCTTAATTAACTCAAACCTCTCCAAGTGTGTGTTGATTTTTTCCATGATTGTTCTTTCTAAAACCTTACCCACCACTAATGGTAAATTAACCACTCACCAATCCTCTGGCACCTCCCCCATATGTAGGGAAGATTGAAAAATTATGGTATGTCGTTCTGCTATCTCCAGCCCCACTTCCTTTAGCAACCTGGGATGCAAACCAGCTGGGCCAGGTGACTTATTCACTCTAAGCATAGACAGTCTTTCCAGTATCTCCTGCCTCTCAATTTTCACCCCAACCATTACCTCTACCATCTCCATTTCGACTGATGTTTTGTTAGTATCCTCTTCCTTAGTAAACATCAAAACAAAGTACTCATTAACTCTTGTGTCTTTAAGTATAAATCGCCCTCTTTGACGCTGATAAGCCCTCCAACTCTTACTACCCACTTTCCTATTTCAAAGAAAAGAATCATAGAAAGTTTAAGGCACAGAAAGAGGCCACTTGGCCCATCATGTCTCTGCTGCCCGAAAAACGATCCACCCATTCTAATCCCACCTTTCAGCATTTGGTCCGTACCCCTGCAGATTACAGCATTTGAGGTGCAAATCCAGACCCCATTTGAATGGGTTGAGGGTTTCTGCCTCGACTACCCTTTCAGGCAATCAGTTCCAGACCATCACCACCCTCTGGTTGAAAACATTTTCCTCATCTCCCCTCTAATTTTTCTACCAATCACTTTAAATCTATGCCTCCTAGTCAGTGATCTCTCTGCTAAGGTGAATAGACCCTTCACCTCCACTCTATCCAGGCCCCTCAAAATTTTGTACATTTCAATCAAATCTCCCCTCAGCCTCTCTGTTCCAAGGAGAACAACCCCAGCCAATCCAATCTTTTTAGCAATAGCAACTTGTATTTATATAGCACCTTTAACTTTACAGGAGGATTATCAAACACACCTTAACATTGAGCCACATGAGCTATTGGGGCAGATGACCAAAAGCTTGGTCAAAAAAGATAGGTTATACAGAGTGTCTAAATCTCTGAAGGCAGAAGGGCAGGTTAATAGGGTGGTGAAAAAGGCATATGGGACACTTGCCTTTATCAATCGAGGCCCAGATTACAAAAGCAGGGAGGTCATGTTGGAGTTGTGTGGAACTTTGGTAAGGCCACAGCTGGAGTACTGTGTGCAATTCTGGTCGCCACATAATAGGAAGGATGTGATTGCACTGGAGGGGGTGCAGAGGCGATTCACCAGGATAGTGCCTGGGATGGAACATTTAAGCTATGAAGAGAGGTTAGATAGGCTTGGGTTGTTTTCGCTGGAGCAGAGAAGACTGAGGGTTGATCTGATCGAGGTGTACAAGATTATGAGGGGCATGGACAGGGTGGATAGGGAGCAGCTGTTCCCCTTAGTTGAAGGGTCAGTTACGAGGGGACACAAGTTTAAGGTGAGGAGCAGGAGGTTTAAGGGGGATTTGAGGAAGAACTCTTTTACCCAGAGGGTGGTGATGGTCTGGAATGCACTGCCCGGGAGGGTGGTTGAGGCGGGTTGCCTCACATCCTTTAAAAAGTACCTGGATGAGCACTTGGCACATCATAACATTCAAGGCTATGGGCCAAGTGCTGGCAAATGGGATTAGGTAGACAGGTCAGGTGTCTTTAATGCATTGGTGCAGACTCGATGGGCCGAAGGGCCTCTTCTGCGCTGTATTATTCTGTGATTCTTTGAGGAGAGTGAGGCGAAAAGGTCAAGGGAGGGAATTCCTGAGCTCAGGGCTTAGGCAACTGAAGGTGCAGCCACCAACAGTGCATTGATTAAAATCGGGGATGCTCAAGAGGCCAGAATTATATGAGCACCGATCTCTTGGAGCGTTGTGGGGCTGGAGAAGGTTAGAGATGGGGAGTGGTGAGGCTAAGGAAGGACTTGAAAACAAAGAGCAAAATTTTAAAATTGAGGCATTACATAACTGGAAGCCAATGTATGTCAACAAGCACAGGGGTGTAAGATGAACAGATGAAAGACATGGGCAGCAGAGTTTTGGATGAACTGAAGTTTGCAGAGAGTAGAATATGGGAGACCGACCAGGAGTGTGCTGGAATAATTAAGTCAAGAGGCAACAAAAACAGAGGTGGGGGTTTCAGCAACAGTTGAGCTAAGACAGGGGCAGAGTTGGGCAATGTTATTGAGGTGGAAATGGACAGGCTTGGTGATACCGCAGATATGTGGTTGGAAGCTCATCTCGGTCAAATAAGACACCAAGGTTGTGAACAGTCTGGTTTAGCCTTAGTTGTCAGGGAGCAGGATGGAGGTGGTGGCCAGGGAACGGAATTCATCACAGAGACCAAAGAAAATGGCTTTGGTCTTCCCAATATTTAATTGGAGGAAATTTCTGCTCATCCAGTCTTCGAGACCATGGAGGGGCTGAGTGAGGAGGTGGTAAGTTCGAGGTGGGTGTCATCAATCTCCATGTGAAAACTAACTGCTTTCAGATGATGTCACTGAGGGTCAGCATGTAGATGAAAAATATGAGAGGGCCAAAGATAGATCCTCGGTGACACCAGAGATAATGGTGCAGAAATGGGAAGATAAACTATTGCAGATGATACCATGGCTACCATAAGAGGAATAAGAATGGAACTAGGTGAGAGCAGACAATGGTGGAGAGGCGTTACAGGAGGATGGTGTGGTAAATCCTGTCAAAGGCTGCAGTCAGGATGAGGAGGAAGTCATACAGTGAGTACAGCACAGAGGAGGCCATTCTGCCCATCAAGTCCCTGCCAGCTCTCTAGAGGAATCCAGTCAGCCCAACTTCCTTTTGAAATCATTATCACTCTGTAAAAATGTTCTTCCTCTTATTCCCCACGCCCCCCGCATCACTTGCCAAAACCTTTAGTTTGTGTCCTCTATTCATTGTACCATTATCTAATGGGAACAGTTTTTCTTTGTCTACCTTATCTAAATCTGTCATACTCTTGTACACTTCTATCAAATCTCCCCTCAATCTCCTTTGCTCCAAGTAGAACAACCCCAGATTCTCTAATCTAACCTTCTAACTAAAATCCCTCATCCCTGGAATCATTCTAGTAAATTTCTTCTGCACCCTCTCAAGGACCCTCACATCCTTCCTAAAGTGTGGTGACCAGAACTGGATGCAATACTCTAGTTGAGACCTAACCAGAACTTTATAAAGGTTCAGCATAACCTCCCTGCTTTTGTACTCAATACTTCCATTTATGAAGCCCAAGATCCTATACGCTTTGCTAACTGCTCTCTCAATATGTCCTGCCACCTTCAAAGATCGATGCACATGCACCCCCAGGTCCCTCTGTTCCTGCACACTCTTTAGAACTGTGCCATTAAGTCTATATTGCCTCTTCCTATTCCTTCTGCAAAATGCATCACCTCACACTTCTCTTGTTGTTGTAGCCATAGTCTCAAAGGACCACAGCCATCTCTCTATTGGAGAAAGACTGTTGGTAATATATAGTTTGAGGGACACCACTCCACAAGTGTGGAGCAAGGCAAGGAAGCAGGTCTCCGTGAACTACCACAGTCAGTACAGGGATTGAACCTGTGTTGTTGGCAATTTCTGCATCACACTCAAGCCAACTGAGCTAACCAACCCCCACATACTGCTCCTTATTAAATTCTATTGCCACTCTGGTCCATTCTGTTAGTCTATCTATGTCTTGTTGTAAGCGATTGGTATCATCCTCACTGTTTGCCACTCCTCCAAGTTTGGTATCATCTGAAAATATTGAAATGTTACTCTCCATTCCAATATCCAAGTCATTTATATAGATCAAAAAAAGCAGCGCTCCTGGCACTGATCCCTGGGGAACACCACCGTCTACCATCCTCCAGTATGAAAAATAACCATTTACCATGATTCACTGTTTTCTGTCCTTAAGCCAATTTTCTATCCAAGCTGACACTGACCCTCCTATTCCATGAGTCTCAATTTTGGTAACCAGCCTTTTATGTGGTACTTTGGCAAATGCTTTCTTAAAACCTAAATAAACAACATCCATTGCTTTCCCTTCATCAACCTTCCCTGTTACTTCAACAAAAAATTCAATTCGATTTGTCAAGCATGATCTGCATTTTACAAATCCATGCTGGCTCTCCTTAATTAACTCAAACCTCTCCAAGTGTGTGTTGATTTTTTCCATGATTGTTCTTTCTAAAACCTTACCCACCACTAATGGTAAATTAACCACTCACCAATCCTCTGGCACCTCCCCCATATGTAGGGAAGATTGAAAAATTATGGTATGTCGTTCTGCTATCTCCAGCCCCACTTCCTTTAGCAACCTGGGATGCAAACCAGCTGGGCCAGGTGACTTATTCACTCTAAGCATAGACAGTCTTTCCAGTATCTCCTGCCTCTCAATTTTCACCCCAACCATTACCTCTACCATCTCCATTTCGACTGATGTTTTGTTAGTATCCTCTTCCTTAGTAAACATCAAAACAAAGTACTCATTAACTCTTGTGTCTTTAAGTATAAATCGCCCTCTTTGACGCTGATAAGCCCTCCAACTCTTACTACCCACTTTCCTATTTCAAAGAAAAGAATCATAGAAAGTTTAAGGCACAGAAAGAGGCCACTTGGCCCATCATGTCTCTGCTGCCCGAAAAACGATCCACCCATTCTAATCCCACCTTTCAGCATTTGGTCCGTACCCCTGCAGATTACAGCATTTGAGGTGCAAATCCAGACCCCATTTGAATGGGTTGAGGGTTTCTGCCTCGACTACCCTTTCAGGCAATCAGTTCCAGACCATCACCACCCTCTGGTTGAAAACATTTTCCTCATCTCCCCTCTAATTTTTCTACCAATCACTTTAAATCTATGCCTCCTAGTCAGTGATCTCTCTGCTAAGGTGAATAGACCCTTCACCTCCACTCTATCCAGGCCCCTCAAAATTTTGTACATTTCAATCAAATCTCCCCTCAGCCTCTCTGTTCCAAGGAGAACAACCCCAGCCAATCCAATCTTTTTAGCAATAGCAACTTGTATTTATATAGCACCTTTAACTTTACAGGAGGATTATCAAACACACCTTAACATTGAGCCACATGAGCTATTGGGGCAGATGACCAAAAGCTTGGTCAAAAAAGATAGGTTATACAGAGTGTCTAAATCTCTGAAGGCAGAAGGGCAGGTTAATAGGGTGGTGAAAAAGGCATATGGGACACTTGCCTTTATCAATCGAGGCCCAGATTACAAAAGCAGGGAGGTCATGTTGGAGTTGTGTGGAACTTTGGTAAGGCCACAGCTGGAGTACTGTGTGCAATTCTGGTCGCCACATAATAGGAAGGATGTGATTGCACTGGAGGGGGTGCAGAGGCGATTCACCAGGATAGTGCCTGGGATGGAACATTTAAGCTATGAAGAGAGGTTAGATAGGCTTGGGTTGTTTTCGCTGGAGCAGAGAAGACTGAGGGTTGATCTGATCGAGGTGTACAAGATTATGAGGGGCATGGACAGGGTGGATAGGGAGCAGCTGTTCCCCTTAGTTGAAGGGTCAGTTACGAGGGGACACAAGTTTAAGGTGAGGAGCAGGAGGTTTAAGGGGGATTTGAGGAAGAACTCTTTTACCCAGAGGGTGGTGATGGTCTGGAATGCACTGCCCGGGAGGGTGGTTGAGGCGGGTTGCCTCACATCCTTTAAAAAGTACCTGGATGAGCACTTGGCACATCATAACATTCAAGGCTATGGGCCAAGTGCTGGCAAATGGGATTAGGTAGACAGGTCAGGTGTCTTTAATGCATTGGTGCAGACTCGATGGGCCGAAGGGCCTCTTCTGCGCTGTATTATTCTGTGATTCTTTGAGGAGAGTGAGGCGAAAAGGTCAAGGGAGGGAATTCCTGAGCTCAGGGCTTAGGCAACTGAAGGTGCAGCCACCAACAGTGCATTGATTAAAATCGGGGATGCTCAAGAGGCCAGAATTATATGAGCACCGATCTCTTGGAGCGTTGTGGGGCTGGAGAAGGTTAGAGATGGGGAGTGGTGAGGCTAAGGAAGGACTTGAAAACAAAGAGCAAAATTTTAAAATTGAGGCATTACATAACTGGAAGCCAATGTATGTCAACAAGCACAGGGGTGTAAGATGAACAGATGAAAGACATGGGCAGCAGAGTTTTGGATGAACTGAAGTTTGCAGAGAGTAGAATATGGGAGACCGACCAGGAGTGTGCTGGAATAATTAAGTCAAGAGGCAACAAAAACAGAGGTGGGGGTTTCAGCAACAGTTGAGCTAAGACAGGGGCAGAGTTGGGCAATGTTATTGAGGTGGAAATGGACAGGCTTGGTGATACCGCAGATATGTGGTTGGAAGCTCATCTCGGTCAAATAAGACACCAAGGTTGTGAACAGTCTGGTTTAGCCTTAGTTGTCAGGGAGCAGGATGGAGGTGGTGGCTAGGGAACGGAATTCATCACAGAGACCAAAGAAAATGGCTTTGGTCTTCCCAATATTTAATTGGAGGAAATTTCTGCTCATCCAGTCTTCGAGACCATGGAGGGGCTGAGTGAGGAGGTGGTAAGTTCGAGGTGGGTGTCATCAATCTCCATGTGAAAACTAACTGCTTTCAGATGATGTCACTGAGGGTCAGCATGTAGATGAAAAATATGAGAGGGCCAAAGATAGATCCTCGGTGACACCAGAGATAATGGTGCAGAAATGGGAAGATAAACTATTGCAGATGATACCATGGCTACCATAAGAGGAATAAGAATGGAACTAGGTGAGAGCAGACAATGGTGGAGAGGCGTTACAGGAGGATGGTGTGGTAAATCCTGTCAAAGGCTGCAGTCAGGATGAGGAGGAAGTCATACAGTGAGTACAGCACAGAGGAGGCCATTCTGCCCATCAAGTCCCTGCCAGCTCTCTAGAGGAATCCAGTCAGCCCAACTTCCTTTTGAAATCATTATCACTCTGTAAAAATGTTCTTCCTCTTATTCCCCACGCCCCCCGCATCACTTGCCAAAACCTTTAGTTTGTGTCCTCTATTCATTGTACCATTATCTAATGGGAACAGTTTTTCTTTGTCTACCTTATCTAAATCTGTCATACTCTTGTACACTTCTATCAAATCTCCCCTCAATCTCCTTTGCTCCAAGTAGAACAACCCCAGATTCTCTAATCTAACCTTCTAACTAAAATCCCTCATCCCTGGAATCATTCTAGTAAATTTCTTCTGCACCCTCTCAAGGACCCTCACATCCTTCCTAAAGTGTGGTGACCAGAACTGGATGCAATACTCTAGTTGAGACCTAACCAGAACTTTATAAAGGTTCAGCATAACCTCCCTGCTTTTGTACTCAATACTTCCATTTATGAAGCCCAAGATCCTATACGCTTTGCTAACTGCTCTCTCAATATGTCCTGCCACCTTCAACGATCGATGCACATGCACCCCCCAGGTCTCTCTGTTCCTGCACACACTTTAGAACTGTGCCATTAAGTCTATATTGCCTCTTCCTATTCCTTCTGCAAAATGCATCACCTCACACTTCTCTTGTTGTTGTAGCCATAGTCTCAAAGGACCACAGCCATCTCTCTATTGGAGAAAGACTGTTGGTAATATATAGTTTGAGGGACACCACTCCACAAGTGTGGAGCAAGGCAAGGAAGCAGGTCTCCGTGAACTACCACAGTCAGTACAGGGATTGAACCTGTGTTGTTGGCAATTTCTGCATCACACTCAAGCCAACTGAGCTAACCAACCCCCACATACTGCTCCTTATTAAATTCTATTGCCACTCTGGTCCATTCTGTTAGTCTATCTATGTCTTGTTGTAAGCGATTGGTATCATCCTCACTGTTTGCCACTCCTCCAAGTTTGGTATCATCTGAAAATATTGAAATGTTACTCTCCATTCCAATATCCAAGTCATTTATATAGATCAAAAAAAGCAGCGCTCCTGGCACTGATCCCTGGGGAACACCACCATCTACCATCCTCCAGTATGAAAAATAACCATTTACCATGATTCACTGTTTTCTGTCCTTAAGCCAATTTTCTATCCAAGCTGACACTGACCCTCCTATTCCATGAGTCTCAATTTTGGTAACCAGCCTTTTATGTGGTACTTTGGCAAATGCTTTCTTAAAACCTAAATAAACAACATCCATTGCTTTCCCTTCATCAACCTTCCCTGTTACTTCAACAAAAAATTCAATTCGATTTGTCAAGCATGATCTGCATTTTACAAATCCATGCTGGCTCTCCTTAATTAACTCAAACCTCTCCAAGTGTGTGTTGATTTTTTCCATGATTGTTCTTTCTAAAACCTTACCCACCACTAATGGTAAATTAACCACTCACCAATCCTCTGGCACCTCCCCCATATGTAGGGAAGATTGAAAAATTATGGTATGTCGTTCTGCTATCTCCAGCCCCACTTCCTTTAGCAACCTGGGATGCAAACCAGCTGGGCCAGGTGACTTATTCACTCTAAGCATAGACAGTCTTTCCAGTATCTCCTGCCTCTCAATTTTCACCCCAACCATTACCTCTACCATCTCCATTTCGACTGATGTTTTGTTAGTATCCTCTTCCTTAGTAAACATCAAAACAAAGTACTCATTAACTCTTGTGTCTTTAAGTATAAATCGCCCTCTTTGACGCTGATAAGCCCTCCAACTCTTACTACCCACTTTCCTATTTCAAAGAAAAGAATCATAGAAAGTTTAAGGCACAGAAAGAGGCCACTTGGCCCATCATGTCTCTGCTGCCCGAAAAACGATCCACCCATTCTAATCCCACCTTTCAGCATTTGGTCCGTACCCCTGCAGATTACAGCATTTGAGGTGCAAATCCAGACCCCATTTGAATGGGTTGAGGGTTTCTGCCTCGACTACCCTTTCAGGCAATGAGTTCCAGACCATCACCACCCTCTGGTTGAAAACATTTTCCTCATCTCCCCTCTAATTTTTCTACCAATCACTTTAAATCTATGCCTCCTAGTCAGTGATCTCTCTGCTAAGGTGAATAGACCCTTCACCTCCACTCTATCCAGGCCCCTCAAAATTTTGTACAATTCAATAAAATCTCCCCTCAGCCTTCTCTGTTCCAAGGAGAACAACCCCAGCCTATCCAATCTTTCCTCATAGCTGCATTTTTCCAGTCCTGGCAACATCCTCGTAAATCTCCTCTGTATCCTCTCTAGTGCAATTACATCCTTTCTGTAATGAGGTGACCAGAACTGCACACAGTACTCAAGTTGTGGCCTAACCAATCAGTTATACAGTTCCAGCATAACCTCCCTGCTCTTTTATTCTATACCTCGGCTAATAAAGGAAAGGATTCCATATGCCTTCTTAACCACCTTATCAACCTGTCCTGCTACCTTCAGGGATCTGTGGACATTCACTCCAAGGTCCCTCACTTCCCCTACACTTCTCAGTATTTTCCCATTAATTGTGTATTCCTTTGCCTTGTTTGACCTCCCCAAATGCATCACCTCACACTTCTCCAAGTTGAATTCCATTTGCCACTTTTCTGCCCATCTGATCTGACCAGACCATTAATATCTTCCTGCAGCCTGCAGGTATCCTCCTCATGATCCACCAGATGGTCAATCTTACTGTCGTCTACAAACTTCTTGATCATGCCCCCTTCATTTACGTCCAAATCGTTAATATATACCACAAAAAGCAGGGGACCCAGTGCTGAGCCCTGCGGAACGCCACTGGAAACAGCCCTCCAGTCACAAAAACACTCATCAACAATTACCCTTTGTTTTCTGCCACTGAGCCAATTTTGTATCCACCTTGCTGCATTTCCCTGGATCCCATGGGATTTTTTTTAACCAGTCTGCCATGTGGGACCTTGCCAAAAGCCTTGCTAAAATCCATGTAGACCACATCAACTGCACTACCCTCATCAATCTTCCTTGTTACTTCCTCAAAAAATTTGATCAAGTTGGTCAAACAAGATCTTCCCTTAACAAGTCCATGCTGACGATCCTTGATTAATCTGTGACTTTCTAAGTGACAGTTTATCCTGTCTCTCGGAATAGATTCCAATAATTTGCGCACTACTGAGGTTAGACTGACTGGCCTGTAATTATTCGGTCTATCCTTCGCTCCCTTTTTAAACAGAGGTACAGCGTTAGCAATTCTCCAATCCTCCGGAACCACACCCGTATCCAGTGAGGACTGGAAAATGATGGTCAGATGTTCTGCTATTTCATCTCTTGCTTCTTCTAACAGCCCGGGGTACATTTTATCTGGCCCTGGTGATTTATCAACTTTCAAGGATGCTAATCCCATTCATACTTCCTCTCTCCCTATGTTTATCACATCCAATAATTCACACTCTTCCTCCTTAACTACAATATCTGCATCGCCTCCCTCTGTGGGCAAAAGTATTCATTAAGAACAATACCAACATCTTCCGTCCCTGCACATAGGTTGCCTTCTTGGTCTTTTATGGGCCCTACTCTCTCCTTAGTTATCCTCTTACTCTTAATGTGTTGATAAAACATCTTTGGGTTCACCTTGATTTTGCTTGCTAATATTCCTTCATGCCCTCTCTTTGCTTTCCTAATTTCCTTTTTGATTTCACCCCTCCTCTTTCTATACTCCTCTCGGCTTTCTGTCGTATTGAGTTGTCAGTGTCAGACATAAGCTTTCCTTTTCTGCCTTATCTTACCCTGTGAGCTCTTTGACATCCATGGGGCTCGGGATTTGGCTGCCTCACCCTTTTTCTTTGTGGGAACATGTTTACTTTGAACCCCTTGAATCTCCCCTTTGAATGTCTCGCACTGTTCTGAAACTGATTTACCTTCAAGTAGCTGTTTCCAGTCCCCTTTCGCTCATCAGTTTAGTAAAATTGGCCTTGCCCCAATTGAGAACTCTAATTCCTGTTCTATCTGTGTCCTTTTCCATAATTATGTTAAAACTGACTGAATTATGATAAATACCACCAAAATACTCTCCCACCTGCCAATCTTCATTTCCGAAAACTAAGACTAAAACTGCACCCTCTCTTGCTGGACTTGCTACCTACTGGGCAAAATGGTACAGCAATTATCATGGGGGATTTTAATCTACATGTAGATTGGTCGAACCAGCTCAGTCAGGGTAGCCTTGAGGAGGAATTCGTTGAGTGTATCCGTGATAGTTTTCTTGAACAGTATGTAATGGAACCGACGAGGGAGCAAGCTATCCTAGATCTAGTACTGTGTAATGAGACAGGAATAATTAATGACCTCATAGTTAGGGATCCTCTTGGAAGGAGTGATCACAATATGGTTGAATTTAGAATACAGATGGAGAGTGTGAAGATAAAATCCAATACCAGGGTCCTGTGCTTGAACAAGGGGGACTACAATAGAATGAGGGAGGACTTGGCTAAAGTGAACTGGAAACAAAGATTTTACGGTGGGACAGTTGACGAGCAGTGGAGGACTTTCAAAGCAATTTTTCAAAGTGCTCAGCAAAAGTATATTCCAGTGAAAAGGAAGGACTCGAAGAAAAGGGGTAATCTGCCATGGGTGTCTAAGGAAATAAGGGAGGCTATCAAATTGAAAGAGAAGGCATACAAAGTGGCCAAAAACAGCATGAAACTAGAAGATTGGGAAAACTTTAAAGGTCAACAGAAAGCTACAAAAAGAGCTATAAAGAAAAGTAAGATAGAACATGAGAAAAAACTAGCACAGAATATAAAGACAGATAGCAAAAGTTTCTATAAATATATAAAACGAAAAAGAGTGGCTAAAGTAAACGTTGGTCCTTTAGAGGATGAGAAGGGGAATTTAGTTATGGGATATGATGAAATGGCCGAGGCATTGAACAGGTATTTTGTATCGGTCTTCACAGTGGAGGACATTAATAACATGCCAGTAATTGACAAAGAGACGAACGTAGGTGAGGACCTGGGCACAATCATTATTACGGAAGAGGTAGTGTTGGGCAAGCTAATGGAGCTAAGGATTGATAAGTCTCCTGGCCCTGATGGAATGCATCCCAGAGTTCTAAAAGAGATGGCGGGTGAAATAGCAGGTGCACTGGCGGTAATTTTCCAAAATTCACTGGACTCTGGGGTAGTCCCAGCAGATTGGAAAACAGCAGATGTGACGCCACTGTTTAAAAAGGGAGGTAGACAAAAGATGGGAATTATAAACCAGTTAGCTGAACCTCTGTAGTGGGGAAGATGCTTGAGTCTATTATCAAGGAAGAAATAGCAGGGCATCTCGATAGAAATTGGCCCATTGGGCAGACGCAGCATGGGTTCATGAAGGGCAGGTCATGCTTGACAAATCTTTTGGAATTCTATGATGACATTACGAGCAAGGTGGACAATGGGGACCCAGTGGATGTGGTGTACCTAGATTTCCAAAAGGCCTTTGACAAGGTGCCGCACAAGAGGCTGCTGCATAAAATAAGGAGGCATGGCGTTAGGGGTAAAATATTAGCATGGATAGAGGATTGGTTGACTAACAGGAAGCAGAGAGTGGGGATAAATGAGTGCTATTAGATTAGATTAGAGATACAGCACTGAAACAGGCCCTTCGGCCCACCGAGTCTGTGCCGAACATCAACCACCCATTTATACTAATCCTACACTAATCCCATATTCCTACCAAACATCCCCACCTGTCCCTATCACCTACCTAGACTAGTGACAATTTATAATGGCCAATTTACCTATCAACCTGCAAGTCTTTTGTCTTGTGGGAGGAAACCCACGCAGACACAGGGAGAACTTGCAAACTCCACACAGGCAGTACCCGGAATTGAACCCGGGTCACTGGAGCTGTAAGGCTGCGGTGCTAACCACTGCGCCACTGTGCCGCCCTACTGGTGGCAATCAGTCACTAGTGGTGTGCCTCAGGGATCGGTGTTGGGACCGCAATTATTTACAATTTATATAGATGATTTGGAGTTGGGGACCACGTGTAGGGTGTCAAAGTTTGCAGATGACACTAAGATGAGTGGCAGAGCAAAGTGTGCAGATGACTGTGAAACTTTGCAGAGGAACATAGATACATTGAGTGAGTGGGCAAAGGTCTGGCAGATGGAATACAATGTTAATAAATGTGAAGTCATTCATTTCGGTAGGAGTAACAGGAAAAAGGATTATTACTTGAATGGTAAAAAGTTGCAGCATGCTGCTATGCAGAGGGACCTAGGTGTCCTTGTGCATGAATCGCAGAAGGTTGGTCTGCAGGTACAGCAAGTAATTAGGAAGGCAAATGGAATTTTGTCCTTCATTGCTAAAGGGATTGAGTTTAAAAGAGAGGTTATGTTGCAGCTGTATAAGGTACTGGTGAGGCCGCACCTGGAGTACTGTGTGCAGTTTTGGTCTCCTCACTTGAGAAAGGATATACTGGCACTGGAGAGGGTGCAGAGGAGGTTCACTAGGTTGATTCCGGAGTTGAGGGGGTTGGCTTATGAGGAGAGACTGAGTAGATTGGGATTATATTCATTGGAGTTCAGAAGAATGAGGGGGGATCTTATAGAAACATATAAAATCATGAAGGGAATAGATAAGATACAAGTAGAGAGGATGTTTCCACTGGCAGGTGAAGCGAGGACAAGAGGGCATAGCCTCAAGATTAGAGGGAGCAGATTTAGGACTGAATTAAGAAGGAACTTCTTCACCCAGAGGGTTGTTAATCTATGGAATTCCTTGCCCAGTGAAGTAGTTGACGCTTCTTCAGTAAACGTTTTTAAAGCTAAGGTAGATATCTTTTTGAACAATAAAGGAATTAAGGGAGACTGTGGGAGCGCGGGTAAGTGGATCTGAGTCCACGAAAAGATCAGCCATGATCTTATTGAATGGCGGAGCAGGCTCGAGGGGCCGGACGGCCTACTCCTGCTCCTAGTTCTTATGATTTTATGAAATGGTTCTCCTGAATGCACCTCAAGAATTCTGCTTCCTCAATTCATTTCACACTAAAACTATCCCAGTTAATATTGTGGTAGTTAAAATCCCCTATTACTGCCCTATTGTTTTTGCACTTCTCAGAGATTTTCCTGCATATCTGCTCTTCTATCTCCCTCTGACTGTTTGGGGGTCTATAATACACTCCCAGCAGTGTGATTACCCCTTTTTTGTTCCTTGGCTCAATCCATACGGCCTCATTTGATGAACCTTCCAACATATCATCCCTCCTCACAGCTGTAATAGTTTCCTTAACCAAAATTGCCACTCCCACTCCTTTCTTATCCCCCTCCCTATCGCGTCTGAAAATCCTGTAACCAGGAATTGAGCTGCCATTCCTGTCCCTCCTTAAGCCATGTTTCTGTAATAGCTATGATATCATCCTGCCATGTGTCTATCTGTGCCCTCAGCTCATCTGCTTTATTTGCTGTACTCCTTGCATTGAAATAGATACACTTGAGCACTACCAAACTCTCTCTTTTATTTTCTAAACTTTGTTTCCTCTGTCTTCCAGACTCATCCATTAACTTCTGATTTTGTCCCAGCTGAGTCTACCCTCAGGTCCCCATCCCCCTTCCAAACTAGTTTAAACCCTCCTCAATAGCACTAGCAAAACGTCCCACAAGGAACTCAGTCCTGGCTCTGTTCAGGTGCATCCCGCCCAGCCTGTACAGGTCCCATATCCCCCAGAGCCGTCCCAATGTCCCAGGAATCTAAAGCCCTCCCTCCTGCACCATCTTTCCAGCCATGCATTCGTCTGTTTTATCCTTCCATTTCTATACTCACTTGTGCGTGGCACTGGGAGTAATCCGGAGATGGCTACTTTTGAGGTCCTGCTTGCTAATTTCTTCCCTAGCTCCCTAAATTTTGATTGCAGGGCCACATCCCTCTTTCTACCTATATCGTTGGTTCCAATGTGGACCACGACTGCTGGCTGTTCACCCTCCCGCTTCAGGATGCTCTGCAGCCGATCAGTGACATCCTTGACCCTGGCACCAGGGAGGCAACACACCTTTCAACATGGACCAACATCCTTGCAGGGAGGTTTGCTCGTACTGTTGAAGGGGATGGGGGGGTGGGGGGGTGTGGACTAAGCTAATTTGGCAGGGGGATGGGATAAAGAATGGAGGTACAGTAGGGGGTGATGCACAGCCAAATTTAGAAGACAAACTAAATCAGTCTGGAAGACAGAGCTTTTAGTTTCGGTGACTGCAGCTTGGATAGCAACGGAGGTGCGTGAACGGGCTTACAGCTGTGAAGTCAATTTCAGCGTAAGTTTAAAAGTGAATTCCCTTTTGTTTTCGGAGGACCAGGGGACTGCTGGGTAAGTAAAAGGGTATATATTTGTGTGGTGGCTGTACCCGAGACACTACACGTGTAGTGTCTCCCACCCACCCTCCTCCTCTAACCATAAAAAAAGGACTCTGGTGTGTTGATAAGGTAAGCTTTTTATTTAGGAAGTTCTGTCCGTTGGATTGCTAACCTAACAAGTTTTGACTTTTTGTTTTTTTTGGTTTTTCAGTAGATTTGTTGGGAATTTAGAATAGTGGGAATGGAGGTTAAGGCAGTTGCATGTTCCTCCTGCAGAATGTGGGAGGTAAGGGTCGCCAAGAGTGTCCCTGCTGACTGCATCTGTGGGAAGTGCACCCAACTCCAGCTCCTCGAGAACCGCATTAGGGAACTGGAGCTGGAGCTGGATGAACTTCGGATCATTCGGGAGGCGGAGGAGGTTATTGAGAGGAGTTATAGGGAGGTAGTCACACCTCAGGTAAAATAAGTAGGTAGATGGGTTACCGTCAGAGGAAGGAGAGGGAACCAGCAGGCAGTGCAGGGATCCCCTGTGGCCGTTTCCCTCAACAACAGGTATACCGTTTTGGATACTGTTGCGGGGGACGACTTACCAGGGGTAAGCAATGGGGTACAGGTCTCTGGCACAGAGTCTGTCCCTGTTGCTCAGAAGGGAAGGGGGAAGAGGAGTAGAACATTAGTCATTGGGGACTCCATAGTTAGGGGAACAGATAGGAGGTTCTGTGGGAACGAGAGACACTCACGGTTGGTGTGTTGCCTCCCAGGTGCCAGGGTTCGTGATGTCTCGGATCGTGTTTTTGGGATCTTAATGGGGAGGGGGAGCAGCCCCAAGTCGTGGTCCACATAGGCACCAACGACATAGGTAGGAAGAGAGATGGGGATTTAAGACAGAAATTCAGGGAGCTAGGGTGGAAGCTTAGAGCGAGAACAAACAGAGTTGTTATCTCTGGGTTGTTGCCCGTGCCACGTGCTAGCGAAGCGAGGAATAGGGAGAGAGAGGAGTTGAACACGTGGCTGCAGGGATGGTGTAGGAGGGAGGGTTTTGGTTTCCTGGATAATTGGGGCTCTTTCTGGGGTAGGTGGGACCTCTACAAACAGGATGGTCTTCACCTGAACCAGAGGGGTACCAATATCCTGGGGGGGAGGTTTGCTAGTGCTCTTCGGGGGGGTTTAAACTAATTCAGCAGGGGAATGGGAACCTAAATTGTAGTGCCAGTGTACAGGATGTTGAGAGTAGTGAGGTCAGGGATATGGTTACAAGGACGCAAGAGGGCACTGGCAAGCAAGAACCTGGTTTAAAGTGTGTCTATTTCAACGCCAGGAGCATCCGGAATAAGGTGGGTGAGCTTGCAGCATGGGTTGGTACCTGGAATCTCGATGTAAGTGGCCATTTCGGAGACATGGGTAGAGCAGGGGCAGGAATGGATGTTGCAGATTCCGGGATTTAGATGTTTCAGTAAGAACAGAGAAGATGGTAAAAGAGGGGGGGTGTGGCATTGTTAATCAAGGAGAGTATTACAGCGACAGAAAGGACGTTTGAGGACTCGGCTACTGAGGTAGTATGGGCTGAGGTTAGAAACAGGAGAGGTGAGGTTACCCTGTTGGGAGTCTTTTATAGACCTCCGAATAGTTCCAGAGATGTAGAGGAAAGGATAGTGAAGATGATTCTCGACAGGGGTGAGAGTAACAGGGTAGTTGTTATGGGGGACTTTAACTTTCCAAATATCGACTGGAAATACTATAGTTCGAGTACTTTAGATGGGTCAGTTTTTGTCAAGTGTGTGCAGGAGGGTTTTCTGACACAGTATGTAGACAGGCCAACCAGGGACGATGCCACATTGGATTTGGTACTGGGTAATGAACCCGGCCAGGTGTTAGATTTAGATGTAGGTGAGCACTTTGGCGATAGTGATCACAATTCGGTTAGGTTTACCTTAGCGATGGGCAGGGACAGGTATATACCGCAGGGCAAGAATTATAACTGGGGGAAAGGAAATTATGATGCGATTAGGCAAGATTTAGGATGCGTAGGATGGGGAAGGAAACTGCAGGGGATGGGCACAATCGAAATGTGGAGCTTATTCAAGGAGCAGCTACTGCGTGTCCTTGATAAGTATGTACCTGTCGGACAGGGAGGAAGTTGTCGAGCGAGGGAGCCGTGGTTTACTAAAGAAGTTGAAGCGCTTGTCAAGAGGAAGAAGAAGGCTTATGTTAGGATGAGACGTGAAGGCTCAGTTAGGGCGCTTGAGAGTTACAAGCTAGCCAGGAAGGATCTAAAGGGAGAGCTAAGAAAAGCAAGGAGAGGACACGAGAAGTCATTGGTGGATCGGATCAGGGAAAACCCTAAGGCTTTCTATAGGTATATCAGGAATAAAAGAATGACTAGAGTTAGATTAGGGCCAATCAAGGATAGTAGTGGGAAGTTGTGTGTGGAATCAGAGGAGATAGGGGAAGTGTTCAATGAATATTTTGCGTCAGTATTTACAGTAGAGAAAGAAAATGTTGTCGAGGAGAATACTGAGATTCAGGCTACGAGGCTAGATGGGATTGAGGTTCACAAGGAGGAGGTGTTAGCAATTTTGGAAAGTGTGAAAATAGATAAGTCCCCTGGGCCAGATGGGATTTATCCTAGGATTCTCTGGGAAGCTAGGGAGGAGATTGCAGAGCCTTTGTCCTTGATCTTTATGTCGTCATTGTCGACAGGAATAGTGCCGGAAGACTGGAGGATTGCAAATGTTGTCCCCTTGTTCAAGAAGGGGAGTAGAGACAGCCCTGGTAATTATAGACCTGTGAGCCTTACTTCGGTTGTGGGTAAAATGTTGGAAAAGGTTATGAGAGACAGGATTTATAATCATCTTGAAAAGAATAAGTACATTAGAGATAGTCAGCACGGTTTTGTGACGGGTAGGTCGTGCCTCACAAACCTTATTGAGTTTTTCGAGAAGGTGACCAAACAGGTGGATGAGGGTAAAGCAGTGGATGTGGTGTATATGGATTTCAGTAAGGCGTTTGATAAGGTTCCCCACAGTAGGCTATTGCAGAAAATACGCAAGTATGGGGTTGAAGGTGATTTAGAGCTTTGGATCAGAAATTGGCTAGCTGAAAGAAGACAGAGGGTGGTGGTTGATGGCAAATGTTCATCCTGGAGTTTAGTTACTAGTGGTGTACCGCAAGGATCTGTTTTGGGGCCACTGCTGTTTGTCATTTTTATAAATGACCTGGAAGAGGGTGTAGAAGGGTGGGTTAGTAAATTTGCAGATGACACTAAGGTCGGTGGAGTTGTGGATAGTGCCGAAGGATGTTGTCGGGTACAGAGAGACATAGATAGGCTGCAGAGCTGGGCTGAGAGATGGCAAATGGAGTTTAATGCGGAAAAGTGTGAGGTGATTCACTTTGGAAGGAGTAACAGGAATGCAGAGTACTGGGCTAATGGGAGGATTCTTGGTACTGTAGATGAACAGAGAGATCTTGGTGTCCAGGTGCATAAATCCCTGAAGGTTGCTAACCAGGTTAATAGGGCTGTTAAGAAGGCATATGGTGTGTTAGCTTTTATTAGTACGGGGGTCGAGTTTCGGAGCCACGAGGTCATGCTGCAGCTGTACAAAACTCTGGTGAGACCGCACCTGGAGTATTGCGTGCAGTTCTGGTCACCGCATTATAGGAAGGATGTGGAAGCTATGGAAAGGGTGCAGAGGTGATTTACTAGGATGTTGCCTGGTATGGAGGGAAGGTCTTACGAGGAAAGGCTGAGGGACTTGAGGTTGTTTTCGTTGGAGAGAAGGAGGAGGAGAGGTGACTTAATAGAGACATATAAGATAATCAAAGGGATAGATAGGGTGGATAGTGAGAGTCTTTTTCCTCGGATGGTGATGGCAAACACGAGGGGACATAGCTTCAAGTTGAGGGGTGATAGATATCGGACAGATGTGAGAGGTAGTTTCTTTACTCAGAGAGTAGTAAGGGCGTGGAACGCCCTGCCTGCAGCAGTAGTAGATTCGCCAACTTTAAGGGCATTTAAGTGGACATTGGATAGACATATGGATGAAAATGGAATAGTGTAGGTCAGATGGTTTCACAGGTCGGCGCAACATCGAGGGCCGAAGGGCCTGTACTGCGCTGTAATGTTCTAAATTCTAAATTCTAAGACCTGTTAAGGCACAAGTGAAAAATGCAAGGTTGGATTGCATCTATTTTAATGCAAGGAGTCTTACTAGTAAGGCAGATGAATTGAGGGCATTGATTAGCACATGGGATTATGATATTATTACTATCACAGAGACATGGTTGAGGGAAGGGACAGGACTGGCAGCTCAATATTCCAGGGTATAGAATCTTCAGGTGTGACGGGGGTGGAGGGAGGTGGCATTGCACTGTTGATCAAGGAGTCAATTAATGCAGTAAGGAGGGATGATAGCTTAGAAGGTTCCTCAAATGAGGCCATATGGGTAGAGCTTAAAAACAAAAGGGGGGCAATCACTTGGCTGGGAGTGTACTACAGGCCTCCAAACAGTCAGGGAGAGATAGAGGAGCAGATATGCAGGAAAATCTCAGAGAGGTGTAAATATAATCGGGTAATAATAGTAGGGGATTTCAACTTCCCCAATATCAACTGGGATAGTCTTAGTGCAAAAGGCTTAAAGGGGGTGGAATTCTTAAAGTGTATCAGGAGAGCTTTTTGAGCCAGTACGTAGAAAGTCCTACAAGAGAAGGGGCAGTACTGGACCTAATCCCAGGGAATGAAGCTGGACAAGTGGTAGAAGTGTTAGTGGGGGAAGCATTTTGGGGATAGTGATCATAACTCTGTAAGATTTAAGGTTATGAAAAAGGATAAAGATGGACCAGAAATAAAGGTACTGAATTGGGGGAAGGCCGATTTCAATATGATAAAACAGAATCTGGCCAAAGTGGACTGGGAGCAGCTACTTGTAGAAAAGTCGACATCTGTCCAGTGGGAGTCATTCAAAAAGGAAATAGTGAGAATTCAGAGCCAACATGTACCCATTAAGGTGAAGGGTAGGATCAACAAGTCCAGGGAACCCTGGATTTCAAAGGATATAGAGGATTGGATAAGGGGAAAAAATGAAGGCTTATGGCAGATTCGGAACATTGAATACAGTGGAGGCACGAGAGGAGTATAGAAAGTGTAGGGGGGTACTTAAAAAAGTAATTAGGAGAGCGAAGAGGGGACATGGAAAAACACTGGCAGGCAAGATAAAGGAAAATCCTCAGGCGTTTTATAAGTATATTAAGGGCAAGAGGATAACCAGGGAAAGAGTGGGGCCCATTAGGGACCAAAGTGGCAATGTGTGTGTGTGGAGCCGGAGGACATAGGTGAGGTTTTAAATGATTACTTTGCATCTGTGTTCACTATGGAGAAGGACAATGTAGGTGTAGAGATCAGGGAGGGGTATTGTGATATGCGTGAACAAATTAGCATTGACAAGGAGGAGGTATTAGCTGTTTTAGCGGGCTTAAAAGTGGATAAATCCCCAGACCCAGATGAGATGTATCCTTGGCTGCTATGTGACGCAAGGGAGGAGATAGCAGGGGTTCTGACAGTGAGGGAGTTGCCCTGGGAGCCCTCAACATCGACTCTGGACCCCATGAAGTCTCATGGCATCAGGTCAAACATGGGCATGGTAACCTCCTACTGATTACAACCTACCGCCCTCCCTCAGCTGATGAGTCAGTACACCTCCATGTTGAACACAACTTGGAGGAAGCACTGAGGGTGGCAAGGGCACAAAATGTACTCTGGGTGGGGGACTTCAATGTCCATCACCAAGAGTGGCTCGGTAGCACCACTACTGACCGAGCTGGCCGAGTCCAAAAGGACATATCTGCTAGACTGGGTCTGCAGCAGGTGTTGGGGGAACCAACACGAGGGAAAAGCACACTTGACCTCGTCCTCACCAATCTGCCTGTCGCAGATGCTTCTGTCCATGACTGTATTGGTAGTTGTGACCACCGCACAGTCCTTGTGGAGACGAAGTCCCACCTTCACACTGAGGATACCGTCCATCGTGTTGTGTGGCACTACCACCGTGCTAAATGGGATAGATTTCGAACGGATCTAGCAATGCAAAACTGGGCATCCATGAGGCGCTGTGGGCCATCAGCAGCAGCAGAATTGTACTCAACCACAATCTGTAACCTCATGGCCCGGCATATCCCCCACTCTACCATTACCATCAAGCCAGGAGACCAACCCTGGTTCAATGAAGAGTGCAGGAGGGCATGCCAGGAGCAGCACCAGTCATACCTCAAAATGAGGTGTCAACCTGGTGAAGCTACAACACAGGACTATCTGCGTGCCAAACTGGGTAAACAGCATGCGACAGACAGAGCTAAGCGATCCCATAACCAACGGATCAGATCTAAGCTCTGCAGTCCTGCCACATCCAGCCGTGAATGGTAGTGGACAATTAAACAACTAACTGGAGGAGGTGGCTCCACAAATATCCCCATCCTCAATGATGGGGGAGCCCAGCACATCAGTGTGAAAGATAAGGCTGAAGCATTTGCAACAATCTTCAGCCAGAAGTGCCGAGTTGATGATCCATCTCGGCCTCCTCCTGAAGTCCCCAGCATCACAGATGCCAGACTTCAGCCAATTTGATTCACTCTGCGTGATATCAAGAAACGACTGAAGGCACTGGACACTGCAAAAGCTATGGGCCCTGACAATATTCCGGCAATAGTACTGAAGACCTGTTCTCCAGAACCTGCCGCGCCCCTAGCCAAGCTGTTCCAGTACAGCTACAACACTGGCATCTACCCTACAATGTGGAAAATTGCCCAGGTATGTCCTGTACACAAAAGAGCAGGACAAATCCAACCCAGCCAATTACCGCCCTATCAGTCTACTCTCAATCATCAGTAAAGTGATGGAAGGTGTCATCAACAGTGCCATCAAGTGGCACTTGCTTCGCAATAACCTGCTCAGTGACGCTCAGTTTGGGTTCCGCCAGGGCCACTCAGCTCCTGACCTCATTATAGCCTTGGTTCAAACATGGACAAAAGAGCTGAACTCAAGAGGTGAGTGCAAGTGACTGCCCTTGACATCAAGGCAGCATTTGACCGAGTATGGCATCAAGGAGCCCTAGCAAAACTGAGGTCAATGGGAATCAGGGGGAAAACCCTCCCCTGGCTGGAGTCATACCTAGCGCAAAGGAAGATGGTTGTGGTTGTTGGAGGTCAATCATCTGAGCTCCAGGACATCACTGCAGGTGTTCCTCAGGGTAGTGTTCTAGGCCCAACCATCTTCAGCTGCTTCATCAATGATCTTCCTTCAATCATAAGGTCAGAAGTGGGGATGTTCGCTGATGATTGCACAATGTTTAGCACCATTCGTGACTCCTCAGATACTGAAGCAGTCCATGTAGAAATGCAGCAAGACCTGGACAATATCCAGGCTTGGGCTGATAAGTGGCAAGTAACATTCGCGCCACACAAGTGCCAGGCAATGACCATCTCCAACAAGAGAGAATCTAACCATCTCCCCTTGACATTCAATGGCATTACCATCGCTGAATCCCCCACTATCAACATCCTAGGGGCTATCATTGACCAGAAACTAACTGGAGTAGCTATATAAATACCTTGGCTACAAGAGCAGGTCAGAGGCTGGGAATCCTGCAGCGAGTAACTCACCTCCTGACTCCCCAAAGCCTGTCCACCATCTACAAGGCACAAGTCAGGAGTGTGATGGAATACTCTCCACTTGCCTGGATGGGTGCAGCTCCAACAACACTCAAGAAGCTCGACACCATCCAGGACAAAGCAGCCCGCTTGATTGGCACCCCATCTACAAACATTCACTCCCTCCACCACCGACGCACAGTGGCAGCAGTGTGTACCATCTACAAGATGCACTGCAGCAATGCACCAAGGCTCCTTCGACAGCACCTTCCAAACCTGCGACCTCTACCAACTAGAAGGACAAGGGCAGCAGACGTGTGGGAACTCCACCACCTGCAAGTTCCCCTCCAAGTCACACACCATCCTGACTTGGAACTATATCGCCGTTCCTTCACTGTCGCTGGGTCAAAATCCTGGAACTCCCTTCCTAACAGCACTGTGGGTGTACCTACCCCAAATAGACTGCAGCGGTTCAAGAAGGCAGCTCACTGCTACCTTCTCAAGGGCAATTAGGGATGGGCAATAAAGCTGGCCTAGCCAGCGACGCCCACATCCCTGAATGAATAAAAAAAAAAATTTCAAATCCTCTGTGGCCACAGGAGAGGTACCAGAGGATTGGAGGACAGCAAATATGGTACCATTATTCAAAAAGGGTAGTAGGGATAAGCCAGGTAATTACAGGCCGGTGAGTCTAACATTAGTGGTAGGGAAACTATTTGGAAAGAATTCTGAGGGACACTTGGAGAGGCAGGGATTAACCAAGGATAGTCAGCATGGCTTTGCCAGAGGGACATCATGTCTCACAACCTTGATTGAATTATTCGAGGTGACTAGATGTGTAGATGAGGGTAAAGTTGATGTAATCTACATGGACTTCAGTCAGGCTTTTCATAAGGTCCCGCATGGGAGGTTGGTTAAGAAGGTAAGAGCCCATGGGATCCAGGGCAATTTGACAAATTGGATCCAAAATTGGCTCAGTGGCAGGAGGCAGAGGGTGATGTTCGTGGGTTGTTTTCGCGATTGGAAGCCTGTGACCAGTGGTGTACCACAGGGATCGGTGCTGGGACCCTTGCTGTTTGTAGTGTACTTTAATAATTTAGACGTGAATATAGGAGGTATGATCAGTAAGTTCACAGATGACACAAAAATTGGTGGTGTCGTAAATAGTGAAGAGGAAAGCCTAAGATTACAGAACAATATAGATGGGCTGGTAAGATGGGCAGAGCAGTGGCAAATGGAGTTTAATCCTGAGAATTGTGAGGTTGGAGGACTAACAAAGCAAGGAAATATACAATGGATGGTAGGACCCTAGGAAGTACAGAAGGACAGAGGGACCTTGGTGTATTTGTCCATAGATCACTGAAGGCAGCAGCACAGGTAGATAAGGTGGTTAGGAAGGCATATGGGATACTTGCCTTTATTAGCCGAGGCATAGAATATAAGAGCAGGGAGGTTATGATGGAGCTGTACAAAATGCTAGTTAGACCACAGCTGGAGTACTGTGTACAGTTCTGGGCTCCACACTATAGGAAGGATGTGATTGCACTAGAGAGAATGCAGAGGAGATTCACCAGGATGTTGCCTGGGCTGGAGCATTTCAGTTGTGAAGAGAGACTGAAAAGGCTGGGGTTGTTTTCCTTAGAACAGAGAAGGCTGAGGGGGGACCTGATTGAGGTATACAAAATTATGAGGGGCATTGATAGGTTAGATAGGAAGAAACTTTTTCCCTTAGCGGAGGGGTCAATAACCAAGGGGCATAGATTTAAGGCAAGGGGCAGGAGGTTTAGAGGGGATTTGAAGAAAAAAATGTTCACCCAGAGGGTGGTTGGAATCTGGAAAACACTGCCTGAAGGGGTGGTAGAGGCAGGAACCCTCACAACATTTAAGCAGTATTTAGATGAGCACTTGAAACGCCATAGCATACAAGGCTATGGGCCAAGTGCTGGAAAATGGGATTAGAATAGTTAGGTACTTGATGGCCAGCATAGACATGATGGGCCAAAGGGCCTGTTTCTGTGCTGTTAGGAATTAACGTGTCTTTTTCTGGGTGGCAGGCAGCGACTAGTGGGGTACCACAGGGATCAGTGCTTGGGCTCCAGCTATTCACAATATATATTAATGACTTGGGTGAGGGAACTAAATATTTCATTTCCAAGTTTGCAGACGACACAAAGCTGGGGCGGAATGTGAGCTGTGAGGAGGATGCAAAGAGGCTCCAATGTGATTTGGACAAGTTGAGTGAGTGGGCAAATGCATGGCAGATGCAGTATAATGTGGATAAATGTGAGGTTATCCACTTTGGTAGCAAAAACAGGAAGGCAGATTATCTGAATGGTGATAGATTGGGAAAGGTGGAGGTGCAACGAGACCTGGGTGTCCTTGTACACCAGTAGCTGAAAGCAAGCATTCAGGTGCAGCAAACAGTTAGGAAGGCGAATGGTATGTTGGCCTTCATTGCAAGAGGATTTGAGTACAGGAGCAAGGATGCCTTACTGCAGCTATACAGGGCCTTGGTGAGACCACATCTGGAATATTGTGTGTAATTTTGGTCTCCTTATCTGAGGAAGGATGTTCTTGCCATGGAGGGAGTGCAAAGAAGATTTACTAGGCTGATTCCTGGGATGGCAGGATTGACGTACGAGGAGAGATTGGGTCGACTAGGCCTATATCCACCAGAGTTTAGAAGAATGAGAGGGGATCTCATAGAAACCTATACAATTCTAACAGGACTAGACAGGCTAGATGCAGGAAGGATGTTCCCGATGGCGGGGGAGACCAGAACCAGCAGTCACTGTCTCAGGATACGGGGTATGCCATTTAGAACCGAGATGAGGAGAAATTTCTTCACTCAGAGGGTGGTGAACCTGTGGAATTCTCCACCGCAGAAGGCAGTGGAGGCCAAGTCATTAAATATATTCAAGAAGGAGACAGATATATTTCTTAATGCCAAAGGGATCAAGGGATATGGGGAGAAAGTGGGAACAGGGTACTGAATTAACAGTGATTCCTGACAACGCTGCCTGCCACTGACGTCATCAGGCTGCGCCGCGGTGCGCACATGCACAGACGGTCTCCTGCTCTCTGCGCACGCGCTGCGTTCCAGCTTGCCAGGACTGGTTAGCGCATGTGCCGATGACGTCATTGCGTGACGTGTGCTTCTTCGGGCAACGCGCCTGGTCGGCCTCTGCGCATGCACTTTCTGCAACGCCAACGGGTATTCACACATGCGTCAAAGCTTCGGCGCAAGTTTCTGAAAGTGGAAGGAGAAGAGGTTTCGTTGGGCATTTTATCGCAATTATTTAGTCCTTTTGGAGATTTCAGTCTGCTTCATTTTTATAAGACAGAGGAGATTGCTCCAAGGTAAGTTGCTCTGCTATTGTAAGTTGCTCTGAAAACATTTCCATTGTCTGGGACACGGCATGTGCTCCAGTCCACTGCACTGCACTAAAACCCTTTCCATTGTCTGGGACTGTGTGCAGGCAGTACATGTGCTTCAGTCCCTGTTGTAAGTTGCTCTGTTCCTGCACCCATCAGAGCTGTGCACATGGACACACAGCCACATGTTTCCCCATCCGCCCTTGAAACAACCATGCAGAGCCTTGTGAGACTCCGCAATTGCCAGCTGCTGCCTGTCAAGCAGAGAGGGCATCCAAAGCGGTCAAGCACTTGGGGAACATTCAGAAAGAAGAAACTGAGCACAGAAAGAAACAAGCATGCCGTGTGAATGCTCTTGCTGAGTACACAACTGGTGAGGTGGGAGTGCAGCCACACCGTTCTCCATCCTCAGTGTTTCTTGAAGGCAAAGGTAGATAAGAGCGAAAGAAATGGAAGGTGATGCTGATAGTAGTAGCCAGGATTAAATGGGAGTGGGTGGGAACATAGAGCATAGAACAGAGAACAGTACAGCACAGTACAGGCCCTTCGGCCCACGATGTTGTGCCGAACCTTTAACCTACTCTAGGATCAAACTACCTACATACCCTTCATTCTACTATCATGCATGTACCTATCCAAGAGTCGCTTAAATGTCCCGAATGTAGCTGCTTCTACTACCACCGCTGGCAGTGCATTCCACACACCCACCACTCTCTGTGTAAAGAACCTACCTCTGACATCTCCCCGAAACCTTCCTCCAATCACCTTAAAATTATGCCCCCTGGTGATAGCCCTTTCCACCCTGGGAAAAAGTCTCTGACTATCCACTCTATCTATGCCTCTCATCATCTTGTACCCCTCTATCAAGTCACCTCTCATCTTTCTTCGCTCCAATGAGAAAAGCCCCAGCTCCCTCAACCTTTCTTCGTAGGACATGCCCTCCAGTCCAGGCAGCATCCTGGTAAATCTCCTCTGCACCCTCTCTAAAGCTTCCACATCCTTCCTATAATGAGGCGACCAGAACTGAACACAATATTCCAAGTGTGGTCGAACCAGGGCCTTATAGAGCTGCAGCATAACCTCGCGGCTCTTAAACTCAATCCCCCTGTTAATGAAAACCAACACACCATACGCCTTCTTAACAACCCTATCAACTTGGGTGGCAACTTTGAGCGATCTATGGACATGGACCCCAGGATCCCTCTGTTCCTCCACACTACCAAGAATCCTGTCTTTAAGCCTGTATTCTGCATTCAAATTCGACCTTCCAAAATGAATCACTTCACACTTTTCCAGGTTGAAATCCATCTGCCACTTCTCAGCCCAGCTCTGCATCCTGTCAATGTCCCGTTGCAACCTACAACAGCCTTCCACACTATCCACAACTCCAGCAACCTTCGTGTCATCGGCAAACTTGCTAACCCAGCCTTCCACTTCCTCATCCAAGTCATTTATAAAAATCACAAAGAGCAGAGGTCCCAGAACAGATCCCTGCGGAACACCACTGGTCACCGAGCTCCAGGCTGAATACTTTCCATCTACTACCACCCTCTGTCTTCTATGGGCCAGCCAATTCTGTATCCAGACAGCCAACTTTCCCTGTAAACCACACCTCCTTACTTTCTGAATGAGCCTACCATGGGGAACCTTATCAAGCGCCTTGCTAAAATCCATATACACCACATCCACTGCTCTTCCTTCATCAATGTGTTTTGTCATATCTTCAAAGAATTCAATAAGGCTTGTGAGGCATGACCTGCCCCTCACAAAGCCATGCTGACTATCTCTAATTAAACTATGCTTTTCCAAATAATCATAAATCCTGTCTCTCAGAATCCTCTCCAATAGTTTGCCCGCTACCGACATAAGACTCGACTGGTCTATAATTCCCAGGGTTATCCCTATTCCCTTTCTTGAACAAGGGAATAACATTTGCCACCCTCCAATCATCTGGTACTACTGCAGTGGACAGTGAGGGCGCAAAGATCATTGCCAAAGGCACGGCAATCTCTTCCCTCCCTTCCCATAATATCCTTTGGTATATCCCATCTGGCCCCGGGGACTTATCTATCCTCATGTCTTTCAAAATTTCCAGCACATCCTCCTTCTTAACATCAACCTGTTCGAGCATATCAGCCTGTTTCACACTGTCCTCACAAACGACCAGGTCCCTCTCACTAGTGAATACTGAAGCAAAGTATTCATTTAGGACCTCCCCTACCTCCTCCGACTCCAGGCACAAGTTCCCTCCACTATCCCTGATCGGCCCTACTCTCACTCTGGCCATCCTCTTGTTCCTCACATAAGTGTAGAACGCCTTAGGATTTTCCTTAATCCTACCCACCAAGACTTTTTCATGTCCCCTTCCAGCTCTCCTAAGTCCATTCTTCAGTTCCTTCCTGGCTACCTTGTAACCCTCTAGAGCCCTGTCTGATCCTTGCTTCCTCAACCTTCGGTAAGCTTCCTTCTTCCTCTTGACTAGCTGTTTCACATCTCTTGTCATCCAAGGTTCCTTCACCCTACCATCCCTTCCTTGCCTCATCGGGACAAACCTATCCAGCAGTCGCAGCAAGTGCTCCCTAAACAACCTCCACATTTCTGTCGTGCATTTCCCTGAGAACATCTGTTCCCAATTTATGCTCCCCAGTTCCTGCCTAATAGCATTGTAATTTCCCCTCCCCCAATTAAATATTTTCCCATCCCGTCTGCTCCTATCCCTCTCCATGACTATAGTAAAGGTCAGGGAGTTGTGATCACTATCACCAAAATGCTCTCCCATCGATAGATCTGCCACCTGGCCTGGTTCGTTGCCAAGCACCAAATCCAACATAGCCTCCGCTCTAGTCGGCCTATCTACATATTGAGTCAGGAAACCTTCCTGGACACACCTGACAAAATCTGCTCCATCCAAACTATTTGCACTAAGGAGGTTCCAAATCAATATTAGGGAAGTTGAAGTCACCCATGACAACACCCCTGTTACTTCTGCACCTTTCCAAAATCTTCCTCCCAATCTGTTCCTCCGTGTCTCTGTTGCTATTGGGGGGTCTATAGAAAACTCCCAATAAAGTGACTGCTCCTTTCCTGTTTCTGACTTTATGCGCACGAGTAACATAACCGCTAGCAGGGAACAGCTGGGCTAAATGGCCAGCTTTATGTTCATAGTCCAAAAGAAATGTGCTTCTTTTCCAGCACCCTCACATCATTCATGTTTTCCCTGAGAGCAGCATTGAACCATCACGAGATAGGGGCAGTTACATCATCCTGACTCCGACAGCTGAGGTGGGTACTAAGTGATTCATTGGCTGTGTTATCAGTACATGCCTTTACCGCAGAACATAAAGCATTCTCAACAGTAATTTCATTGGAGGGAAGCTCTGACACTCATGTTCTTTCCTTATTTCTTTTCATGTAAAACATGCTGTCGAGAAAACAATCCTTGAGACTTAAGGTCAGCATTCAAGCAATGAAGGCAACTAGATCATGCTGCGGAGCTCGTCACGATGTGGAAAGGAACATTGCATTTATGGATGAATTGGGAATGCACATTGGGATGCGTTTGGGGAACATTCACCAAGAATAGACTGAGCTCAGAATCTTGTGACTTTGCCTTCTTCACATGGACAATACAGTAGTGGAATAGAGAGCCAAGCATTCATTCACCACATGGCTCTCCAGGAACAATCTCTTTAGCTGTGCATAGCAGAGACTCAGCCTGTCTGTCTAACGGGAATGCTGGACACAACATTCATGTATCCATGCACAGCAGTGTCTCGAATGTTTAATGTACTTAATAAAATTTCTCAATAATTAAACCTGGAATTGTTGAGGTTTTTGATGTTATTTTCCCGACTTTGCAACTGCACCAGATATTCAACTGTGGTGTGGTCCTTGGGGCGGGTGGGGGGGGGGGCGTTGTGAGGGGGAAGAGGGAGGGGGTTGTGAAGGAGTGGGGGGGAGGGGGGGGAAGGGTGGGGAGGTGGGGGGAGGTAGAGAGGGGGGGTGGGGGGGTCGTGGGAGGGAGTTAAATTCAGAAGCTCCTGAAGAGAGGGATGCAAAAGGCAGGGACCAGAGAGCTGCAATGCCTGAAGTACAGTTGAGATGTAGGGGAGAAAGCGGCTGGATGGGGGATCTGCAGCTGGAGAGAACGGCTGGATGAAGAGGGCCGGAAGCAAGAGGCCGTAGAGAGCCGCGGGGAGCAAGTGGCCGAAGACCTTGGTGTCGCCGGGTGCAGGTAAGTTTGCGAAGTCTTTTGCCGTTGCAAATTTATGGCACATGTGTAGAAAAACGCACCCCCTCCCCCTCACGCTGTTGTCTCCGGCCGCTCCGCTTCCCTCCGTCACTGGGCCGTTCGCTCGCCCACTCGCCGACCGCTCCGCTCCTACCAGGCCCGCTCCGCTCCCCCCACCCTCCCCGGCCCACGCCCCCCTGCCTCCCTCCCTCCCCGGTCCGTGCCCCCTCTCCCTCCCTCCCTCCCTGGCCCGTGACCCCACCCCTCCCCATCCCGCGCCCCCTCTCCCTCCCTCCCTCCCTCCCCGGCCCGCGCCCCCCTCCCTCCCCGGCCCACGCCTCCCTCCCTCCCTCCCTGGCCCGCGCTCCCCCTCCCCGGCCCGTGCCCCCCCTCCCTCCCTCCCTCCCCGGCCTGCGCCCCCCCTCCCTCCCTCCCACCCTGGCCCGCGCCCCCAGGGGTCTCCTCCACTACCTGCCTGATCCTTTTTGACTGCCTGGTGGTCACCCATGCCCTCTCTTCCTGTATACTCTTAAGCTGTGGGGTGACCACATCTATAAACGTGCTATCCACCTAGCTCTCATCCTCACGAATGTACTGCAGTGTCACCAGCTGCCGCTCAAGTTCCAAAACCTGGAGCTCAAGCTGCTGCAATTGACAACACTTTCTGCACAAATGGTTCTCCAGGATACGGGAAGCATCCAGGAGCTCCCACATAGCACAGAGATGCACTTTCGAGGTTGAAGCACCCCTGCCATTCCTTTATTTATTAGTTGCCCCTTTGCTACTGCTAAAAAAAAGAGAGCTTACTCATACTACAACACCATAGAATTTATTAGTAAAACCTTACTAGTCCTGATAAATCTTACGAATAATCAATACAGTTCACTCGTTAAAATAAACCTTACTCAAAAAACGTAATACTCACCAGCTCCTCACTTGTTTCTTATTATTCATATTTAATTTTTTACTAGTTTTTACTTTGCCAGTTGTTGAAAAACAGTAATTCAGCTATTTACACAAGCACCGTAACAGTAGTGTACAAACCCAGCTATTTATAGATATTCCCTAACAGCAGTTACTCACCAACCAATCACCTTGCAGCTTTCCTGTAATGTCACTGTTCACGTGTTTTTTTCAAACTCAGGCGCAGCTCGACTCTGCTCCACTGCTCTCCTGGAAGGTAAGTGATGTAGGCTGCGATCTTTGGGCTTTATTTAACTGCTCCCCTCTCCGTGTACCTCCCATAGGCCGACTCCTCTCTGTTGCTGTCCCGGAAGGTAAGTGCTGGTAGAAGATTTTTGGGTTCCCTTTTGTGTTGACTGCTATTCTCCTATTTTCTCTTTGTCAGTCTTATTTTCCTCTTCATTTCCCCTCTCAACTTATGTAAATTCGTTGGAGGCAGTACAGAGAAGGTTTACTAGACTAATACCTGGAATGGGCGGGTTGTCTTATGAGGAAAGATTGGACAGACTAGGCTTGTATCCGTTGGAATTTAGAAGAGTAAGAGATGACTTGATTGAAACATATAAGATCCTGAGGGGTCTTGATAGGGTGGATGTGGAAAGGGTGTTTCCCCTTGTGGGAGAATCTAGAACTAGGGGTCACTGTTTAAAAATAAGGAGTTGCCCATTTAAGACAGAGATGAGGAAAAATTTCTTCTCACAGAGGGTCGTGAGTCTTTGGAATTCTCCTCCTCAAAAGGTGGTGGAAGCAGAGTCTTTGAATATTTTTAAGGCAGAGGGAGATAGATTCTTGATAAGAAAGGGGGTGGATGGTTATCGGGGGTAGGTGGAAATGTGGAATAATCAGTTCAGCCATGAACTTATTGAATGGCAGAGCAGGCTCGAAGGGCTGAGTGGCCTCCTCCTGCTCCTAGTTCGTATATTCGTATGTATTGCATTTGACCTGGTTCTCACTTGAAGAATTCACCTGACATGCATCATACACCCTCTTCTCGTTGCATCATATTCTCTATTCCATCATCAACCAAGGAGCCCTGGCTTTGGTTCCCATACCTTTCACCCCTGTTGGAATATACATAGCCTGTACCTGAAACATCTCCTCCTTAAAAGAACAAAGAACAGTACAGCACAGGAACAGGCCATTCGGCCGTCCAAGCCTGCGCCGACTTGATGCCTGCCTAAACTAAAACCTTCTGCACTTCCGGGGACCGTATCCCTCTATTCCCTTCCTATTCATGTATTTGTCAAGATGCCTCTTAAACGTCGCTATCGTACCTGCTTCCACCACCTCCCCCGGCAGCAAGTTCCAGGCACTCACCACCCTCTGTGTAAAGAACCTGCCTCGCACATCCCCTCTAAACTTTGCCCCTCTCACATTAAACCTATGTCCCCTAGTAACTGACTCTTACACCCTGGGAAAAAGCTTCTGACTATCCACTCTGTCCATGCCGCTCATAACTTTGTAAACCTCTATCATGTCGCCCCTCCACCTCCGTCATTCCAGTGAAAACAATCCGAGTTTATCCAACCTCTCCTCATAGCTAATGCCCTCCAGACCAGGCAACATCCTGGTAAACCTCTTCTGTACCCTCTCCAAAGCATCCACGTCCTTCTGGTAATGTGGCGACCAGAATTGCATACAATATTCTAAGTGTGGCCTAACTAAAGTTCTGTACATGACTTGCCAATTTTTATACTCTATGCCCCGACCAATGAAGGCAAGCATGCCGTATGCCTTCTTGACTACCTTATCCACCTGCATTGCCACTTTCAGTGACCTGTGGACCTGTACACCCAGATCTCTCTGCCTGTCAATACTCCTAAGGGTTCTGCCATTTACTGTATACTTCCCACCTGCATTAGACCTTCCAAAATGCATTACCTCACATTTGTCCGGATTAAACTCCATCTGCCATTTCTCCGCCCAAGTCTCCAACCGATCTATATCCTGCTGTATCCTCTGACAATCCTCATCACTATCCGCAACTCCACCAACCTTTGTGTCGTCCGCAAACTTACTAATCAGACCAGCTACATTTTCCTCCAAATCATTTATATATACTACAAACAGCAAAGGTCCCAGCACTGATCCCTGCAGAACACCACTAGTCACATCCCTCCATTCAGAAAAACACCCATCCACTGTTACCCTCTGTCTTCTATGACCGAGCCAGTTCTGTATCCATCTTGCCAGCTCACCTCTGATCCTGTGTGACTTCACTTTTTGTACCAGTCTGTCATGAGGGACCTTGTCAAAGGCTTTACTGAAGTCCATGTAGATAACATCCACTGCCCTTCCTTCATCAATCATCTTTGTCACTTCCTCAAAAAACTCAATCAAATTAGTGAGACACGACCTCCCCTTCACAAAACCATGCTGCCTCTCGCTAATAAGTTTGTTTGTTTCCAAATGGGAGTAAATCCTGTCCCGAAGAATCCTCTCTAATAATTTCCCTACAACTGACGTAAGGCTCACCAGCCTATAATTTCCTGGATTATCCTTGCTACCCTTCTTAAACAAAGGAACAACATTGGCTATTCTCCAGTCCTCTGGGACCTCACCTGTAGCCAATGAGGATGCAAAGATTTCTGTCAAGGCCCCAGCAATTTCTTCCCTTGCCTCCCTCAGTATTCTGGGGTAGATCCCATCAGGACCTGGGGACATATCTACCTTAATGCTTTGCAAGACGCCCAACACCTCCTCCTTCTTGATAATGAGATGACCGAGACTATCTACACTCCCTTCCCTCGACTCATCATCCACCAAGTCCTTCTCTTTGGTGAATACTGATGCAAAGTATTCATTTAGTACCTCGCCCATTTCCTCTGGCTCCACACATAGATTCACTTCTCTGTCCTTGAGTGGGCAACCCTTTCCCTGGTTACCCTCTTGCTCTTTATATATGTGTAAAAAGCCTTGGGATTTTCATTAATCCTGTTTGCCAATGACTTTTCATGACCCCTTTTAGCCCTCCTGACTCCTTGCTTAAGTTCCTTCCTACTGTCTTTATATTCCTCAAGGGATTCATCTATTCCTAGCCTTCCAGCCCTTACAAATGCTTCCTTTTACTTTTTGACTAGGCTCACAATATCCCGCGTTATCCAAGGTTCCTGAAACTTCCCAAATTTATCCTTCTTCCTCACAGGAACATGCTGGTCCTGGATTCTAATCAACTGACGTTTGAAAGACTCCCACATGTCAGATGTTGATTTACCCTCAAACAGCTGCCCCCAATCTAAATTCTTCAGTTCCTGCCTAATATTGTTAGAATTAGCCTTCCCCCAATTTAGCACCTTCACCCGAGGACTACTCTTATCCTTATCCACAAGTACCTTAAAACTTACGGAATTATGGTCACTGCTCCCGAAATGCTCCCTTACTGAAACTTCGACCACCTGGCCGGGCTCATTCCCCAATACCAGGTCTAGTACGGCCCCATCCCTAGTTGGACTATCTACATATTGTTTCAAGAAGCCCTCCTGGATGCTCCTTACAAATTCTGCCCCATCTAAGCCCCTTGCACTAAGTGAGTCCCAGTCAATATAGGGGAAGTTAAAATCACCCACCACCACAACCCTGTTACCTTTACATCTTTCCAAAAAAGGACACTCATTGATTCCATAACAGATTTTCCTGAGATCTTTTGGTCCCATTTTATCCTGGTTAGATCCCTTCTCATCCCATTGAAGTTAGCCTCTTCCAATTTAGGTTTTCTACTTCAGATTGTTCTTTGCTCTAGTCTAAACCTTATGATCACTTTTAACCAAGTGCTCCCCACAGACACTTAGTCCACTTGGCCCACCTCATTTCCCGGCACCAGATCCAGCAATACCTCCTTCCTAGTTGGACTGAGAACATACTAGTCAAGGAAGTTCCCTTGAATACATTTCAGAAATTCCTCCCTCTCCTTACTGTTACGATTATCTAGTTCATAGTTTGTATTAATATTTTAGAGGTCACTTTTAGTTTTCAGGAAATTTAATGTATAGATGTAAGATAATTGAAATTCTGGAATTCTAAAGGTTGCAGGATCACCCTAGAGATTTAACTTTCAAAGATCTTCCCATGTGTACTTACAGAGACAGATTTAGAGAGAGGTGAGAACCATAAAACAGTAGGTGGGCTCATTTGGTTAGGGGACAGAAGCCAGTCTGTCTATCAAGAATTGCCCTGTCTTTGTTGGAGTATAAATTATTCATATGGGTATTTGAAATCAGAGATGATTTGGAGTTGGAGATAATTCGTTTAAATTGCCATCTGGGACACCCCAGATGTACCATTTGCTTTGGAGATAGATGATGCAGGGAGAGGCCTGTTGGTCAGGTGTTTTTATCTCTTTGGTTTGCTCACAGAAAGGCAACTGGGCTCAGGAGCAGAGAGGCCATCAGGGACTGGGGTGTTTCTGATTTGAGTGAGATCCATGCTCATGCTGGGGATATCCAGGTTCATGAGGCATCGAAGGAGATGGAGGGTTTGTATAGCCGAATACTAGAGTGAGTGCAGCGAAGGTTTACCAGACTGATTCCTGGGATGGTCGGACTGACGTATGAGGAGAGATTGAGTCATTTAGGATTATATTTGCTGGAGTTCAGAAGAGTGAGGGGGGATCTCATAGAAACCTATAAAATTCTAACAGGACTTGACAGGGTAGATGCAGGAAGGATGTTCCCGATGGTGGGGGAATCCAGAACCAGGGGTCATAGTCAAAGGATACAGGGTAAACCTTTCAGGACTGAGATGAGGAGAAATTTCTTCACCCAGAGTGTGGTGAACCTGTGGAATTCACTATCACAGAAAGCAGTTGAGGCCAAAACATTGTATGTTTTCAAGAAGGAGTTAGATATAGCTCTTGGGTCTAAAGGGATCAAAGGGTATGGGGAGAAAGCGGGAACAGGTTACTGAGTTGAATGATCAGCCATGATCATAATGAATGGCAGAGCAGGCTCGAAGGGCCGAATGGCCTACTCCTGCTCCTATTTTCTATGTTTCTATGGGAATCCCCAGGAAATCTCAAATCTCAGAAGATAGCTGAGAAACTAAAGAAAATCGAAGTGAATTCCTAAGAGCTGTGGTTCACTTTGGATTGGTCCCAGGAGAAGTGAATAAACTACCAAGAGCCTGTAAAGTATGGGGGAACTCTTGGGTGGAAGTAAAAGTCAAATGGGGAGCATTCTGTAAAGATTTAGAGTTTAAAATATACGTCTTCATGTTCTATTAGCTTTTAAGTTTAAAGAAAAAGTGATTTCAAATTGTAGCATTGTTAGTAATGCAAACTTTGTTTAACTCTTGTACAGTAAAGCTTTTTGTTTAAAAAAAGTGAAATCTTGTGGCGTAATTCCTTCAGTTATAATTGGGAGTTTGAATTTCTTTTTAAAAAGTTACTGCTCTCTAACGGGATCGCAACAACTTGTCCTTTACTCTAAAATTATACAAATCAATATTTAGATCATTAAAATCCCCCAATATCACTACTCTATAGTTCTGCACTTCTCTGTCATTTCCCTGCAGATGTGCTCCTCTATCTCTCTCTCACAGTATCTAGAAACATAGAAACAAAGACATAGAAAATAGGAGCAGGAGTAGGCCATTCGGCCCTTCAATCCTGCTCCGCCATTCATTATGATCAAGGCTGATCATCCAACTCAGTAACCTGTTCCCGCTTTCGCCCCGTACCCTTTGATCCCTTTAGACCCAAGAGCTATATCTAACTCCTTCTTGAAAACATACAATGTTTTGGCCTCAACTGCTTTCTGTGGTAGCAATTTCCACAGGCTCACCACACTCTGGGTGAAGAAATTTCTCCTCATATCAGTCCTGAAAGGTTTACCCTGTATCCTTAGACTATGACCCCTGGTTCTGGACTCCCCCACCATCGGGAACATCCTTCCTGCATCTACCCTGTCAAGTCCTGTTAGAATTTTATAGGTTTCTATGAGATCCCCCCTCACTCTTCTGAACTCCAGCGAATATAATCCTAACCAACTCAATCTCTCCTCATACGTCAGTCCCACCATCCCAGGAATCAGTCTGGTAAACCTTCGCTGCACTCCCTCTACAGCAAGAACATCCTTCCTCAGATAAGGAGACCAAAACTGCACACAATATTCCAGGTGTAGCCTCACCAAGGCCCTGTATAATTGCAGCAAGACATCCCTGCTCCTGTACTCGAATCCTCTCGCTATGAAGGCCAACATACCATTTGCCTTTTTTACCGCCTGTTGCACCTGCATGCTTACCTTCAGTGACTGGTGTACGAGAACACCCAGGTCTCGTTACATATTCCCCTCTCTCAGTTTATAGCCATTCAGATAATAATCTGCCTTCCTGTTTTTGCTACCAAAGTGGATAACCTCACATTTATCCACATTATACTGCATCTGCCATGCATTAGCCCACTCACTCAACTTGTCCAAATCACCCTGAAGCCTCTCTGCATCCTCCTCACAACTCACCCTCCCACCCAGTTTTGTGTCATCTGCAAATTTGGAGATTTAACATTTAGTTCCCTCGTCTAAATCATTAATATATATTGTGAACAGCTGGGGTCCTAGCACCGATCCCTGCGGTACCCCACTAGACACTGCCTGCCATTTGGAAAAAGACCCATTTATCCCTATTCTTTGTTTCCCGTCTGCCAACCAATTTTCTAACCATTGCAATACACTACCCCCAATCCCATGCACTTTAATTTTACACGCTAATCTCTTATGTGGGACTTTGTCGAAAGCCTTCTGAAAGTCCAAATAAACCACATCCACAGAATCCCCCTCATCAACTCTACTAGTTACATCCTCGAAGAATTCGAGTCGATTTGTCAAGCATGATTTCCCTTTCATAAATCCATGCTGACTCTGCCTGATTCTACCACTGTTCTCTAAGTGCTCTGCTATAAAATCTTTGATAATGGACTCTAGAATTTTCCCCACTACCGACATCAGGCTGACTGGTCTATAAATCCCTGTTTTCTCTCTACCTCCCTTTTTAAATAGTGGGGTTACATTAGCTACCTCAATCTGTTAGAACTGTTCCAAAGTCTATAGAATCTTGGAAGATGACCACCAATGCATCCACTATTTCTAGGGCCACTTACTTAAGTACTCTGGGATGTAGATTATCAGGCCCTGGGGATTTATCGGCCTTCAATCCCATCAATTTCCCCAACACCATTTCTCTACTAATACTGATTTCTTTCAGTTCCTCTCTCTCACTAAGCCCTGTGTTCCCCAACATTTCTGTTATGATATTTGTGTCCTCCTTTGTGAAGACAGAACCAAAGTATGCATTTAGTTGGTCAGCCATTTCTTTATTCCCCATAATAAATTCCCGTTTTTGACTTTAACGGACCTACATTTGTCTTCACCAATCTTTTTCTCTTCACATACCTATAGAAACTTTTACAGTCAGTTTTTATGTTCCCTGCAAGCTTGCTCTAGACTCTATTTTCTCCTTCTTAATCAATCCCATGGTCCTCCTTTGCTGAATTCTAAACTGCTCCCAATCCTCAGGTCTGTTGTTTTTCCTGACAAATTTATATGCCTCTTCCTTGGATCTAATGCTATCTCAAATTTCCCTTGTAAGCCATGGTTTGTCTACCTTTCCCGTTTTACTTTTTCAGGCTTTATGTTACTTTTGGAGGCTTATAGAATGCCCCCAATAGTGTGATCATACCCTATTTGCTTCTCAACTCTAACCAAATTGATTCTTTCTTTTCCATCTCAAGAACATCCTCCCTTTCTAACACGACAATGTCTTCGCTAATCAGTACTGCCACCCCCACCTCCCTTTTTTCCTTCCGTATCTTTTCTCAACACTTTGTATTCTTGAATATTAAATCCTCACCATACCTTTCCATTATTGCCACTACATCATATTCCTACATGACTATTTGTGCTTGTAGCTCCACCAACCTTATTTACCACACTTTTTCTGTTTACAAGTTTAACTAATTTGCTTGAATCTTTTGATGTGGTAACAGAGAGGGTTGATGAGGGTAATGTGGTTTACATGGACTTCCAAAAATGTTTGATAAAGTGCCACATAACAGGCTTGTGAACAAAGTTGAAGTCCATGGAATAAAAGGGACAATGGCACCATGAAAGCAGTAACAGGTTACTGAGTTGGATGATCAACCATGATCATAATGAATGGCGGAGCAGGCTCGAAGGGCCGAATGGCCTACTTTTGCTCCTATTTTCTATGTTTCTATGAAATTGCTAAGTGACAACAAACAGAGAATAGTGATGAATTGTCGATTTTCAGACTGGAGGAAGGGATACAGTGGGGTTCCTCAGGGGTCTGTGCTCGGACACCTGCTTTTCTTGATGTCTATTAATGACATAGACTTGGGTGTACAGGGCACAATTTCAAAGTTTGCAGATGACACAAAACTTTTTTATTATTCGTTCATGGGTTGTGCGCATCGCAGGCTAGGCCAGCATTTATTGCCCATCCCTAATTTCCCAGGCCATTTAAGAGTCAAGCGCTTTGCTGTGGGTCTGGAGTCACATGTAGGCCAGACCAGGTAAGGACAGCAGATTTCCTTCCCTCAAGGCCGTTCGTGAATCAGATGCGTTTTGAACAACAATCGACAATGGTTTCATGGTCATCATTAACTAGCTTTTAAATCCAGATTTTTATTAATTGAATTCAAATTTCATTTATGGCTCAAATGCAGGGTACAGGGAAGACTGGAAGAGTCATAGTGATAGTCAGGGGAACAGACAGGCGTTTCTGTGGCCGCAGATGTGAATTCAGGGTGGTGCGTTGCCTCCCTGGTGCCAGGGTCAAGGGTGTCACTGAGCGGCTGCAGGGCATCCTGAAGGGCGAGGGTGAACAGCCAGCAATCATGGTCCACATCGGAACCAAAGACATAGGTAGAAAGAGGGATGTGGTCCTGCACTCAGAATTTAGGAGCTAGGTAAGAAATTAGCAAGCAGGACCTCAAAAGTAGTCATCTCCGGATTACTGCCAGCGACACGCGCAAGTGAGTGTAGAAAGAGAAGGATAATACAGATGAATGCATGGCTGGAAAGATGGTGCAGGAAGGAGAGCTTTAGATTCCTGGGACATTGGAACCTGCTCTGGGGGATATGGGACCTGTACAGGCTGGACGGGTTGCACCTGAACAGAGCCAGGACTGAGTTCCTTTGCAAGATGTTTTGCTTGTGCTGTAGGTGAAAATCTGAACTAGTTTGGCAGGGGAATGGGGACCCGAGGGTAGACTCAGTTGGAACAAAATCAGAAATGAAAACGGAAGGCAGAAAATTAATGGATGAGTCTGGAAGACAGAGGAAACAAAAGTTAGAAAATAAAAAAGTTTGGCAGTGCTCAAGTGTATCTATTTCAATGCAAGGAGTATAGCAAATAAAGCAGATGAGCTGAGGGAACAGAGACACATGGCAGTATGATATCATAGCTATTACAGAAACATGGCTTAAGGAGGGACAGAAATGGCAGCTCAAAGTTCCTGGTTACAGGATTTTCAGACGCGATAGGGAGGGGAATAAGAAAGGAGTGGGAGTGGCAATTTTGGTTAAGGAAACTATTACAGCTGTGAGGAGGGATGATATGTTGGAAGGTTCATCAAATGAGGCCATATGGATTGAGCTAAGGAATAAAAGAGGGGCAATCACACTGCTGGGAGTGTATTATAGACCCCCAAACAGTCAGAGGGAGATAGAAGAGCAGATATGTAGACAAATCTCTGAGAAATGCAAAAACAATAGGGCAGTACTAGGGGATTTTAACTATTGTTTTATAGTTTTAGTGTGAAAGAAATTGAGGGGGCAGAATTCTTGAGGTGCATTCAGGAGACCTTTTTTGCCCAGTATGTAGCAAGTCCAACAAGAGAGGGTGCAGTTGTAGACTTAGTTTTAGGAAATGAAGATGGACAGGTGGAAGGAGTGGCAGTGGGAGAGCATTTTGGTGGTAGTGATCATAATTCAGTCAGTTTTAACATAATTATGGAAAAGGACAGAGATAAAACAGGAGTTAGAGTTCTCAATTGGGGCAAGGCCAATTTTACTAAACTGATGAGCGAAAGGGGACTGGAAACAGCTACTTGAAGGTAAATCAGTTTCAGAACAGTGGAAGGCATTCAAAGGGGAGATTCAAGGGGTTCAGAGTAAAAATATTCCCACAAAGCAAATGGGTGAGGCAGCCAAATCTAGAGCCCCATGGATGCCAAGGAGCTTACGGAGTAAGATCAGGCAGAAAAGGAAAGCTTATGTCCGACACCAAGAACTCAATACTACAGAAAGCAGAGAGGAGTATAGAAAGAGGAGGGGTGAAAAGGAAATTAGGAAAGTAAAGGGAGGGCATGAAAGAATATTGGCAAACAAAATCAAGGTGAACCCAAAGATGTCTTATCAATACATTAAGAGGAAGAGGAAGAGGATAGCTAAGGAGAGAGTAGGGCCCATAAAATACCAAAAAGGTATCCTATGTGTAGAGGCGGAAGATATTGCTATGGTTCTTAATGAATATTTTGCGTCTGTCTTCACAAAAGAGGGGGACGATGCAGATATTGTAGTTAAGGAGGAAGAGTGTGAAGTATTGGATGTGATAAACATAGCAAGAGAGGAAGTATTAATGGGATTAGCATCCTTGAAAGTTGATAAATCACCAGGGCCGGATGAAATGTACCCCAGGCTGTTAAAAGAAGCAAGAGAGGAAATAGCAGAAGGTCTGACCATCATTTTCCAGTCCTCACTGGATACAGGTGTGGTGCCGGAGGATTGGAAAACTGCTAACATTGTACCTCTGTTTAAAAAGGAAGCAAGGGGTAGACTGAATAATTACAGGCCAGTCAGTCTAACCTCAGTAGTGGGAAAATTATTGGAATCTATTCTGAGAGACAGGATAAACTGTCAATTAGAAAGGCACGGGCTAATCAAGGATAGTCAGCATGAATTTGTTAAGGGAAGATCTCATTTGACCAAAAGAAGAACAAAGAACAAAGAAAATTACAGCACAGGAACAGGCCCTTCGGCCCTCCAAGCCTACGCCGATCCAAATCCTCTATCTAAACTTGCAGGTTGGTAGGTAAATTGGCCATTATAAATTGCCACCAGTATAGGTAGGTGGTAGGGAAATATAGGGACAGGTGGGGATGTGGTAGGAATATGGGATTAGTGTAGGATTAGTATAAATGGGTGGTTGATGGTCGGCACAGACTCGATGGGCCGAAGGGCCTGTTTCAGTGCTGCATCTCTAAACTAAACTAAACATCTCATTTGACCAACTTGATCGAATATTTTGAAGACTAAACAAGGAAGATAGATGAGGATAGTGCAGTTGTTGTGGTCTACATGGATTTTAGCAAGGCTTTGACAAGGTCCCACATGGCAGACTGGTTAAAAAAATAAAATCTCATGGGATCCAGGGAAATGCAGCAAGGTGGATACAAAATTGACTCAGTTGCAGGAAACAAAGGGTAATTGTTGACGGGTATTTTAGCGACTGGAGGGTTGTTTCCAGTGGTGTTCCGCAGGGCTCAGTACTGGGTCCCCTGCTTTTTGTGATATATATTAATGATTTGGACGTAAATGAAGGGGTATGATCAAGAGGTTTGCAGATGACACAAAGATTGGCCGTGTGGTAGATAGCGAGAAGGATAGCTGTAGGCTGCAGGAAGATATTGATGGTCTGGTCAGATGCGCAGAAAAGTGGCAAATGGAATTCAACTTGGAGAAGTGTGAGGTGATGCATTTGGGGAGGTCAAAAACAGCAAAGTAATACACAATTAATGGGAAAATACTGAGAAGTGTACAGGAAGTGAGGGACCTTGGAGTGAATGTCCACAGATCCTGAAGGTAGCAGGTCAGGTCGATAAGGTGGTTAAGAAGGCATATGGAATCCTTTCCTTTATTAGCCGAGGTATAGAATATAAGAGCAGGGAGGTTATGCTGGAACTGTATAACTCATTGGTTAGGCCACAACTTGAGTACTGTGTGCAGTTCTGGTCACCTCATTACAGAAAGGATGTAATTGCACTAGAGAGGGTACAGAGGAGATTTACGAGGATGTTGCCAGGATTGGAAAAATGCAGCTATGAGGAAAGATTGGATTGGCTGGGGTTGTTCTCCTTGGAACAGAGAAGGCTGAGGGGAGATTTGATTGAATTGTACAAAATGTTGAGGGGTCTGGATAGAGTGGAGGTGAAGGGTATATTCACCTTAGCAGAAGGGTCAGTGATGAGGGGGCATAGATTTAAATTGATTGGTAGAAAAATTAGAGGGGATATGAGGAAAACATTTTTCGCCCAGAGGGTGGTGAAGATCTGGAACTCGCTGCCTGAAAGGGTAGGTGAGGCAGAGACCCTCAACTCATCATTCAAAAGGAGTCTGGATATGCACCTCAAGTGCCGTAATCTGCAGGGCTACGGACCAAATGCTCGAAGGTGGGATTAGAATAAGTGGATAGTTTTTCGGCCGGCATGATGGGCCAAGTGGCCTCTTTATGTGCCTTAAACTTTCTATGATTCATCATCTGCCATAGTGGGATTCGAACCCTTTGCTGGACATCCGATCTTTTCTAGTAGTCTGAAGAGACCACGTCTGCTGACGAGGTCAAAGGCTTTGGTGAGATCTATGAAAGCAATGTAGAGGGGCATCTGTTGTTCACGGCATTTCTCATGTATCTGACGAAGGGAGAACAGCATGTCAATGGTCGATCTCTCTGCACGAAAGCCACGCTGTGCCTCAGGGTAGACACACTCAGCCAGCTTCTGGAGTCTGTTTAAAACGACTCAAGCGAAGACTTTCCCCACTATGCTGAGCAGGGAGATTCCACGGTAGTTGTTGCAGTCACCGCGGTCACCGTTGTTCTTAAAGAGGGTGATGATATTGGCATCGAGCATGTCCTGAGGTACTGCTCCCTCGTCCCAGCACAGGCAAAGCAGTTCATGGAGTGCTGAGAGTATAGCGGGCTTGGCACTCTTGATTATTTCAGGGATAATGCCGTCCTTTCCAGGGGCTTTCCCACTGGCTAGAGAATCAATGGCATCATTGAGTTCCGATTTTGTTGGCTGTTCATCCAGCTCGTCCATGACTGGCAGAGACTGGGCTGTATTGAGGGCGGTATCAGTGACAGCATTCTCCCTGGAGTACAGTTCTAGGTAGTGCTCCACCCAACGGTCCATTTGCTTGCGTTGGTCAGTTATAGTTTCCCCTGATTTAGACTTGAGGGGGGCAATCTTCTTGATGGTTGGCCCAAAAGCTCTCTTAATGCCATCATACATTCCTCTGATGTTTCCGGTGTCGGAGGCCAGCTGAATACAAGTGCATAGGTGTTGCCAGAAGTCATTTGCGCAGCGCTTGGCTGTTCTTTGTGCAGCGCTTCTGGCTACTTTCTGTGCTATGGATGTTAACTCGCTGGGGGCTTTCTTGTAGTTCAACAGTTCTTGTTCTTGTACTCTATGCCCCTATTTATATATCTCAGTATCCCGTATGCTTTATTAACCACTTTCTCAACCTGCCCTGCTACTTTCAATTATTTATACTCATTGAAACATATAAGATTCTGAAGCGGCTGTATAGGGTAGACACTGACAAATTATTTTCACTGGTCCGGGAATCTAAAACACGGAGGCACAGTCTCAGGATAAGGGGCCAATCATTTAGGACTGAGATGAGGAGAAATTACTTCACTTAAAGGGTTGTGAATCTTTGGAATTCTCTACCCCAGAGGGTTGTGAATCTTTGGAATTCTCTACCCCAGAGGGTTGTGGATCTTTGGAATTCTCTACCCCAGAGGGTTGTGAATCTTTGGAATTCTCTACCCCAGAGGGTTGTGAATCTTTGGAATTCTCTACCCCAGAGGGTTGTGAATCTTTGGAATTCTCTACCCCAGAGGGTTGTGGATGCTCCATCGCTGAATATGTTTAAAGCTGGGATTGACAGATTTTTGGTCTCAGGGAATCGAGGGATATGGCGAGCAGGGGGGGAAAGTGGAATTGAATCTTAAGATCAGCCATGATTGTTTTGAATGGCGGGACAGGCTCAATGGGCTATATGGTCCTGCTCCTATTTCTTGTGTTCACGTATAGCCCTAGGTCCATCTGCTCCTGCATCTCCTTTCGAATTGTATCCTTTAATTTATATTCTCTCTCCTTGTTTCCTTACCAAAATGAATCACTTCACATGATTCTGCATTAAATATCATCTGCCACGTGTCCTACTAGAGTATTGTGTTCAGTTCTGGGCATCACACTTTAGGAAAGATGTGAAGGCATTACAGAGGGTGCAGAAAATTTTAATGAGAATGGTTCTAGGGATGAGGAACTTCACTGACACAGATAGGTTGGAGAGGCTGGGCCTGTTCTCCTTGGCAAAGAGAATTGTTACGGCCAGCTGAGGAAGGGGTCTCAGGCTCCCCTCTCGCCCCTTTCCTGGTTTGGCCATAACAAGGTTTAACTTTTGAAAAACACAGTGTCTTTAGCTTCAGATTAGTGAGTCCTTGCTCACTGCTTTCTAATTGTAATTGTACACGAACCAATCAGACAGGCTTTCTCAGGTTTAAACAGGAAAGGTATAAGTTTATTAACCTTAACACTCTAACTCAGTTAAAATTACTAAAAATATGCAAGGCAACCATGCTAGCATGCATACGCGATAAACACACACATAAATAGATACAAAGGAGGAGAAAGAATTAAAGGGGGAGGTTTGGAGTAGTAGATGGAATTCAGTTACTGTTTTTAGTTTGGATGTAAACACCTTGATTGGAGTTAAGTCTTGCCGTTCTCATTGGGGCCCAGTGCACACTTTCAACTTGTTTCGCTGGGAACAGAAGGCTGCAGGGTCTTCTGTCTTGAGGCTTAAGTTCCTTCCGTGGGTCCTTGAAACTTTGCGTGAGAGAGAGACAGACAGAGACAGAGAGGGGGAGAGAGAGAGAGACCTTGTTTCTCTTTGCTCTTCAAAATTGCAGTCTGTCTCAAAACTTTACTGTGATGCACAATTCAATCAATTTCCAGGTTGGCCAGCATGTTAGTCATGTGACCAGCTCTTTGAGACAGCATCAGTTGCGAGAGTTGTTGATTCTTCAAAGCTTATTAGACATAGTCAGTGGGAAGGGGGGTGGAGTGCTGGTTCTTTTACAGCCAATAACTCTCAATGTCTTCTGGTCATCACTATTGATGAAACCCATTTGACGAATTGAATCAGGGAGCACTCCCATTGTCTCTCTATGCAACTGTCTTTCAGAATGCAAATGTGCAGCCTTGTTTTCAGCCATAAAGCTCTGTGGTCTTTTTAAACAAGTTATGTTCAATGTCCAGTAAAAGTTCAAATAGTGTTCCATGTGACAAAATTAATATGTTTCCATTTGGCAGGTGTGGTTTATGCCATACCTCCACCTCTGGCCAAATGAAATGCAATGTTAGGAGAGCATTTCATTATAAATTAGTAAGAAGAGAAAGTTCAGGAAAACACACATGCATTTCTCTCATTTATTCTGAAACCTTAAAATTGTTACAGACTGTCTTTCCCTTGTAGCAGTGCTGCTTTAGACTGCCCCATTGTCCTTGAGTGGATCTGAGGAAGTTATATGTTGCCCAAGGGGTTTAAAGTTTCTTCACTATCAGCCTGCAATAGATTGGGAATGGCATCCCAATAAACATGTGGTTTTTAGGGAGGTTTAAAGTTTACACATTTCCATGATTGTCTGTTCCTTTGTTCCTGTTGGAGTCTGCAGGGCAATGGTTAGATTTCATTAGCTCAGGGTTGGAGCTCTGATTATGGGAATCGGCAGTGGGGGATGCATTCTAACGTCGCCTACAGTGTTCTGGTGAGTCATCTAAGTGCTGCTTACTTCAGGGGATGGTTGGTTCTCTTTTCTCCTGATTGTGGGGGTGGATTCTTTGCTAATCTTCTCTTTGTCCTCTGGGACACTCCTGTTTGCAGGTATTTGTCCAGATTCTACTGCATTTCCCTGTGGTACTTCGACTAGGTGAGGCATCACCCTCACAGTTTCTCTGCCCTCTTGAGGACTTTCTTTGTCTCTGCAGGTTTCTGTAAATGCTGTTAGCAACCCTGGTGGGTGCTTCTGGTGTCTGCATTTACATGGGAGAATGTAGGGTCTAATTTTTCCAACATTTCAGGGTTGGCTGACCGGACAGTAGGGGTTTTCATTTGGGAATCCTCTCGGAGCTCCTTTAACCTGTCCCCTTTGTCCCTTTTTCTCCTTTCCTTTCTAACCTTTTGCCAGTCTTGTGACTGTCTGTCCCCTTTTCTTCTCGATGGGGGGGTGGGGGTGCCTTACAGTTCACCAGCCCTCTGCTGGAGGGTCCTCCAAATGCCGATACAGTAATTAGGGGTGCAGATTTCACTGCACGTTGTGGTTTCCCCTCAACCTGGCACATGTGGCTCCACCACATCTCTGTGGAGTTTTGGCCAGACAAACTGCTGTCTTATGCGGGCATTGGTTTTTCGAATACCGACATGTCCAGCCACTGTAAACACATGGGCCATTCTTAATATTTCTCTCTGGTACCTCTGCGGCACCACTACCTGGTGAACTACTGTCCACTCTTTGTCCTCAGGTCTGTGAGGAGAACTCCACTTCCTCATCAGTACCTCATTCTTCAAATAGTAAAAATTACTTCAATTTCAGTCTGGCCAGCCTGTGCTAACTCTCTCAGTCCTGGGTCGGCTTGCTGAACCCTCAGCTAGGGAAGATCCATTTAATCCATTCCCTGGGTCCTCTAACTTCTCAAAGAAAGTTTCAGACAGGCAGACCTCATGGTCATCTTCCTGCAGTGCCAATTCAGTCTCCTCTGGGGAGCTGGTTTGATCATGGCCTCATTCACTACACATTCATGGAAACTGCAGAGGACCGTCTCCTGCCACTGCCCTGTCTCTCTGACCTCCTGCGGTCTCTCTTTCATTACTGGGGAAGCTACCAGCTTTGCTCCTGCCAGATCATTACCTAGGAGCAGGCCAACCCTGTCCACAAGCACACAGGTCTCCAGCTCTCACTCCTACTTACAGCACTATCCTTTTTGGCTGCAGGAGGACCCCCTGTGTCTTCTGCTTTTCTTTCTCTCCTAGGACCGCTTGGGGTCCTATCACCTTTCCCACCCTTTGTCATTTTCAGATTTGTGGAGGTGACTAGGAAAGGTTTTCCCCTGGGGAATGAACTTGTATATTAGAGCAAACTCAGCCAGAACTGCAGCTTGCCTCATTCTGTGTACTTTTTGTTCCTCCACATGGGTCTTTATGGAGAGTAAGAGAGAGTTTTTAAATTCTTCGAGGAGAATTACCTTTCTGAGGTTTTCATAGCTGGGCTGCACTTTAAGAGTCCTCAACCCCTGGTCAAATGCCATCTGCTTACTTCTCTCAAACTCCAAATAAGTTTGATCAGCCTGCTTCCTGAGGATTCGGAACTTCTGGAGCTATGCTTCCGGTACTCGCTCATATGCCCAGAGGATAGTATTTTTTGCCAAACAAAGAACAAAGATAATTACAGCACAGGAACAGGCCCTTCGGCCCTCCAAGCCTGCGCCGATCCAGATCCTCTCTCTAAACATGTCGCCTATTTTCTAAGGTTCTGTATCTCTTTTCTTCCTGCCCATTCATGTATCTGTCTAGATACATCTTAAAAGAATCCATCGTGCCCGCATCTACCACCTCCGCTGGCAATGCGTTCCAGGTGCCCACCACCCTCTGCGTAAAGAACTTTCCACGCATATCCCCCCTAAACTTTTCCCCTTTCACTTTGAACTCGTGTCCTCTAGTAATTGAAACCCCCACTCTGGGAAAAAGCCTCTTGCTATCCACCCTGTCTATACCTCTCATGATTTTGTACACCTCAATCAGGTCCCCCCTCAACCTCCGTCTTTCTAATGAAAATAATCCTAATCTGCTCAACCTCTCTTCATAGCTAGCGCCCTCCATACCAGGCAACATCCTTGTGAACCTCCTCTGCACCCTCTCCAAAGCATCCACATCCTTTTGGTAATGTGGCGACCAGAACTGTACGCAGTATTCCAAATGTGGCCGAACCAAAGTCCTATACAACTGTAACATGACCTGCCAACTCTTGTACTCAATGCCCCGTCCGATGAAGGAAAGCATGCCGTATGCCTTCTTGACCACTCTATTTACCTGCGTTGCCACCTTCAGGGAACAGTGGACCTGAACACCCAAATCTCTCTGGACATCAATTTTCCCCAGGACTTTTCCATTTACTGTATAGTTCACTCTTGAATTGGATCTTCCAAAATGCATCACCTCGCATTTGCCCTGATTGAACTCCATCTGCCATTTCTCTGCCCAACTCTCCAATCTATCTATATTCTGCTGTATTCTCTGACAGTCCCCTTCACTATCTGCTACTCCACCAATCTTAGTGTCGTCTGCAAATTTGCTAATCAGTCCACCTATACTTTCCTCCAAATCATTAATGTATATCACAAACAACAGTGGTCCCAGCACGGATCCCTGTGGAACACCACTGGTCACACGTCTCCATTTTGAGAAACTCCCTTCTACTGCTACTCTCTGTCTCCTGTTGCCCAGCCAGTTCTTTATCCATCTAGCTAGTACACCTTGGACCCCAAGCGCCTTCACTTTCTCCATCAGCCTGCCATGGGGAACCTTATCAAACGCCTTACTGAAGTCCATGTATATGACATCGACAGCCCTTCCCTCATCAATCAACTTTGTCACTTCCTCAAAGAATTCTATTAAGTTGGTAAGACATGACCTTCCCTGCACAAAACCATGTTGCCTATCACTGATGAGCCCATTTTCTTCCAAATGGGAATAGATCCTATCCCTCAGTATCTTCTCCAGCAGCTTCCCTACCACTGACGTCAGGCTCACCGGTCTATAATTACCTGGATTATCCCTGCTACCCTTCTTAAACAAGGGGACAACATTAGCAATTCTCCAGTCCTCCGGGACCTCACCCGTGTTTAAGGATGTTGCAAAGATATCTGTTAAGGCCCCAGCTATTTCCTCTCTCGCTTCCCTCAGTAACCTGGGATAGATCCCATCCGGACCTGGGGCTTGTCCACCTTAATGCCCTTTAGAATACCCAACACTTCCTCCCTCCTTATGCCGACTTGACCTAGAGTAATCAAACATCTGTTCCTAACCTCAACATCCGTCATGTCCCTCTCCTCGGTGAATACCGATGCAAAGTACTCGTTTAGAATCTCACCCATTTTCTCTGAGTCCAAGCATAACATTCCTCCTTTGTCCTTTAGTGGGCCAATCCTTTCTCTAGTTACCCTCTTTCTCATCTGCGATAAACACACACGCAAATAGAGACAGAGGAGGAGGAGAAAGAAAGGGAAAGGTTTAAAATAATAACTGGAGTTCAGTTACTGGCTTTTGGGTTTGATGTAAAGTCTTTGATTGCAGTTGTCTCGCAGTTCTCATTAGGGCCCAGTGCACACTTTCAAACTTGTTTAGCTGCAGTCTTCTCATTTTGAGGTTTTAGTGGCTTCCGTGGATCCCTAGAACTTCATGAAAGAGAGAGAGGGAGCCAGGGAGAGACCTTCCTTCTCTGTTATCTTCAAACTGCAGTCTTTTCTCTAACTGTTCTGTGAGCACAATTCAAACAACTCCAAGTTGGTCAGCAGGTTAGTCATGTGACTAGTTCCTTATTTGGAATAGCCTTTCCTGTGGTCTGTTGATTTCAAAGCTCTCAGTGTGGGTGGGGGTGGGGGGGCGGTGTAGTGCTGTCTTTTACACAGACAAGATGTGGATCATCACTGTTCCCCAGACCAATCTTTGTTAATTGAATCAGTGAGCAGTTCCATTGTCTCTCTCTTTCGACCATCTTTTAGAATGCAAATGAGCAGCCATGTTTCCAGCCATTGTCCTTTTAGAATGCAAATGTGCATCCATGTTTCCAGCCATTGTCCTTTTAGAATGCAAATGTGCAGCCATGTTTCCAGCCACTGCTGTGGTCTCTTTAAAAAAGTTATTTTTTTCAGTCCGGTAACAGTTTAAAATTAATGTTCCATATGATGAAATTAAAATGTCTCATTTTTGCAGGTGTGGTTTGCATGACAGGAGGAAGTGATGTCACATCACATATCACCAGAGAGTTGTGGGCGTAGTCTGACAGAGTGAGACGAGTGTTGCTATGTTTCTGTATATATAAATATATATGTTCACGTTTAAGTTATACTAAAAACACACTTAATCTTTGTGGTTCTGTGAATCTTACAGTCGTTCACATACCAGACGAGCAGGTAATATGATATGGCGGCAGTGGTGAGATATATTTTTCAGAAAAGCACCAAATATTACATCGCAGCAAAGTTTGATCTTTTCTGAAGAACACATCAAGTGAGAACGTGGAGCAGCCGAATGTTTACCTGGAGTGGCTGAAGATCCTTCAGGAGTGCAGTTGGCAGAAGATCCCACAATAGTGCAGTGAACTAGGACTGCAGACAGGAGCCCGGGAGATGTTGAAACTCTGCGAGTACAGTTGGCAATTTGCCGGGAGATTGGAGCTGTCACCTAATCTGGCAGTGGGTCAAAAAAGAAGTAGCCTATCTGAAGCCATTACTGCTTCAGTGTTCCTTGGTTTTTGCTTCATGGGCGGGGCCTAAGCCAAAAAGAGCAGGAAGAGGTCAACAGTGCCACTGGATGTCTGGCACAAAGTAAAAGGCTGGCTGGGCAGCTGCTGATACTGCAAGCTGCAGCTCTGCAGAGAGAGAAAAATGCTCTTCTCTCAGTATAAATAAAAGGCTGGCTGGGCAGCTGCTGATACTGCAAGCTGCAGCTCTGCAGAGAGAGAAAAATGCTCTTCTCTCAGTATAAATAAAAGGCTGGCTGGGCAGCTGCTGATACTGCAAGCTGCAGCTCTGCAGAGAGAGAAAAATGCTCTTCTCTCAGTATAAATAAAAGGCTGGCTGGGCAGCTGCTGATACTGCAAGCTGCAGCTCTGCAGAGAGAGAAAAATGCTCTTCTCTCAGTATAAATAAAAGGCTGGCTGGGCAGCTGCTGATACTGCAAGCTGCAGCTCTGCAGAGAGAGAAAAATGCTCTTCTCTCAGTATAAATAAAAGGCTGGCTGGGCAGCTGCTGATACTGCAAGCTGCAGCTCTGCAGAGAGAGAAAAATGCTCTTCTCTCAGTATAAATAAAAGGCTGGCTGGGCAGCTGCTGATACTGCAAGCTGCAGCTCTGCAGAGAGAGAAAAATGCTCTTCTCTCAGTATAAATAAAAGGCTGGCTGGGCAGCTGCTGATACTGCAAGCTGCAGCTCTGCAGAGAGAGAAAAATGCTCTTCTCTCAGTATAAATAAAAGGCTGGCTGGGCAGCTGCTGATACTGCAAGCTGCAGCTCTGCAGAGAGAGAAAAATGCTCTTCTCTCAGTATAAATAAAAGGCTGGCTGGGCAGCTGCTGATACTGCAAGCTGCAGCTCTGCAGAGAGAGAAAAATGCTCTTCTCTCAGTATAAATAAAAAGCCTGTGAAAATAAAGAAAGCTGTCATTTCATAGTTAAAAAAGGCAAGCTGTGTAAATGAACAAAGCAGCTGTCCTCTCACTCTTAAAGGGGCAGGCCTGCAGAAAACGAACCTGTCGAAACACACAAAAAAGCTGTAAATCAGAAGAAATGTAAAGCGGAGAGCCTGTGAAAGAAGAGTGCCTGTGAGAAGTCCTAAATTTATATTTCAAAAAAGGCACATCCAGCAATAGCTTTCAAGTATCCAACTATGGATCAGAAGGGGTCAGACATAACATCTGAATTTAAACTGCTTCACCAGTGGATGGAACTGTGTTTCCTGGATCAAATCTTTGCTGGATATGGAGGAGCTGTCAGAGGATTGAAGAGTGGCAAATATGACACCCTTATTCAAGAAAGGGTGTAAGGACAGTCCTAGCAACTACAGGCCAGTTAATTTAATATCAGTGCATAACAATATTAGCATAATCATGGAAAAGGGCAAAGAACAGGAGCAATAGTCCTAAATTGGGAGAATACGGCTACTTGAAGGAAAATCAGTGGCAAACCATTGGGAGGCATTTAAAAGCGAGATTCTACAGGCACAGTGTAGACATGTTCCCCCACCCCCCCAAAACAAAAAGGTGGTACAGCCAAATCTAGAGGCCCCTGGTTATCTAGAAGCATACAGAGGTAAGATAAAGCAGAAAAGGAAAGCCTATGATGGTCACAAAAAAACTTAATACTTTAGAAAGCCTAGAGGCGTATAGAAAGTGCAGTGGCGAAGAAAAAAAGGCAATTAGAAAAGCAAAGAGAGGACATGAAAAATTATTGGCAAGCAATATCAAGGAAAACCCAAAGATGTTTTATCAGTACATTAAAAGCAAGAGGATAATGAAGGAAAGGGCAGGAACTATCAGAAATGTACCAGGGAACTTATGCATGGATGCAGAAGATGTGGGCAGGGTTCTTAATGAGTTTTTTGTCTCTGTCAGCACAAAGGAGAGGGTTGATGTAGACATTGTAGTTAAAGAGGAGAGTGAAATATTAGATATGATTAGCATAATGAGAGAGGAAGTATTAGAGGGTCTGACATCCTTGAAAGTGGATAAGTCACCAGGGCCAGATGGATTCTATCCCAGGTTGTTAAAGGAAGCCAGGGAGGAAATATCAGATGCTCTGAGGATCATCTTCAACTCCTCACTAGATACAGGTGAGGTATCAGAGGATTGGAGGTCAGCGAACGTTGTACCATTGTTTAAAAAGGGTGTGAGGGATAGGCCAAATAATTATAGGCCAGTCAGTCTGACCTTGGTGGTGGGAAAATTGTTAGAATCAATTCTGAGAGATAGGATAAACTGCCACTTAGGAAAGCACAGATTAATCAGGGATAGTCAGCATGGATTTGTTAAGGGAAAGTAGTATCTTACTAACTTAATTGAATTTTTTGAGGAAGTAACAAAGAGGATTGATGAGGGTAGCGTATTGGATGTGGTCTACATTGATTTTAGTAAGGCATTTGACAAGGTCCCATATGGCAGACTGGTCAGAAAAATAAAAGCCGATGGGATACAGGGGAATGTGGCAAGTTGGATCAAAAATTGGCTCAGTGACAGCAAACAAAGGGTAAGGGATGTTTTTGTGAATGAAAGGCAGTTTCCAGTGGCATTTCACAGGGCTCAGTATTGGGTCCCTTTCTGTTTGTGGTATATATAAATGATTTGGACTTAAATGTGGGAGGGATGAATGGGAAATCTGCTGATGACACAAAAATTGACTGTGTAGTTGATAGTGAAGAGGATAGCTGTAGACTGCAGAATGATATCAATGGTTTGGTTGAGTGGGCAGGAAAGTGGCAAATGGAATTCAATCCAGAGAAGTGTGAGGTAATGCATTTGGGGACGGCAAATAAAGCAAAGGAATACACAATAAATGGGAGGACATTGAGAGGGGTAGAAGTAGTGAGAGACCTTGGAGTGCATGTCCACAGGTCCCTGTAGGTGGCAGGACAGGTAGGTAGAGTGGTGAAGAAGGCATATGGAATGCTTTCCTTTATTGCCAAGGTATAGAATACAAAAGTAGGGGTGTAATGCTGGAACTGTATAAAATGCTGGTTAGGCCACAGCTGGAGTATTGTGTACAGTTCTGGTCACCACATTACAGGAAGGACATAATTGCTCTGGAGAGAGGACAGAGGAGATTTACAAGAATGTTGCCAGGGCTTGAAAGTTGCAGCTACGAGGAGAGATTGGATTGGCTGAGGTTGTTTTTCTTACAGAACAGAGGAGGATGAGGGGTGAGTTAATTGAGATGGACAAAATTATGGAGGGCCTAGATAGAGTAGGCAGGAAGGACCTGTTTCCTCTAGTGGAGTGGTCAATTATCAAGGGGCACAGATTTAAGGTGATTGGTAGAAAGATGAGAGGGGTCATGAGGAAAAACGTTTTCACTCAGAGGGTGTGGGTGCCTGGCATTCACTGCCCGGATCAATGGTGGAGGCAGAAACCCTCAATTCTTTTAAAAGGTACCTGGACATGCACCTGAAGTGCTGGAACCTGCAAGGCTATGGACCAGATGCTGGAAGGTGGGATTAGATTGGGCAGCTAGTTTTTTCAGCCGGCACAGACACGATGGGCTGAATGGCCTCTTTCTGTGCCGTAACTTTTCGATGCTTCTATGATGGGTAAGGTTTTAGAAACGATAATCAGGGAAAAATCAACAGACCCTTTGAGTGCTTTGAGTTAATTAAGGATCGCCAGCACAGATTTGTAAAAGGCAGATCATGCTTGACTAATCTAATTGAATTTTTTGATGAAGTAACAGAGAAGGTTGATGAAGGGAATGCAGTGGATGTTGTTTTTATGGATTTCAATAAAGCATTTGATAAAGTGCCACACAAAAGGTGGTAAATAAAATTGAGGCTCATGGAGTAGGGCCAGTGTCCAATTGGATAAAGAACTGTCTTAAGGTCAGAAAACAGCAAGTCGTAATAACTGGTTGTTTTTCAGACTGGAGGATGGCTGATCATGGTTTTTCCCAAAGTGGCAGTGCTGGGACCACTTTTGTTTTGGCTATGTATGCATGGACTCAATGGGCTGAATGGCCTCCTTCTGTGCCGCAAATAATTCTATGACTCTAAATGACTATGTAAATGACTTGGATCTTGGAATGGAGTACAATTTGCCAGTGACACCAAACGTAGAGTTGTGGCAAACAGTGAGGATGATGTGAGTTACCGGCAACAGGACGTAGATAGGCTAGCAGAATGGGCAGACAGCGGCAGATGGGATTTAATACTAACGAGTGTGAGATGATGCATTTTGGCAGAAGGAATAGGGACAACTTATGACACAGTTCTAAAGAGTGTGCAGGAACAGAGGGACCTGGAAATTGTTATGGCCAGGTGAATGATGGCGTGGTTGGTTTCCACTGTTCACCTCCCAACTGAACACAGTGTTTTTGTTTAAATTAATGTTTCACCCCTGTGTTTTGTATGCCAAATAAACAGACAGCAAAAGGTTTTCTTGAAGATTGAAACAGAAGATTAAATATTTACTAAACAATATTCATCACTTGAAATGTTTGCAACACCACCCACACACACATTCACTCTCTCAGGCACACACAAGAGCAGATAAAAGGTAAAGGGTAAGAGGTGTTAAGAGCTCAAGGCGTAAAAATCTGTTGTTTCAGAAAAACTTGTGGGATCCTCTCGGAAGGTGAGTTTTAAAGTTTCAGGCCTGTTTGCTGGTTGTCTTGTATTTGTTGAGTTGCTGAAGACTTCTAGTGGTTCATTTCAGTGTGAAGATGGTGCTGATGTTCTTAGTTCAGTTTTCATAGGTTGAGGTGTTGTTCCAAAGGCACTCTGTTTTCTGCTGTAGTTGACTTTCAACTTGTCTCAGCAGGGTTCAAATGTTAGCTGGAACTGGTCTCTCTATATCTCTCACAGTGTGCTGAAATTCAAGATAGCCTTCGATGTTGATCATGTGCTTAGAGAGAGACTGAATATTAATGATTTGATGGCTGAGCTGGAAAGACTCCTTTGTTGTTCTGTCACGAATAGATGAGAACCCCCTGTAAATTGTGTTTTGAGTATTAATGTCAACCGCCATTTTTTGCACATCATATTTAAGTTTTTACTTCTATGTTCTGATTGTCAAAATGGAGGTGAGAGGTCAGGTGGAACAGCAACTTGAAAAGGGTCTAGTTTTAGAACCCATGAAACCCCTATTGAACCTGCCTGGACTTGTAACTGTAACAGTTTGAGAGTAAGCCTGCCTTCATTTCCACAGTTGCCTTTGGGTCAGATTAGCCACAGCTGCCTGAAGCTACACACCTCTCTATAAGGCACAGCCTGCAAGAAGCCAGACAGTTAAGAAAGATACAGACTGCAAACAGCAAACAAAATTAAAGACACAAACTGCAAAAACAGCAAGAAAACCTGCTTTCTGCTCACTTCCTCTCCATCTAAGAAAAAGGTGACTTCAGCCAAATCAAGCTACCTCCATTTACCTTTGAGAGTGAAAAGAAGAAGAAATTTGTAAAGGGAGATATTTCCAACAGCTCCTCCACCAATTCAGCATTTACGGTCAGTGATTTACAATTTTTGACTATTGAAACGGACATTAGTTTTAACTGAAATTCGTATTAGTTTATTTTATTTTATTTAGAGATACAGCACTGAAACAGGCCCTTCGGCCCACCGAGTCTGTGCCGACCAACAACCACCCATTTATACTAACCCTACTTCTTTGGCCTCCTTATCTCGAGAGGCAATGGATACGCGCCTGGAGGTGGTCAGTGGTTTGTGAAGCAGCGCCTGGAGTGGCTATAAAGGCCAATTCTGGAGTGACAGGCTCTTCCACAGGTGCTGCAGAGAAATTTGTTTGTTGGGGCTGTTACACAGTTGGCTCTCCCCTTGCGCCTCTGTCTTTTTTCCTGCCAACTGCTATGTCTCTTTGACTCGCCACATTTTAGCCCTGTCTTTATGACTGCCCGCCAGCTCTGGCGAATGCTGGCAACTGACTCCCACGACTTGTGATCAATGTCACACGATTTCATGTCGCGTTTGCAGACGTCTTTATAGCGGAGACATGGACGGCCGGTGGGTCTGATACCAGTGGCGAGCTCGCTGTACAATGTGTCTTTGGGGATCCTGCCATCTTCCATGCGGCTCACATGGCCAAGCCATCTCAAGCGCCGCTGACTCAGTAGTGTGTTTAAGCTGGGGGTGTTGGCCGCTTCAAGGACTTCTGTGTTGGAGATATAGTCCTGCCACCTGATGCCAAGTATTCTCCAAAGGCAGCGAAGATGGAATGAATTGAGACGTCGCTCTTGGCTGGCATACGTTGTCCAGGCCTCGCTGCCATAGAGCAAGGTACTGAGGACACAGGCCTGATACACTCGAACTTTTGTGTTCCGTGTCAGTGCGCCATTTTCCCACACTCTCTTGGCCAGTCTGGACATAGCAGTGGAAGCCTTACCCATGCGCTTGTTGATTTCTGCATCTAGAGACAAGTTACTGGTGATAGTTGAGCCTAGGTAGGTGAACTCTTGAACCACTTCCAGAGCGTGGTCGCCAATATTGATGGATGGAGCATTTCTGACGTCCTGCCCCATGATGTTCGTTTTCTTGAGGCTGATGGTTCGGCCAAATTCATTGCAGGCAGCCGCAAACCTGTCGATGAGACTCTGCAGGCATTCTTCAGTGTGAGATGTTAAAGCAGCATCGTCAGCAAAGAGGAGTTCTCTGATGAGGACTTTCCGTACTTTGGACTTCGCTCTTAGACGGGCAAGGTTGAACAACCTGCCCCCTGATCTTGTGTGGAGGAAAATTCCTTCTTCAGAGGATTTGAACGCATGTGAAAGCAGCAGGGAGAAGAAAATCCCAAAAAGTGTGGGTGCGAGAACACAGCCCTGTTTCACACCACTCAGGATAGGAAAGGGCTCTGATGAGGAGCCACCATGTTGAATTGTGCCTTTCATATTGTCATGGAATGAGGTGATGAGACTTAGTAGCTTTGGTGGACATCCGATCTTTTCTAGTAGTCTGAAGTGACCATGTCTGCTGACGAGGTCAAACTCTCAACTAACCCTACAGTAATCCCATATTCCCTATCTATACTAGGGGCAATTTACCACAGCCAATTTACCTATCATCTGCAAGGCTTTTGGATGTGGGAGGAAACCACAGCACCTGGCAAAAACCCACGCAGACACAGGGAGAACTTGCAAACTCCGCAGTGGCAGTACCCAGAATCAAACCCGGGTCCCTGGAGCTGTGAGGCTGCAGTGCCAACCACTGCACCACTGTTCTATTCAGTAAATGCCTTTGCCTTTTTATGCCTTTCAACCTTTCCTTGTATGTTTGTAAGCATGCGTGTCAAAGTTAAACCATTTCCTGAGTTTAAGAGTGTGTACATAAACCCTAATTCTTTGTTTTAAATCTAACAACCGTTTTGTTATTGCAATCAATTATTATCAGGGTTTAAGGGAGGGAAAGAAATTCAATCACTAAGCTCTTTACGGACAGATGGTTGGAAAACAGGGAAATTTGTTCAGAAAAAAAAATTAACTACCTGTTCATAACAGTTCAAAATGATTAACTTTAATGGTAGACTCATTAAATGTTAGTTTTGTCATGTGACTTTAGGCTTCAGTTCCTAATGGACTGTTCTGATGAAGGGTCACTGACCTGAAACATTAACTTTGCTTCTCTCTCCACAGATGCTGCCAGACCTGTTGTGTATTTCCAGCGTTTCTTGTTTTTATTCCAGCATCTGCCGTATTTTGCTTTTATTACAATAGCTTTTGATGGCCCCATGTTGATAATATGAGGGCTGTTCACACTCTCTGGTGGTAAAGTGAAAGAGGAGATGTAGAGTCTGGGAGTGTCTTTGTTTTAGCTTGTTTTGTATACAGCTCACATCCATGTGTAATAAACTGTTTTATTTCCATGTAGACAGGATTAATTGGTTTTGTTGCTGGTAGACATGGATGTGTATTTTAGTGCAGGAGCTGGTATTTGTCATGTGACTATGTCCTCCATCTTATTGAAAGCAAATGTACCAGCCGTTTAAAATAGTTTAAATTTTTTAACTGTTCAGTTTATTTTTTGTATTTTCATCGCTGCACTTCTTGTGACTGTGACAGAGCGCATGTGCATTGATCTTTGAAGGTGGCAGGACATGTTGGGAGAGTGATCAGTAAAGCATATGGGATCTTGGGATTCATAAATAGAGGCATTGAGTACAAAAGCAGGGAAGTTATGCTGAACCTTTCTTAAGTTCTCGTTAGGCCCCAACTGGAGTATTGCGTCCAGTTCTGTTCACCACACTTTAGGAAGGAAGTGAGGGTGCACAGGAGATTTACCAGAATGGTTCCAGGGATGGAGGATTTTAGTTACAAGGTTAAGTTGGAAAAGCTGGAGTTGTTGTCCTTAGAATAAAGCAGGTTGAGGGGAGATTTGATAGAGGTGTACAAGATATGACAGGCTTAGATAAATTAGTCAAGGAAAAACTGTTTCCGTTAACTAATGGTACAAAGGCTAGGGGACTCAGATTGAATGCTTTGGGTGAGAGATGCAGGGGGAATATGAGGAACAACTTTTTTACACAGTGAACCAGCGAAACAAGCTATAATAATCAAGGGCCTGCAACAGACCAACGCATCAGGATTATTAGCTGAGGATCAGAAGGACCCGGGAAAGCAATGGATATTCCTGGAGCTGCAACTCAAGGTAAAGGTCAATTTCCGAGTACATAGACTTGAGCTTATGACCTACCAGCAAAGGCAAGATGAGTCCATTGACCATTTTGTTGCGAGGTGCCAAGAAAAAACTCAAGAACAAGAACAAAGAAGAACAAAGAACAAAGAAAATTACAGCACAGGAACAGGCCCTTCGGCCCTCCAAACCTGCGCCGATCCAGATCCTCTATCTAAACCTGTAGCCTATTTTCTAAGGGTCTGTATCTCTTTGCTTCCTGCCCATTCATGTATCTGTCTAGATACATCTTAAAAGACGCTATCGTGCCCGCGTCGACCACCTCCGCTGGCAACGCGTTCCAGGCACCCACCACCCTCTGCGTAAAGAACTTTCCACGCATATCCCCCCTAAACTTTGCCCCTCTCACGTTGAACTCATGACCCCTAGTAATTGAATCTGGGAAAAAGCTTCTTGCTATCCACCCTGTCTATACCTCTCATGATTTTGTACACCTCAATCAGGTCCCCCCTCAACCTCCGTCTTTCTAATGAAAATAATCCTAATCTACTCAACCTCTCTTCATAGCTAGCGCCCTCCATACCAGGCAACATCCTGGTGAACCTCCTCTGCACCCTCTCCAAAGCATCCACATCCTTTTGGTAATGTGGCGACCAGAACTGCACGCAGTATTCCAAAGGTGGCCGAACCAAAGTCTTATACAACTGTAACATGACCTGCCAACCCTTGTACTCAATGCCCCGTCCGATGAAGGAAAGCATGCCGTATGCCTTCTTGACCACTCTATTGACCTGCGTTGCCACGATCAGGGAACAGTGGACCTGAACACCCAAATCTCTCTGGACATCAATTTTCCCCAGGACTTTTCCATTTACTGTATAGTTCACTCTTGAATTGGATCTTCCAAAATGCATCACCTCGCATTTGCCCGGATTGAACTCCATCTGCCATTTCTCTGCCCAACTCTCCAATCTATCTATATTCTGCTGTATTCTCTGACAGTCCCCTTCACTATCTGCTACTCCACCAATCTTAGTGTCGTCTGCAAACTTGCTAATCAGTCCACCTATACTTTCCTCCAAATCATTAATGTATATCACAAACAACAGTGGTCCCAGCACGGATCCCTGTGGAACACCACTGGTCACACGTCTCCATTTTGAGAAACTCCCTTCCACTACTACTCTCTGTCTCCTGTTGCTCAGCCAGTTCTTTATCCATCTAGCTAGTACACCCTGGACCCCATGCAACTTCACTTTCTCCATCAACCTACCATGGGGAACCTTATCAAACGCCTTACTGAAGTCCATGTATATGAGATCTACAGCCCTTCCCTCATCAATCAACTTTGTCACTTCCTCAAAGAATTCTATTAAGTTGGTAAGACATGACCTTCCCTGCACAAAACCATGTTGCCTATCACTGATAAGCCCATTTTCTTCCAAATGGGAATAGATCCAATCCCTCAGTATCTTCTCCAGCAGCTTCCCTACCACTGACGTCAGGCTCACCGGTCTATAATTACCTGGATTATCCCTGCTACCCTTCTTAAACAAGGGGACAACATTAGCAATTCTCCAGTCCTCCGGGACCTCACCCGTGTTTAAGGATGTTGCAAAGATATCTGTTAAGGCCCCAGCTATTTCCTCTCTCGCTTCCCTCAGTAACCTGGGATAGATCCCATCCGGACCTGGGGACTTGTCCACCTTAATGCCTTTTAGAATACCCAACACTTCCTCCCTCCTTCTGCCGACTTGACCTAGAGTAATCAAACATCTGTCCCTAACCTCAACATCCGTCATGTCCCTCTCCTCGGTGAATACCGATGCAAAGTACTCGTTTAGAATCTCACCCATTTTCTCTGACTCCATGCATAACATTCCTCCTTTGTCCTTGAGTGGGCCAATCCTTTCTCTAGTTACCCTCTTTCTCCTTATATATGAATAAAAGGCTTTGGGATTTTCCTTAACCCTGTTTGCTAAAGATATTTCATGACCCCTTTTAGCCCTCTTAATTCCTCGTTTCAGATTGGTCCTACATTCCCGATATTCTTCCAAAGCTTTGTCTTTCTTCAGCTGCCTAAACCTTATGTATGCTTCCTTTTTCCTCTTAGCTAGTTTCACAATTTCACCTGTCATCCATGGTTCCCTAATCTTGCCATTTCTATCCCTCATTTTCACAGGAACATGTCTCTCCTGCACGCTAATCAACCTCTCTTTAAAAGCCTCCCACATATCAAATGTGGATTTATCTTCAAACAGCTGCTCCCAATCTACATTCCCCAGCTCCTGCCGAATTTTGGTATAGTTGGCCTTCCCCCAATTTAGCACTCTTCCTTTGGGACCACTCTCGTCTTTGTCCATGAGTATTCTAAAACTTACGGAATTGTGATCACTATTCCCAAAGTAGTCCCCTACTGAAACGTCAACCACCTGGCCGGGCTCATTCCCCAACACCAGGTCCAGTATGGCCCCTTCCCGAGTTGGACTATTTACATACTGCTCTAGAAAACCCTCCTGGATGCTCCTTACAAATTCTGCTCCATCTAGACCTCTAACACTAAGTGAATCCCAGTCAGTGCAGGAGACCCTTGAGTCTATCTTGCTTGCAAATCGGTTTTCCATTTTGGATACTGGTGAGAGCGATGGTTCCTTGGGGGAGTGCAGCCAGAGCAAAGTCCATGGCACCACGGGTGGCTCAGCTGCAAAGGAAGAGAGGAAGAAGAGTGGAACAGCAATATTGATAGGGGATTCGATAGTCAGGGAATCAGACAGGCATTTCTGCGGCAGTAAACGTGACTCTAGCATGGTATGTTGCCTCCCTGGTGCCAGGGTCGAGGATGTCATGGAGCAGCTGCAGGACATCCTTCTTGGGGAGGGTGAACAGCCAGAGGTCATGGCCCACATTGGTACCAATGACATAGAGGGATGACGTCCTGAAAGCAGATTTTAGGGAGTTAGGAAGGATATTAAAAAGCAGAAAGGATCTCCAAAGCAGTAATCTCAGGATTACTCCCAATGCCACGTGCTAGTGAGCAGAGGAATAGGAGGATTGATCGATTGAACACATGCCTGGAGAATTGGTGCAGAAGGGAGGGCATCAGATTTCTGAGGCATTGATACTGGTTCTGGGGCAGGTGAGACCTGTACAAGATAGATGGGCTACACCTTAACAGGACCTCACAAGGAGATTTGCTAATGCTGTTGGGGAGGTTTTAAACTAGCTTGTCAGGGGGATGGGAACCTGAGGGGTAGCTCAAATTGGAAGGAAGTAAAACTGATAACAGGAGGTAGAAAAGTAGCAAGTGACATTAGAAGGCAGGTGAAACAAAGGTGAGCATCAACTAGGCTTAGAATGCAGAATGTCAAGAAGACAAGGTTAAGGGCACCCTACCTGAATGCACGCAGCATTTGCAACAAGGTAGATGATTTAAGGCCCAAATAGAGGTAAATGGGTATGATCTAATTGCCATAACAGAAACGTGGCTACAGGGGGACCAAGACTGGGAACTGAATATTCAAGGATATTCAAGATTTAGGAAGGACAGGCAAAAAGGAAAAGGAGGTGGTGTTGAGCTGATAATAAGGGATGGGATCAATACATTAGTAAGGGAGGATCTCAGAATGGAAGAACAAAATGTGGAATCTGTTTGGGTGGAGCTAAGAAACAGCAAGGGGCAGCAAACATTGGTAGGAATTGTTTATAGGCCACCAAACAGTAGTGGGAGTGTGGGGCATGGTATTAATCAGGCAATTAAAGAAGCATGTAGCCTGGGTAATACAGTAATTATGGGTGATTCAATCTGCATATAGACTGGGTAAACCTAATCAGCACGAATGTTGTGGAGGACGAGTTTCTGGAATGTGTGAGGGATGGTTTTCTAGAGCAGTATGTTGAGGAGCCGACTAGAGAACAGGCTATTTTAGATCTAATATTATGTAATGAGAAAGGGCAAATTAATAATCTTGTTGTAAAAGAACCTTTAGGGATGGGTAGCCAAAATATGATAGAATTTTACATTGTGTTTGAAAGTGAGGTAGTTCAATCAGGGTGTTAAATTTGAACAAAGGAAATTAGCATTTGGCTATTACAGGCATAGTCAGGAGAATTTATAATGGGAATAGAGAAATGGCAGAGAAGCTAAGGAGGGCGGCACAGTGGTGCAGTGGTTAGCACCGCAGCCTCACAGCTCCAGGGACCCGGGTTCGATTCCGGGTACTGCCTGTGTGGAGTTTGCAAGTTCTCCCTGTGTCTGCGTGGGTTTTCTCCGGGTGCTCCGGTTTCCTCCCACAAGCCAAAAGACTTGCAGGTTGATAGGTAAATTGGCCATTATAAATTGTCACTAGTATAGGTAGGTGGTAGGGAAATATAGGGATAGGTGGGGATGTTTGGTAGGAATATGGGATTAATGTTCTTTCTTTTGGGCCTCCTTATCTCGAGAGACAATGGATACGCGCCTGGAGGTGGTCAGTGGTTTGTGAAGCAGCGCCTGGAGTGGCTATAAAGGCCAATTCTGGAGTGACAGGCTCTTCCACAGGTGCTGCAGAGAAATTTGTTTGTTGGGGCTGTTGGACAGTTGGCTCTCCCCTTGCGCCTCTGTCTTTTTTCCTGCCAACTACTAAGTCTCTTCGACTCGCCACAATTTAGCCCTGTCTTTATGGCTGCCCGCCAGCTCTGGCGAATGCTGGCAACTGACTCCCACGACTTGTGATCAATGTCACACGATTTCATGTCGCGTTTGCAGACGTCTTTATAACGGAGACATGGATGGCCGGTGGGTCTGATACCAGTGGCGAGCTCGCTGTACAATGTGTCTTTGGGGATCCTGCCATCTTCCATGCGGCTCACATGGCCAAGCCATCTCAAGCGCCGCTGACTCAGTAGTGTGTATAAGCTGGGGATGTTGGCCGCTTCAAGGACTTCTGTGTTGGAGATATAGTCCTGCCACCTGATGCCAAGTATTCTCCGAAGGCAGCGAAGATGGAATGAATTGAGACGTCGCTCTTGGCTGGCATACGTTGTCCAGGCCTCGCTGCCGTAGAGCAAGGTACTGAGGACACAGGCCTGATACACTTGGACTTTTGTGTTCCGTGTCAGTGCGCCATTTTCCCACACTCTCTTGGCCAGTCTGAACATAGCAGTGGAAGCCTTACCCATGCGCTTGTTGATTTCTGCATCTAGAGACAGGTTACTGGTGATAGTTGAGCCTAGGTAGGTGAACTCTTGAACCACTTCCAGAGCGTGGTCGCCAATATTGATGGATGGAGCATTTCTGACATCCTGCCCCATGATGTTCGTTTTCTTGAGGCTGATGGTTAGGCCAAATTCATTGCAGGCAGACGCAAACCCGTCGATGAGACTCTGCAGGCATTCTTCAGTGTGAGATGTTAAAGCAGCATCGTCAGCAAAGAGGAGTTCTCTGATGAGGACTTTCCGTACTTTGGACTTCGCTCTTAGACGGGCAAGGTTGAACAACCTGCCCCCTGATCTTGTGTGGAGGAAAATTCCTTCTTCAGAGGATTTGAACGCATGTGAAAGCAGCAGGGAGAAGAAAATCCCAAAAAGTGTGGGTGCGAGAACACAGCCCTGTTTCACACCACTCAGGATAGGAAAGGGCTCTGATGAGGAGCCACCATGTTGAATTGTGCCTTTCATATTGTCATGGAATGAGGTGATGATACTTAGTAGCTTTGGTGGACATCCGATCTTTTCTAGTAGTCTGAAGAGACCACGTCTGCTGACGAGGTCAAAGGCTTTGGTGAGATCAATGAAAGCAATGTAGAGGGGCATCTGTTGTTCACGGCATTTCTCCTGTATCTGACGAAGGGAGAACAGCATGTCAATAGTCGATCTCTCTGCACGAAAGCCACACTGTGCCTCAGGGTAGACGCGCTCGGCCAGCTTCTGGAGCCTGTTCAGAGCGACTCGAGCAAAGACTTTCCCCACTATGCTGAGCAGGGAGATTCCACGGTAGTTGTTGCAGTCACCGCGGTCACCTTTGTTTTTATAGAGGGTGATGATGTTGGCATCGCGCATGTCCTGGGGTACTGCTCCCTCGTCCCAGCACAGGCATAGCAGTTCATGTAGTGCTGAGAGTATAGCAGGCTTGGCACTCTTGATTATTTCAGGGGTAATGCTGTCCTTTCCAGGGGCTTTTCCGCTGGCTAGGGAATCAATGGCATCACTGAGTTCCGATTTGGTTGGCTGTATGTCCAGCTCATCCATGACTGGTAGAGGCTGGGCTGCATTGAGGGCAGTCTCAGTGACAGCATTCTCCCTGGAGTACAGTTCTAGGTAGTGCTCAAGCCAGCGGTCCATCTGTTTGCGTTGGTCAGTGATTATGTCCCCCGATTTAGATTTGAGGGGGGTGATCTTCTTGATGGTTGGCCCAAGAGCTCTCTTCATGCCATCATACATTCCTCTGATGTTTCCGGTGTCTGAGGCCAGCTGAATATGACTGCATAGGTGTTGCCAGTAGTCGTTTGCGCAACGCCTAGCTGTTCTTTGTGCAGTACTTCTGGCTGCTTTAAGTGCTGCGGATGTTAAATCGCTGGGGGCTTTCTTGTAGTTCAAAAGTGCAATGCGCTTAGCGGCTATGACAGGTTCCAGCTCTTCATTATGAGATTGAAACCAGTCTGCATTTCTCTTCGCACTTTTGCCGTAGGTGGTCAAAGCTGACTCATAGATGGCGTCTCTGATGTGGGCCCACTTGGTCTCAGCATCCCCTGTGGGAGTGTTTTGAAGGGCTGTTACAAGTGAATTTAGAAATTTTTGTAACAGCTGTGGGTGAGAAATTCTGCTCGTGTTGATGCGCGGGTGGCCCTTCTGCTTGGAATGATGCAACTTCTTTGGTCTGAGTCTAACCTTGCTGCACACCAGGGAGTGGTCGGTGTCGCAGTCCGCACTGTGGAAGCTGCGTGTGATTTGAACACTGTTTAAGGCGGCTCGCCTTGTCACAATGAGGTCTAGCTGGTGCCAACGACGTGATCTTGGGTGCCTCCATGAAACCTGGTGACAGGGTTTAGTGTGAAAGAACGAGTTGGTGATGCAGAGGTTATGATAGGTACACAACTCAAGCAGTCTCTGCCCGTTCTCATTCATCCTTCCAACGCCATAGCGCCCAAGGCAGGAGGGCCATGAGTCATGGTCGGCCCCAACCCTGGCATTAAAGTCCCCCAGCAGGAATAGGTGTTCGGTGTTGGGGATGCTGCTAATGATGTTATGGAGTTGTTCATAGAACTGGTCTTTAGCTTCAGGTGCGGAACAGAGTGTTGGAGCATAGATGCTGAGTAGGTGTACTGGACCAGAGGTGGTGAGCAGTCGGATGGACAGTATGCGTTCCGAGCCATTTGAGGGAGGCTGTATCATGCTGAGCAAGGAGTTTCTGATGGCGAAGCCCACTCCATGCTGTCTTGGTTCTTCAGGATCCCTGCCCTGCCAGAAGAAGGTGTAGTCTTGCTCTGCTAGAGAGCCACTCGCGGGGAGGCGAGTCTCCTGAAGTGCTGCAATGTCCACATTGAGTCTACTGAGCTCGTTGTTAATGATGGCGGTCTTCCGAGAATCGTTGATTTGTGTAAGGTCTTCCGACAGGCCAGGACACATAGTTCTGACGTTCCAGCTTGCAAAGCGAAGGGCTGGTACCTTCTTTCCTTTTTTCATGTTGTTTGGTGCGGTGTATCAGTCCACCTTTCGGGCAATGACCCTGAGCTCCAAGCACCCATTGAAGCAGGCAGACTGTGGCGGGACAGAACCTTATTGACCGGGGGCTGCCCGGTTTGAGGCGGGCGGTAGCTGTCCAGTGAGGTGCAATGACCTCTCCCACCGACAAAGGCAACCCGTGGCGCCCAGTTTCTACGCCAATTTATCTGGACTTATAACCCGTAATTGCTGCCTTCCGTGTTGTTTCAGTCGCTGTGAGGCAACTATGGAGTGACCTCTCCATGGCGCATGCCTGGGCAAATTTATGGAGGTTGAGAGTTGCCCAGTCGTCAAAACCCCCCTCTCGGCCTTTCTGGTGGGGTCCAAAGGAGTGCAGGACACGACGTTTGGCACCAGTATGGCTGCAGGAACTGCCGGAAACATGCCAAAGGTGACACATGACCGCCTACGGGGTTCCGCTCCGGATTTTCTGTTAGGGTTTACTCCCTTAGCCTTGGTCTCTCCCGAGACGCCCACAAGGCAGTGGGGTTGTTGGGGCCCCTACACAGGTGTAGGATGGTGCCGGTGGGAGGAGGGGATGCAAGGGGGAGGGGTAGAGGGAGGGGGTGGGGGGGCGGTGCAGGGGAAGGGGGTGCGGGGTGAAGATGGTGCGAGGGGGGGGCGGGCTGGGACGGGGTTGTGAGGGGGTGAGCTGAGAGGGTGGAGCAGGGAAGGGGACGGGGGTGGGGGGGGGGTGGAAGGGGGGTAAAGGGGGGGGGAGGGGGGGTGGAATCTGGTGCAGGTAATAAGCCATTTCCTCAGTGCCCACCATCGACGTCCGGATTAATGTAGGATTAGTATAAATGGGTGGTTGATGTTCGGCACAGACTCGGTGGGCCGAAGGGCCTGTTTCAGTGCTGTATCTCTAATCTAATCTAAATTATGAGCGCCAAATTCATTGAGGTAGATTGGGAAAATACATTTAAAAGTATGACAGTACATAGGCAATGGATAGTCTTTAAAGAAGTATTACATAATTTACAGCAAATATACAATCCTTCAATGCACAAAACCCCCCAAAGTAAAGGCAGTCAACCGTGGATAACAAAGAAGTTAAAGATTGTATAAGATTGAAAGAAAAGGCCTACAAAGTTGCCAGAAGTAGTAAACAACCTGAGGATTGGGAGGATTTTCGAATACAGCAAAGGAGGATGAAGAAACTGATAAAGAAAGGGAGAATAGAATATGAATATAAGCTAGCAAAAAATATAAAAACGGCCTGTAAAAGCTTCTATAGGTATGTAAAAAGAAAATGTTTGGCTAAGACAAATGTGGGTCCATTACAGGCAAAGTCAGGAGAATTTATAATGGGGAATAGAGAAATGGTAGAAAAGCTGAATGATTACTTTGCAGCTGTCTTCACTGAGGAAGATACAAGAAATCTCCAGGATTAGAGATCTAAGGGATTAGAGAGCATGAGGAATTGAAGGAAATTAGTATTAGTAAGAAGTATTGGTGAAATTAATGGGGCTGAATGTTGATAAGTCCCCGGGACCTGATATTCTACATCCCAGAGCGTTGAAAGAGGTAGCTATAGAGATAGTGGATGCATTGGTGATCATCTTCCAAAATTCTATAGATTCTGGAATGGTTCCTGCAGATTAGAAGGTCACAAATGTCATACCATTTATGAAGGGAGGGAGAGAGAAAACAGGGAATTACAGACCTGTTAGCCTTATATCAGTCGTTTTGAAAATGCTAGAATCTATTCTAAAGGATGTGATAAGTGGACACTTGGATAATAATGATCTGATTGGGTATAGTCAACATGGATTTATGAATGGGAAATCATGTTTGATGAACCTGTTGGAGTTTTTTGAGGATGTTACTAACAGAATTGACAAAGGGGAGTCGGTGGATGTGGTATACTTGGATTTTCAGAAGGCTTTTGATAAAGTCCCCCACAGGAGGTTGGTTAGCAAAATTAAAGCACATGGGATAGGAGGTAATATACTGGCGTGGATTAAGGATTGGTTAACAGACAGAAAGCAGAGAGTAGGAATAAACGTGTCATTCTCGCGTTTTCAGGTTGTGACTAGTGGGGTACTGCACGGATCAGTGCTTGGGCCCCAGATGTTCACATATGTATCAATGATTTGGATGTGGGGACCAAATGTAGTATTTCCAAGTTTGCAGATGACACAAAACTAGGTGGGAATGTATGTTGTGAGGAAAATGCAAAGTGGCTTCAAGGGGATTTGGACAGACTTAGTGAGTGGGCAAGAACGTGGCAGATGGAATATAATGTGGAAAAATGTGAGGTTATCCACTTTGGTAGGAGGAATAGATGTGCAGAGTATTTCTTAAATGCTAAGAGTTTAGAAAGTGTAAATGTACAAAGGGACCTGTGTGTCCTTGTCAATAAGTCACTGAAAGCTGACATGCAGGTGCAGCAAGCAATTAAGAAGGCTAATGGTATGTTCACCTTTATTGCAAGAGGATTTGAGTACAGGAGTAGTGAAGTCTTGTTTCAATTGTACAGAACCTTGCTTAGACAGCACCTGGAGTACTGTGTGCAGTTTTGGTCTCCTTACCTTGCCATAGAGGAAGTGCAATGAAGGTTCACCAGACTTGTTCCCGGGATGGCGGGACTATCCTATGAAGAGAGATTGGGGTAACTGTGCCAATTTTCTCTAGTGTTTCAAAGAATGAGAGGTGATCTCATTGAAACCTACAAAATACTTAAAGGGATAGACAGGGTAGATGCAGCTAAGATGTTTCCCCTGGTTGGGAGTCTAGAATCAGGGAATGCAGTTTCAAAATAAGGGAGAAGCCACTTAGGACAGAGATGAGGAGAAATGTCTTTACTCAGAGGGTTGTGAATCTTTGGAATTCTCTACCCCAGAGGGCGGTGGAAGCTCAGTCATTGAGTATGTTTAAAGCAGAGATTGACAGATTTCTAAATACCAATGACATAAAGGGATATGAGGATGGTGTGAGAAAAAGGCATTGAAGTGGGTGATCGGCCATCATCGTATTGAATGCGGAGCAAGCTTGATGGGCTTGATACTCCTGCTCCTGTGTTCCTATATGCGAACAGCCCAGATCACACGGGATCCAGATTTTCAGACAGAACCGATGTCAACTTAGAGAGATGTACATGTGAACATTACATGTGAACACCCTGTGGCATTGTGGACCCATTCAAAGACAAAGTGCGAAGATGAATGTACAAAGGCTACGAGCAGAGAGGAAGAACATGCTGACCAGAGTTCTGAGTTACTGGAGTCTCAGAGGAGTCATCAAGATGAGCTCAGCTCTGGGAAGAGGTTTACAATAACCAGATCAGGATGAATAAGCAAACCCCCCACTACGTTTTAGAGAGTGTTAAACATATATATAAAATAAAAACCCACATATTCTTTGAATATTGCTTGTAGTCCTGTGAATCTTACAATAGTTCACATATCAAAGAAACAGGTAATATTACGGAGGGAATTTGATAGAGGTATTCATAATCATGAGGGGTCTGGACAGAGTAGATAGGGAGAAACTGTTCCCATTGGCTGAAGGATCCAGAACCAGAGGACACCAATTTAAGGTAATTGGCAAAAGAACCAGAGGTGACATGAGGAAAAGCTTTTTTACGCAGCGAGTGGTCTCAAAAATCGAGGCCTTCAAAAGAATTTGCAGGGCTATGGGGAACAGGCTGGGGAATGGAACGAGGTGAGTTGCTCTTGTAGAGAGCCGGCACAGACATGATGGGCTGAATAGCCTCCTTCAGTTGTGTAACCATTCTATCATACATATATGCATTGTAAACCTGTCTTTGTCTTCCATGTAGTCCATCTTAACCTGTTCCTCTCCATTATGGTACTAAACCCTTCTCTGGTACTATCCAACACTCTCACATTATGCAATGTATTCCTCTTTTCTACTTCTGTATGCTGGTGCCCATTCCCTTGCCAATTTGGTTTAAATCCTACCCAACCACACTAGTGAACCTCCCCGTGAGGATATTAGTCCCAGTCCTGTTGAGGTGCGTCCTGTCCCTTTTGAATAGGTACCTTCTGCCCCAGAACTTGTCCCAATGCCCCGAGAATCTGAAGCTCTCCCTCCTGCACCATGCTTCAAGCCATGCATTGATCCTTCCTATATTCTTATTTCTACTCTTGTTAGGGTGTGGCATTGGGATTAATCCAGAGATTACAACCTTTGAGGTCCTACTTTTTAACTTCTTCCCTAGCTCCTGAAAATCTAACAGTAGGACTTCAATACCTGCCCTTGCTATGTGTTGGTACCATTGTGTACCACAACTTCTGGCTCACTCCCTTCCCCCTGCAGAATATTCTGCACCCTCTCTGTGATGTCCTTTACCGTGGCACCAGGGAGGCAACACACCATGCGGGACTCACAATGACGGTTACAGAAATGCCTGTCTGACCCACTGACTATGGATAACTGTATTCTATTTTTTGCTGCTCCCTCCTGTACAGTCCCTTGCTCATTGATGCCATGGTCTGGATTGCACTCCTTCAAGGTGTTGTCACTCCCAGCATTTTCCAAAGCTGAGTAACTGTTGAGAGTGGCACACACCCCGTAGACTCCTGTACCTCCTGCCTCTTCCTACTCTTCTAGATGGCTACCCATCTACTATCCTGAACTCTCACTGCCTGTGGATTGACCACCTCCTGGAAAGTATGGTCAAGGAAAGTCTCCTGCTCCCTGATGCTCTGCAGTGACTCCAGCTGCCCCTCAAACTCAGAAATCCTGAGCTCAAGCTGAAGCAGCTGGAGACACTTCCTACACACATGGTCGCCCAAGACACGTGAAGTGTCCTGGAGTTCCCAAATGCACAGGAATTGCAAGCAACAGGTCACAGTGCCCATCCTGATCTAAAAAATAATCTCTATTCCCTCTTTTATAATCTAGCTAGTGGCTTGTTGTAACCATTAATTTAATTAATGCCTCTAGACCTGTTCTGTGTTAATAATTACTGTTATACTTATCTAGATTAAAATGTTTAATTTCCCAGCTCAAAATTTGAACGAATGCCCTTGTTTTGCGAGGAAAAGAGGAATACTCATCAACTAAATCACTTACCTGCTTTTCTGTGATATCACACTTTGATTTTTTTTCAGCAAGCCAGTTTGCTCTGAACCCCCGAGCTCTTTTATCCCTGCCGCTTGTCCCGCTATGCTGTCTGTCGCTGCTTTCTTATCCCTGCTGCTGGTCTCACTGTGCTCTTACTCTCTGTCGCTGCTTTCTTATCCCTGCTGCTGGTCTCACTGTGCTCTCACTCTCTGTCGCTGCTTTCTTATCCCTGCTGCTGGTCTCACTGTGCTCTCGCTCTCTGCCACTGCTTTCTTATCCCTGCCACCTGTCTCATTGGGTAATAGTTTACGAGGACGGAGGGGTCATGATTTGTTATTTGTTTGAGAAGTGGGGGTGACGACAGCAGATTTGGAGAGGGGGAAAGTACCTGAGGAAATAGACCCATTACCAATATCAGCTAACATGAGAGCCAGGAACAGAAGTTGGGTGATCAGCGGTTTAGCTGGATTAGTGTCAAGAGAGCAGGAGGTTTGTGTCATGAGCAATCTGAGCTTGGAGACGGCATGAGGGGAGATAGGAGAGAAACTAGAGAAACATGCTAGTTCAAAGCAAGAGCAGGGGGACCCTTGGAGGATGTTTGAAGCTAAGTGACAAGTCCATGAGCTCCTCGAACTTGTTGGAGGTGAGGAGACAAGGGAGAGGGGTTTAAGAAGATGGTTTGAAGATGGTTAGAGAACAGAAGGCGATGGGTTTTAATCTCTGCATTCCAGGCTTGCTACGTACTGGCTAAGAACGTTCTCCTGAATGTATTTTAAGAATTCTGCGTCTTCTATACACTTTACACTGATTTTATCCCAGCAGAGTATTTGAAATCCCCTACTATTACTGCCCTATTGTTTCTGCCTCTGCAATTGCCTACGTATTTGCTTTTCGATCTCCCTCTGATTGTTTGGGGGTCTAAAGTATACTCCCGGCAGTATGATTGCCCCTTTTTGGTGCCTCAGTTCAACCCATATGGCCTTATTTGATGCTCCTTCCGACATATCCAGGATCCTCCTCACGGCTGTGATTGTTTAATCAATATTGCAACACCTCCCCCCACTCCTTTTATTATCCTCCTCTCTATCCTGTCTGAAAACCCTGCAACCAGGAATGTTGAGTTGCCTTTGCTGCCTATCTTTAATCCACAACTTCGCTACTTTTCAATTCTACCTTTCTAAAATGAACACCTGTTTGCTTTTTTATGTTATTAACCTGTGTTGCTACATTTAGTGATTTGTGCAGATCCCTTTGCTCCTCTATCCCACTTAAATTATTTATTTATTTAGAGATACAGCACTGAAACAGTCCCTTCGGCCCACTGAGTCTGTGCCGACCAACAACCACCCATTTATACTAATCCTACATGAACCCCATATTCTCTACCACATCCCCACCATTCTCCTACCACCTACCTACACTAGGGACAATTCATAATGGCCAATTTACCTATCAACCTGCAAGTCTTTGGCTGTGGGAGGAAACCGGAGCACCCGGAGAAAACCCACGCAGACACAGGGAGAACTTGCAAACTCCACACAGGCAGTACCCAGAACTGAACCCAGGTCATTGGAGCTGTGAGGCTGCGCTGCTAACCACTGTGCCACCCTTAAGACTCGTATTTTCCAAGCAGCATGTGGTCTTCTTATTTTTCCCACCTGGACTTGTTCACATTTTTCTATATTGAAGTTTATTTGCCGATTACACTCCCTTTCTGTAAGTTTATTAATGTATTCCTGTGTTTTGTTGCAGTCCTCCTCTGTATTAACTATATCCGCAATTTGGCATTCTCCAGAAATTTTGAAATTGTATTTCCGATTCCAAATTGTTTATGTGAATGGTGAACAAGTTATCCTTGCACTGATTCCTGAAGAAAACCACTTCCTACCTTTTGCCAATCTGAGTAACTACATTCAACCTCATACTTTGTCTTCTATTTGTAGACAGCTTGCTATCCATTGTGCTCCTTGCTCTCGAACTCCACATGTTCTGATCTCAATCTTGAGTCTACCACGCAGCACCTTACCGAAGGGTTTTTCAGAAATCCAAATATATTACGTCCACTAAATTAGCCTCATCTGCCCTTTCTGTTACTTAAGTTCCTTGAAGTGGAAAAATTCACAGGGCTATGGAGAAAGAGTAAGGAAATGGGATTAATTGGTTAGCTTCTTCAAAGAGCCAGCACAGACACAATGGACTGAATTGCTTCCTTCCGTGCTGTATCATTTCATGATCTCTAAATCTCATTAAGAGTCAAATCCCATTATCACCCCACATAAGGTCATTACCAAATAAAATTTGATAGTGACAGAACACAGTTGGCATAGCATGTAATCAAAAGGCACTTTAATGTTCATTTTACCGTAGCCTATAACAATTGAAGGAAGAGAAGATTTGTGCAAAGCAAAGGATGACACGAATTCTGAATCTCCACAGTGGCTGAGTCTGTAGCAAAGGCTGAATGATGAAATTAGTCCTGGCTTAGCCCCCCTGTGTTTTGGTGCCTCTAGAAATTTATTTTTAATTTTTTTCATAGGATGTGGGTGTTTCTGGCAAGGCCAGCACTTGTTGCTCATCCCTAATTGCCCTTGAAAACTGAGTGGCCATTTCAGAGGGCAGTTAAGAGTCAACAACATTGCTCTGGATCTGGAGTCACAAGTTGACCAAACCAGGTAAGGACAGCAGATTTCCTTCCCTAAAGGACATAAGTGAACTAGATGGGTTTTTACAACAATCGATGATAGTTTCATGACACCATCACTGAGACTAGCTTTCAATTGCAGATTTTTATTAGTCGATTAAATTAAAATTCCACCAGCGGCCAGAACAGTAGCCTGGGCCTCTGGATTACTAATTCAGTGACATTACCACTCTGACACTGCCTCTCCCTGGTAGAAAGTGCTGGAAGAAAGCTGAGTCACAACACCCAGTGTGTTACACATAACATTAATTCTGGCATCCAATGACATTTTGACCAGAGGTCTGATATCGCTGTTTCCTGAGTCAGTTTGGTGCTGCATACCATACCATTTCTCAGACTGCCTTAAATCCATCAATTTGAACTTGTAATGTGAGGCACATGTACCAGTACAGGGGTGAGTAGAGAATTCTAGAAATACTCAGCAGGTCAGGCAGCAGTTATGCAGGAAGAAACTGAATTAACTTTCAGTTCGATGGCCTTTCATCACAACTGGAAAAGTTAGAAGTAATAGGTTTGATGCTCTTATGGAGGCAGGGAAAGGGGGAGGGGAAGAACATAAGGGAAGGTCCAGATAAGGTGGGAGGCAGGAGAGATAAATGACAAAAGGGATAATGACACAAGACGTAAAGAGATGGTAATAGTTAAACTCAGTACTCTGACATGTGCTGCTAATGCTTCGGCTGATGTTATTTGCATCTCTTCACACCTATGTTTGTTTCTTCACTTGTCCCATTACTGTCTCCTTTTGCTTCGCATTTCATCATTTCACCTCTCTTGCCTCCCACCTCATCACAGACCTTCCCTTTTGTTCTTTCCCCCTTCACCCACCTCTGCACTTGCTTAAAACTTGTTACATCTCTAAATATTTTCAGTTCTGATGAAAGGTCACAGATCTGAAACATTAACTGTTTCTTTCTCCACAGATGATCCCAGATCTGCTGAGTATTTTTAACATTTTCTGTTTTTATTTCAGACTTTCAGCATCCACAGTGTTTTGCTTTCTGTACAGGGCAATGTGTGTGTGTGTGGCCGATCTCCCTGCTCCAGCCTCACATCCAACAATGGGAAGGAAACACCAAGAAATTTCAGGAACCAGGGATTTCTGTTAAATGGGACAGTCCAGGCTCACTGAGGCAGATAACTGGGGCAAAGGCTACAAACACTCAGTGAGCCTGAGACTGAGTTGCTGAGTGAACTTTGTTATTTATGCAGCTGCTCCCTCCCCGCACAGGCTCTCTCTTTCACTGTCTGCACTCCAGAGAATGAGAGCTGTAGGGGTTTCTGCATGATGATATCCACATGTCCAGGTCACGTACTGTACTGCCAGAATTACCTAGCTCCCATTCATAGCCTACACGACAGACTCATTCTCTACTGGGGAACGTGTCACTCTGTAGCAGGACCCCAGGTTACAAAAACAACCTGCATTTATATAGCACTTTAATGTAATAAAATATCCCAAGACACTTCACTCAAGTCGCTGATGACACAAAACTAGGTGGGAACGTGAATTGTGAGGATGATGCAAAGAGACTTCAAGGGGATTTAGACAGACTAAGTGAGTAAGCAAGAACATGGCAGATGGAATTTCTTAAATGGTGAGAGATTGGGAAGTGTTGATATCCAAAGGGACCTGGGTGTCCTTGTTCATGAGTTACTGTAAGCTAACATGCAGGTGCAGCAAGTAATTGGTATCTTGGACTTTATTGCAAGAGGATTGAACACAGGAGTAAAGATGTCTTGCTGCAAATGTACAGAACCTTAGTTAGACTGCACCTGGAGTGTTGTGTACAGTTTTGGTCTCCTTACCAAAGGAAGGATATACTTGCCATAGAGGGAGTGCGACAAAGGTTCACCAGACTAATTCCTGATAGGGCGTGATTGTCCTATGAGGAGGGACTTCCAAAAGGCATTTGATAAATTGCCACACAACAGATTTGTAAGCAAAATTATAGCTCATGGAATAAAAGGGACAGTAGCAACATGGATATGGAATTAGCTGAGTGACAGGAAACAGAGAGTAGTGGTTAATGGATGTTTTCAGGCTGGAGGAAGGTTTATAGTGGAGTTCCCCAGGATCAGTGTTGGGACCCTTGCTCTGCCTGATATATCTTAATAACCTAGACCTTGGTGTACAGGGCACAATTTCAAAATCTGCGAACAAAACCTGGAAGCAATGTGAACTCTGAGGAGGATAGTGTAGAACTTCAAAAGGACATAGACAAGTTGATGGAATGGATGGACAAGGAGCAGATGAAGTTCAATACGGAGAAATGTGAAGTGATTCATTTTGGTAGGAAGAACATGGAGAGAGAATATAAAATAAAGAGTACAATTCTAAAGGGGGTGCAGGAGCAGAGGGTCATAGAGTCAGAGTTATACAGCATAGAAACAGGCCCTTCGGCCCATTGTGTCCGTGCCAGCCATCAAGCACCTAACTATTCTAATCCCATTTTCCAGCACTTGGCCCATAGCCTTGTATGCTATGGCGGTTCAAGTGCTCATCTAAATGCTTCTTAAATGTTGTGAGGGTTCCTGCCTCTACCACCTCTTCAGGCAGTGCGTTCCAGATTACAACCAGCCTCTGGGTGAAAATAATTTTCCTCAAAACCCCTCTAAACCTCCTGCCCCTTACCTTAAATCTATGCCCCCTGGTTATTTCCTCAGGGAAAAAGTTTCTTCCTATCTCACCTATCAATGCCCCTCATAATTTTGTATACCTCAATCATGTCCCCCCTCAGCCTTCTCTGCTCTAAGGAGAACAACCCTAGCCTATCCAGACTCTCTTCATAGCTGAAATGCTGCAGCCCAGGCAACATCCTGGTGAATCTCCTCTGCACCCTCTCCAGTGCAATCACATCCTTCCTATAGTGTGGTGCCCAGAACTGTACACAGTACTCCAGCTGTGGCCTAACTAGCGTTTTATACAGCTCCATCATAACCTCCCTGCTCCTATATTCTATGCCTCGGCTGATAAAGGCAAGTATCCCACATGCCTTCCTAAACACCTTATCTGCCTGTGTTGCTGCCTTCAGTGATCTATGGACAAGTACACCAAGATCTCTCTGACCTTCTGTACTTCCTCAGGTCCTACCATCCATTGTATATTGCCTTGCCTTGTTAGTCCTCCCAAAATGCATCACCTCACACATCTATATCATCCTGTAATCTAAGGCTTTCCTCTTCACTATTTACAACACTACCAATTTTCGTGTCATCTGCAAACTTACTCATCATACCTTCTATATTCAAATCTAAATCATTAATGTACACTACAAACAGCAAGGGTCCCAGCATCGATCCCTGCGGTACACCACTGGTCACAGGCTTCCACTTGCAAAAACACCCCTCGACCATCACCCTCTGCCTCCTGCCACTAAGCCAATTTTGGATCCACTTTGCCAAATTGCCCTGGATCCCATGTTCTTAACCAATCTCCCATGCAGGACCTTATCAAAAGTCTTACTGAATCCCATGTAGACTACATCAACTGCTTTACCCTCATCTACACATCTAGTCACCTCCTCAAAAAATTCAATCAAGTTAGTTAGACATGATCTCTCCCTGACAAAGCCATGCTGATTATCCTTGATTAATCCCTGCCTCTCCAAGTGGAGATTAATCCCGTCCCTCAGAACTTTTTCCAATATTTTCCCAACCACTGATGTTAGACTCACCAGCCTGTAATTACCTGGCTTATCCCCGCTACCCTTCTTGAATAATGGTACCACATTTGCTGTCCTCCAGTCCTCTCCTGTGGCCAGAGAGGATTTAAAAATTTGTGTCAAAGCCCCTGCTATCTCCAACCTTGTCTCATGTAACAGCCTGGGATACATCTCATCTGGGCCTGGGGATTTATCCACTTTTAAGCCCACTAAAAGAGCTAATACTTCCTCCCTTTCAATGCTAATATGTTCAAATATATCACAATCCCCCTCCCTGATCTCTACACCTACATCGTCCTTCTCCATAGTGAACACAGATGCAAAGTAATCATTTAAAACCTCACCTATATCCTCCGGCTCCAGACACAGATTGCCACTTTGGTCCCAAATGGGCCCCACTCTTTCCCTGGTTTTGCTCTTGCCCGTAACATACTTATTAAACGCCTTAAGATTTTCCTTTATCTTGCCCTCCAATGTTTTTTCGTGTCCCCTCTTCGCTCTCCTAATTCCAGTTTTAAGTACCCCCTACACTTTCTACACCCCTCCAGTGCCTCCGCTGTTTTCAGCACTCCGGATCTGCCATGAGCCTCGTTTTTTTCCTGATCCAATCCTCTTTTTTTTATTCATTCATGGGATGTGGGCGTCACTGGCCAGGCCAGCATTTATTGCCCATCCCTAATTGCCCTTGAGAAGGTGGTGAGCTGCCTTCTTGAACCGCTGCAGTCCATTTGGGGTAGGTACACCCACAGTGCTATTAGGAAGGGAGTTCCAGGATTTTGACCCAGCGACAGTGAAGGAACGGTGATATAGTTCGAAATCAGGATGGTGTGTGACTTGGAGGGGAACTTGCAGGTGGGGGTGTTCCCATGTATTTGCTGCCCTTGTCCTTCTTGTTGGTAGAGGTCGTGGATTTGGAAGGTGCTGTCTAAGGAACCTTGGTGCATTGCATCTTGCAGATGGTACACACTGCTGCCACTGTGCGTCGGTGATGGAGGGAGTGAATGTTTGTAGATGGGGTGCCAATCAAGCGGGCTACTTTGTCCTGGATGGTGTCGAGCTTCTTGAGTGCTGTTGGAGCTGCACACATCCAGGCAAGTGGAGAGTATTCCATCACACTCCTGACTTGTGCCTTGTAGATGGTGGACAGGCTTTGGGAAGTCAGGAGGTGAGTTACTCGCTGCAGGATTCCTAGCCTCTGACCTGCTCTTGTAGCCACGGTATTTATATGGCTATTCCAGTTCAGTTTCTGGTCAATAGTAGCCCCTAGCATGTTGATAGTGGGGGATTCAGCGATGGTAATGTCGTTGAATGTCAGGGGAGATGGTTAGATTCTCTCTTGTTGGAGATGGTCATTGCCTGGCACTTGTGTGGCGTGAATGTTACTTGCCACTTCTCAGCCCAAGCCTGGATATTGTCCAGGTCTTGCTGCAGTTCAATTTGGACTGCTTCAGTATCTGAGGAGTCACGAATGGTGCTGAACATTGTGCAATCATCAGCAAACATCCCCACTTCTGACCTTATGATTGAAGGAAGGTCGTTGATGAAGCAGCTGAAGATGGTTGGGCCTAGGACACTACCCTGAGGAACTCCTGCAGTGATGTCCTGGAGCTCAGATGATTGACCTCCAACAACCACAACTATCTTCCTTTGCGCGAGGTATGACTCCAGCCAGCGGAGTGTTTTCCCCCTGATTCCCATTGACCTCAGTTTTGCTAGGGCCCCTTGATGCCATACTCAGTCAATGCTGCCTTGATGTCAAGGGCAGTCACTCTCACCTCACCTCTGAGTTCAGCTCTTTTGTCCATGTTTGAACCAAGACTGTAATGAGGTCTGGAGCTGAGTGGCCCTGGCGGAACCCAAACTAAGCGTCACTGAGCAGGTTATTGCTAAGCAAGTGCCGCTTGATAGCACTGTTGATGACACCTTCCATCACTTTACTGATGATTGAGAGTAGGCTGATGGGACGGTAATTGGCCGGGCTGGACTTGTCCTGCTTTTTGTGTACAGGACATACCTGGGCAATTTTCCACATTGCAGGGTGGATGCCAGTGTTGTCGCTGTACTGGAACAGCTTGGCTCGGGGTGAGGCAAGTTCTGGAGAACAGGTCTTCAGTACTATTGCCGGCATATTGTCAGGGCCCATAGCTTTTGCAGTGTCCAGTGCCTTCAGTCGTTTCTTGATATCACGCGGAGTGAATCGAATTGGCTGACGTCTGGCATCTGTGATGCTGGGGACTTCAAGAGGAGGCCGAGAAAGATCATCAACTTCTGGCTGAAGATTGTTGCAAATGCTTCAGCCTTATCTTTTGCACTGACGTGCTGGGCTCCCCCATCATTGAGGATGGGGATATCTGTGGAGCCACCTTCTCCAGTTAGTTGTTTAATTGTCCACCATCATTCACGGCTGGATGTGGCAGGACTGCGGAGCTTAGATCTGATCCGTTGGTTATGGGATTGCTTAGCTCTATCACATGCTGCTTACGCAGTTTGGCACGCAGATAGTCCTGTGTTGTAGCTTCAGCAGGGTGACACCTCATTTTGAGGTATGTCTGGTGCTGCTCCTGGCATGCCCTCCTGCACTCTTCATTGCTCCATGACATCCTTGACCCTAGCACCAGGGAGGCAACGTACCATCCTGGAGTCACATTTGCGGCCACAGAAACGCCTATCTGTAAGCTTTACAATAGAATCCCCTATCACTATAGCTCTTCCACTCCTTTCCCTTCCCTGCTGTGCAGCAGAGCCATCCGTGGTGTCACAAACTTGGCTGTTGCTGCTTCCCCTGGGAGGCCATCTCCTCGCAACAGTACCCAAAGCGGTATATCTGTTTGAGAGGGGGATGGCCACAGGAGACTCCTGCACTACCTGCCTGCGGCTACTACTCCGCCTGGTGGTCACCCATCCCTTTTCTGCCTGTGCAGCCATTACCTGCAGTGTGACCACCTCACTAAATGTGCTATCCACGACTTCTCAGCATCGCGGATGGGGGTATATGTGCATAAGTCATTGAAGGTGGCAGGACAGCTTGAGAGAGCAGTTAATAAAGCATACAGTATCCTAGGCTTTATTAATATGGGCATAGCGTACAAGAGCAAGGAGATTATGTTGAATTTGCATAAGACACTAGTTTGGTCTCAGCTGGTGTATTGCGTCCAGTTCTGGGCGCCGCACTTTAGCAAAGATGTGATGGCATTGGAGAGAGTACAGAAAAGATTCACGAGAATGGTTCCAGCGATAAGGGCCAAAGGGCCTCTCCTGCGCTGTATTATTCTGTGATTCTGTGATAGGGAACCTCAGTTATGAAGATATTTGAAGATGTTAGGACTGTTTTCCTTGGAAAAGAGAAAGCTGAGAGAAGATTCGATAGAGGAATTCAAAATCATGAGGGGGTCTGGACAGGAGTAGACAGAGAGTTCCCACTTGTGAAAGATCGAGAACGAGAGGGCACAGATTTAAAGTGATTGGCAAAAGAAGCAAAAGCGACATGAGGAAAAACATTTTCAGACTGCGAGTGGTTAGGATCTGAAATGCACTGCCTAAGAGTGTGGTGGAGGCAGATTCAATTGAAGTATTCAAAAGGACATTAGAATGTTATCTGAAAAGGAAGAATGTGCAGAGTTACGGGGTGAACGGAGGGGAATGGCATTAGATGAATTGCTCTTTCGGAGAGCCGGTGCCAACACGATGGGCCGAATGACCGCCTTCTGCGCTGTAACAATTCTGATTCCGAGAGATTCAGGAGGCTGGGCCTGTTTTCTCTGCAGTTTAGAAGAATGAGAGGTGATCTCATTGAAACATACAAAATTCTTATAGGGCTCGACAGGGTTGATACAGAAAGGATGTTTCCCCTGGCTGGGGTGTGTAGAACCAGGGGACACAGTCTCAGAATAAAGGGTTGGCCATTTAGGACTGAGATAAGGAGGAATTTCTTCACTCAGAGGATGGTGAATCTTTGAAATTCTCTACCCCAGACAGCTGTTGACCCTTAGTCATTGAGTATGTTCAAGACAAAGATTGATAGATTTTTAGATATTAAAGGGATATGGGGATAGTGCAGGAAAATGATGTTGAGGTAGATCAGCCATGATGCAGTTAAAAGGCAGAGCAGGCTCAAGGGGTCGAATGGCCTACTCCTGCTCCTATTCCCTATCTTCCTATTTTATCAAATAGCCCTGATAATAAACGTTGACATAAGGATAGTAGTGAGAAAAGATTTTGCCTCGGAATAGCAGAAAGTAGAACCTGTATGGGTGGAGAAAAGAAATAACAAAGGTCAGAAAATACTGGTGGAAGTAGTTCATAGCCTCTCTTAATAAAACTCCGTCCAAGAGTATAGCTAATCAAGAAAGAGGAGCTTGTAACAATGGCTATGCAATATTCGTGGAGGGATGTAATTTTCATTACAGACGGGACAAATCAAATTGACAAAAGTAGTTTGGAGGAAGAGTTCAAGGAATGCATTTGGGAGTTTCTTAGAACAATATGTCGTGATCCAACCAGGGAAGGGGCTATTTTAGATCATGTTTTGAGTAATGAGACAGGGCAAATGTGTAACGTCAGAGTAAGTGATCCTCTGGGAAAGAATGATCATCATAATATGATAGAACTTCACTGAATTTGGGAGTGGCGTACATAGTAGATTGGGACATTAGAAGGATGACAGTAAATGAACAATGGTGAACATTGAAAATTTTGGAATATTTCTTAAAACAAATTTGACACCAAGCCACATAAGATGATATTAGGGCAGGTGACTAAAAGCTTGATCAAAGAGGTAGGTTTTAAGGAGTGTCTTAAAGGAGGAGAGAGAGGTCAAGAGATTTAGGGAGGGAATCCCAGAGCTTAGGGCCCAGACAGCTGAATGCATGGTCGCCAATGGTGGAGAGATTAAAATTGGGGATGCTCAAGAGGTTAGGAGAGCAAAGAGTTCTTGCAAGGTTGTAGGGCTGGAGGATATGACAGAGATAGGGAGGGTCGAAGACATACAGGGATGTGAAAACAAGGATGAGAAATCGGACACAGCCAAGGAATGATCCTTAGGGACACCAGAGGTAAGCATGCAGGAGCAGGAAGAGAAGACACTGGAAGTGATTCTCTGGCTATGACTGGATAAGGAAGAATGGAACCAGATGACATCTGCCCACCCAGATGGATGACAATAGAGAGGTGCTGGAGGAGGATGGTGTGGTCAACCGTGTCAAAGGCTACAGACAGGTTGAGAAGGATGAGGAGGGATAGTTTACCATTGTCACAGTCACATAGGACATCATTTGTGACTTTGATAAGAGCCGTTTTGGTACAGTGGCAAGGGTGGAAACCTGATTGGAGGGATTCAAACATGAAGTTCCAGGAAAGGTGGGCGCAGATTTGGGAGGCAACAACACGTTCAATTTCTTTGGAAAGGAAAGGGAGGTTGGAGATGGGGCTGTAGTTTGCAAGGACAGAGGGCACAAGGATTGTTTTTTTGAAGAGAGGGGTGAAGATGGCAGATTTGAAGGAGGGGGACAGCACCTGAGGAGAGAGAACCATTACCAATATCAGCTAACATGGTGAGCAGGAAAGGAATTGGGTGGTCAGAGGTTTGGTGGAAATAGGGTCGAGGGAATAGGATATGGGTCTCATGGGTAAGATGAGCTGGGAGAGCGCATGAGGGGAGAGAGGAGAGAAACTAAAGAAAGATACAAGTTCAGCAGTGAACCCAGAGTGAAAACAGGATCAGTATCTAATGTATTAAAAAGTTAAACCTGGGACTTTGAGTGCCTTCTGACCAAAAAAACCAGGAAGATGCTCAAAAAGGTGTCCCATCAAACACTCCCAGGGCAGGTACAGCACAAGTTAGATACAGAGTAAATCTCTCTACCTTAAATCTGTGTCCACCGGATTACCGACCTTCTTACTAGTGGAAGCAGTTTCTCATTATTTGTGCAATCAAAACCCCTCATAATTTTGAACGTCAATTAAATCTCCCCTTAACCTTCTCTGCTCCAAGGAGAACAATCCCAACTTCTCCAGTCTCTCCACAAAATTGGTCCCTCATCCCTAGTACATTCTCCTAAATCTCTTCTGCACTCTCTCTGAAGTTTTGGCAGCATTCCTAAAATGTTATGCCCGGAATTGGACAGAATACTCCCACTGAGACCCAACCAGTGATTAGTGAGACTTTAGCATAACTCCTGTGGGGCACATTGAGGGACAGGCCATTGTTGCAATGCACTGTACTGGCTGATCTTGTAGATTCCATTTACTCTCTTGCCAGTAAGCTAATCTGCATCATTGTCCACTGAGGGACTTGATGTGCTGATACGCAGTGAAGCCAGGCTTCAGCTCTGACGCTTGGACTGGAGACACCAGCACAGGTTGGTTACTTCAGCTGCAACTCCAGGAATTGGCACTGTCAGAGTGATAGGACACAGTCTCTCGGCTGAACTGGGACTCTCTGCCACAGGACACTTATCAAAGGGAGGGAGCTGAGCTTTTCCCCTCAGTCTCCTACAGACGTGGTAATGCAAAACGCTCACTTCACCTTTCAGCCACGGAACACTGGGGCAGGAGAAGTTATTCAGAACAGATTAATTAAGATTCCATCCATCCTGAGGTCTGCAAACCACCAGCACCAGATTGTTTCCGGGACTAGAATCTGCAGTCGCATAAGCAATAGAGTCACTGAATGCAGGAACACACAAACATTACACATCAGTGATTACAAAAAGAGGGAAAAAAATTAGCCTCAAATTAATGACAGTAAATACAAGTCATTCCCAGTCAGAATCTCGGAAACTGGATGAGGTTATCCAATCTTTATCTGCTTTGTTCACAGTCAGCACTTCTCCGAATAGTAAAATCTAAAAATTAGGGTTCATCATAATCGCCAAGAGCTCTTCATCATTAGGATGAAATAGGCATCATTGTCAATAGAGGCACTTACTCCTGAGTAGTAATTTAAAAATTCAACTTTGGTGACCTGCAGACAAGAGAGACAAAAGGAGCTGGCATCAATTGGAAAACACACACACACTCATCAACACCATTAGAGAACACACACTCAGTGAGTGAGAGAGAGCAAGAGCATGTGAGAGAGTGCGCAAAAGAGGGAGAGAGAGCAAGAGAGCGCACGCGGGCAAGTGCAAAAGAAACAGTGAGTGAGAGAAAAAGTGAGAGAGACAGAGAAAGTGAGAGCGAAAGAGAGAATGAGAGAGAGCAAGAGAAAGAGAGAAAGCAAGAGAAAGAGAGAGAGCAAGAGAAAGAGAGAGAGAGAGCAAGAGCATGAGAGCGAGTGAGAGTGAGAGTGAGAGGGGGAGACAACGTGTGTCCCTTGATGCCGGTATTGAGTATTTGTACGTGTGAATGCCTGTGTGCGAGAGTGTGTGAGTGCGTTGGTCTCAATGGTATAGTGTTTCTGAGGGAATATGTGCATTAGTATCTCTCAGTGCTGGTGTTGAGTATCTGTCTGGTGCTGGTACATGCATGTGTAACAGTGCAGTTAGGAAGAATCAGACAGAACTATGACAGTTAATCCTGGGTTAGGAATAATTTCAAACGCCAATCATTGGCATTGAAACAAAACATTCAATGATACCTCATAAGGGGATGCACCCTGATTGGCTGAGAATTGAAAGGAGACATGCTGAGGTATCAGTGAATCACAATGATGGATTCAGAATTAGAATTAGAATTAGAACATTACAGCGCAGTACAGGCCCTTCGGCCCTCGATGTTGCGCCGACCTGTGAAACCATCTGTCCTACACTCTTCCATTTTCATCTATATGTCTATCCAATGATCACTTAAATGCCCTTAAAGTTGGCGAGTCTACTACTGTTGCAGGCAGGGCGTTCCACGCCCCTACTACTCTCTGAGTAAAGAAACTACCTCTGACATCTGTCCTATATCTATCACCCCTCAACTTAAAGCTATGTCCCCTCGTGTTTGTCATCACCATCCGAGGAAAAAGGCTCTCACTATCCACCCTATCCAACCCTCTGATTATCTTATATGTCTCTATTAAGTCACCTCTCCTCCTCCTTCTCTCCAACGAAAACAACCTCAAGTCCCTCAGCCTTTCCTCGTAAGACCTTCCCTCCATACCAGGCAACATCCTAGTAAATTTCCTCTGCACCCTTTCCAAAGCTTCCACATCCTTCCTATAATGCGGTGACCAGAACTGCACGCAATACTCCAGGTGCGGTCTCACCAGAGTTTTGTACAGCTGCAGCATGACTTCGTGGCTCCGAAACTCGATCCCCCTACTAATAAAAGCTAACACACCATATGCCTTCTTAACAGCCCTATTAACCTGGGTAGCAACTTTCAGGGATTTATGTACCTGGACACCAAGATCTCTCTGCTCATCTACACTACCAAGAATCTTCCCATTAGCCCAGTACTCTGCATTGCTGTTACTCCTTCCAAAGTGAATCACCTCACACTTTTCTGCATTAAACTCCATTTGCCATCTCTCAGCCCAGCTCTGCAGCCTATCTATGTCCCTCTGTACCCTACAACATCCTTCGGCACTATCCACAACTCCACCGACCTTAGTGTCATCCGCAAATTTACTAACCCACCCTTCCACACCCTCTTCCAGGTCATTTATAAAAATGACAAACAGCAGTGGCTCCAAAACAGATCCTTGTGGTACACCACTAGTAACTAAACTCCAGGATGAACATTTGCCATCAACCACCACCCTCTGTCTTCTTTCAGCTAGCCAATTTCTGATCCAAAGCTCTAAATCACCTTCAACCCCATACTTCTGTATTTTCTGCAATAGCCTACCATGGGGAACCTTATCAAATGCCTTACTGAAATCCATATACACCACATCCACTGCTTTACCCTCATCCACCTGTTTGGTCACCTTCTCGAAAAACTCAATAAGGTTTGTGAGGCACGACCTACCCGTCACAAAACTGTGCTGACTATCTCTAATGAACTTATTCTTTTCAAGATGATTATAAATCCTGTCTCTTATAACCTTTTCCAACATTTTACCCACAACCGAAGTAAGGCTCACAGGTCTATAATTACCAGGGCTGTCTCTGCTCCCCTTCTTGAACAAGGGGACAACATTTGCTATCCTCCAGTCTTCCGGCACTATTCCTGTCGACAATGACGACATAAAAATCAAGGACAAAGGCTCTGCAATCTCCTCCCTGGCTTCCCAGAGAATCCTAGGATAAATCCCATCTGGCCCAGGGGACTTATCTATTTTCACACTTTCCAAAATTGCTAACACCTCCTCCTTGTGAACCTCAATCCCATCTAGCCAAGAAGCCTGAATCTCAGTATTCTCCTCGACAACATTTTCTTTCTCTACTGTAAATACTGATGCAAAATATTCATTTAACGCTTCCCCTACCTCCTCTGATTCCACACACAACTTCCCACTACTATCCTTGATTGGCCCTAATCTAACTCTAGTCATTCTTTTATTCCTGATATACCTATAGAAAGCCTTAGGGTTTTCCCTGATCCTATCCGCCAATGACTTCTCGTGTCCTCTCCTTGCTTTTCTTAGCTCTCCCTTTAGATCCTTCCTGGCTAGCTTGTAACTCTCAAGCGCCCTAACTGAGCCTTCACGTCTCATCCTAACAAAAGCCTCCTCCTTCCTTTTGACAAGCGCTTCAACTTCTTTAGTAAACCACGGCTCCCTCGCTCGACAACTTCCTCCCTGCCTGACAGGTACATACTTATCAAGGACACGCAATAGCTGCTCCTTGAATAAGCTCCACATTTCGATTGTTCCCATCCCCTGCAGTTTCCTTCCCCATCCTACGCATCCTAAATCTTGCCTAATCGCATCATAATTTCCTTTCCCCCAGCTATAATTCTTGCACTGCTGTATATACCTGTCCCTGCCCATTGCTAAGGTAAACCTAACCGAATTGTGATCACTATCACCAAAGTGCTCACCTACATCTAAATCTAACACCTGGCCGGGTTCATTACCCAGTGCCAAATCCAATGTGGCATCGCCCCTGGTTGGCCTGTCTACATACTGTGTCAGAAAACCCTCCTGCACACACTGGACAAAAACTGACCCATCTAAAGTACTCGAACTATGGTATTTCCAGTCAATATTTGGAAAGTTAAAGTCCCCCATAACAACTACCCTGTTACTCTCGCCCCTGTCCAGAATCATCTGCGCTATCCTTTCCTCTACATCTCTGGAACTATTCGGAGGTCTATAAAAGACTCCCAACAGGGTGACCTCACCTCTCCTGTTTCTAACCTCGGCCCAGACTACCTCAGTAGACGAGTCCTCAAATATCCTTTCTGCCGCTGTAATACTCTCCTTGATTAACACTGCCACACCCCCCTCTTTTACCATCTTCCCTGTTCTTACTGAAACATCTAAATCCTGGAACCTGCAACATCCATTCCTGTCCCTGCTCTACCCATGTCTCTGAAATGGCCACAACATCAGGATCCCAGGTACCAACCCATGCTGCAAGCTCACCCACCTTATTCCGGATGCTCCTGGCGTTGAAGTAGACACACTTTATACCAGGTTCTTGCTTGCCAGTGCCCTCTTGCATCCTTGTAACCTTATCCCTGACCTCACTACTCTCAACAGCCTGTACACTGGCACTACAATTTAGGTTCCCATTCCCCTGCTGATTTAGTTTAAACCCCCCCGAAGAGCACTAACAAATCTCCCCCCCAGGATATTGGTACCCCTCTGGTTCAGGTGAAGACCATCCTGTTTGTAGAGGTCCCACCTACCCCAGAAAGAGCCCCAATTATCCAGGAAACCAAAACCCTCCCTCCTGCACCATCCCTGCAGCCACGTGTTCAACTCCTCTCTCTCCCTATTCCTCGCTTCGCTATCACGTGGCACGGGCAACAACCCAGAGATAACAACTCTGTTTGTTCTCGCTCTAAGCTTCCACCCTCGCTCCCTGAATTTCTGTCTTAAATCCCCATCTCTCTTCCTACCTATGTCGTTGGTGCCTATGTGGACCACGACTTGTGGCTGCTCCCCCTCCCCCTTAAGGATCCCAAAAACACGATCCGAGACATCACGAACCCTGGCACCTGGGAGGCAACACACCAACCGTGAGTCTCTCTCGTTCCCACAGAACCTCCTATCTGTTCCCCTAACTATGGAGTCCCCAATGACTAATGTTCTACTCCTCTTCCCCCTTCCCTTCTGAGCAACAGGGACAGACTCTGTGCCAGATATCTGTACCCCATTGCTTACCCCTGGTAAGTCGTCCCCCGCAACAGTATCCAAAACGGTATACCTGTTGTTGAGGGAAACGGCCACAGGGGATCCCTGCACTGCCTGCTGGTTCCCTCTCCTTCCCCTGACGGTAACCCATCTACCTACTTCTTTTACCTGAGGTGTGACTGCTTCCCTATAACTCCTGTCAATAATCCCCTCCGCCTCCCGAATGATCCGAAGTTCATCCAGCTCCAGCTCCAGTTCCCTAACGCGGTTCTCGAGGAGCTGGAGTTGGGTGAACTTCCCGCAGATGCAGTCAGCAGGGACACTCTTGTCGACCCCTACCTCCCACATTCTGCAGGAGGAACATACAACTGCCTTTACCTCCATTCCCACTATTCTAAATTCCCAACAAATCTACTGAAAAACCAAAAAAAAAATGTCAGAACTTGTTAGGTTAGCAATCCAAAGGACAGAACTTCTTAAATAAAAAGCTTACCTTATCAACACAACAGAGTCCTTTTTTTGGTTAGAGGAGGAGGGTGGGTGGGAGACACTACACGTGAAGTCAAGTTCAACACATCACCCCATGAATCAGTGTGAGGTCCCTGCAATCCATCATTGGCATCATTCACTCTTCCGTTACAATGTTAAAGGTGCTGAGCTGTCACTTGGAAAGAGCTCCTGGGGTTGATCAGCATCATGGGTGGTCGATGCCCCTTGAACCCTATAAGGCGACCTAGCATGGTTTTATTTCATGAACGACAGGTACAAAGATCAGGAAATGATTAGGAATCTACAGGGTGTGGCTGCTTTGAGTGCTGGACATGGGCACAGGATGTCAGCTTGGTTTAATGATGCATCATTTTACATAAACTATATGTATAATTCCAGTGAGAGGCTCACAGAGATCAACTCCAGATCAGAATTGGCCTCAGTGCAGGGTGGGTCAGCGTGCTGGGATGGCAAAGCACCTTTAACAAATCACATACCGTGCAAGTAATTTTTTTCTGTAAACACATGGGTTAGTGGAAATTACAGAGCAGAGGGAGAGAGGCTCAGAAAGACACACAATTCTCATTCAACACCACCAGTGACTGGGGAAGGACAATCGCAGAGTGGGGGGGGAGCACGGTGAGGGGGAAGAGGGAGGGTGCTGGCAGTGAGGGGGCTGCGAAAGGTATGACAGCAAAGGTGGCCCTCCGCAAAGTGGGGGGCTGCGAGGGCAAAGGACCACAAGGGGGGTAGGTCACAAGGCGGAGGCTATGAGGGAGGAGGCCAGGAGAAGGGAGAGCTGCAATGGGGGCCACAAGGGAGGGACCACGAGAATAATGAAGCGGTGTGCTCCTGGTTGCTCTTGGCAAATTAACACTCGCTGATTGTCCCTCCTCCTGACTGGCTTTGTACAGTCTGCACTGTATCTTGGGGACGGCACTGAGCAATCTATGACAGAGACACCATGAGCTGAGAACCCAATTACAGAGGATTTACTTTGCAGAAACTTACCTGTTCAACATAGACATAGATACAAATGCAGAGACTGCCGAAACACAGACATAAATGCACAAAACACAGAGCAGCAGACACAGGAGCAGATTTAAAGGAGCTGCAGCGGAGGCAGCATTCTGGTGAAAATAATCCAACAGACAATTCAAGATGTCTCCTGGGCTGGAAGCTCCCTAGGAAGCTCCCTTGCTGTTCAACTCTATCCATGGCCATCTGCTCCCATCCCTAACGTTTTCTCCCCCAATCTGCCCTCTTAAACTGTTTAAATTCCCCTGGCTCTTTAAATCAGTTCATTTTAGCCCTATCTAAAAGTTAACAGTTAGTTTAGTGTATGTTACCTGGGCCCACTGCCCTCCCCCAGCCACACCTGCTCTTTGTTTTCTCAATGAAATTGATCCGGATGAAACTGACGAGCACAGCTGCCGATACTTCAATCTCCGATCCTGCTGTCTTCACAGTCCAGAGTGTCTGCAGCCACGGCATGCGGTAAGTCCATTGAGGTGAAGAAGGAGCTGCGGGACCCGAGAGAAGTCCTGTGAAAAGGTGCCCCGAACACCCAAAACATCCACGAACGGCCCCCCCGGCCGAAACTTCAAAGCGCCCGCGGGAGATGGCTCGGAGAGCATCTGCAGCGCACTGTCGGCAATGCTGCATGCCTTTATTTAAACCACTGCAGAAAAAAAAAAACCCTTAGCAAATGTAATCACCTCTAAGTCTGCCAAATGATGCTTCACCTCCCGAAGGACGTAGATGAGCTTTCCGGACGTCGATGGTGGGCACTGAGGAAATGGCTTATTACCTGCACCAGATTCCACCCCCCCCTACCCCCCTTTACCCCCCTTCCACCCCCCCCACCCCCGTCCCCTTCCCTGCTCCACCCTCTCAGCTCACCCCCTCACAACCCCGTCCCAGCCCGCCCCCCCCCGCACCATCTTCACCCCGCACCCCCTTCCCCTGCACCCCCCCCCACCCCCTCCCTCTACCCCTCCCCCTTGCATCCCCTCCTCCCACCGGCACCATCCTACACCTGTGTAGGGACCCCAACAACCCTACTGCCTTGTGGGCGTCTCGGGAGAGACCAAGGCTAAGGGAGTAAACCCTAACAGAAAATCCGGAGCGGAACCCCGTAGGCGGTCATGTGTCACCTTTGGCATGTTTCCGGCAGTTCCTGCAGCCATACTGGTGCCAAACGTTGTGTCCTGCACTCCTTTGGACCCCACCAGAAAGGCCGAGAGGGGGGTTTTGACGACTGGGCAACTCTCAACCTCCATAAATTTGCCCAGGCATGCGCCATGGAGAGGTCACTCCATAGTTGCCTCACAGCGACTAAAACAACACGGAAGGCAGCAGTTACGGGTTATAAGTCCAGATAAATTGGCGTAGAAACTGGGCGCCACGGGTTGCCTTTGTCGGTGGGAGAGGTCATTGCACCTCACTGGACAGCTACCGCCCACCTCAAACCGGGCAGCCCCCGGTCAATAAGGTTCTGTCCCGCCACAGTCTGCCTGCTTCAATGGGTGCTTGGAGCTCAGGGTCATTGCCCGAAAGGTGGACTGATACACCGCACCAAACAACATGAAAAAAGGAAAGAAGGTACCAGCCCTTCGCTTTGCAAGCTGGAACGTCAGAACTATGTGTCCTGGCCTGTCGGAAGACCTTACACAAATCAACGATTCTCGGAAGACCGCCATCATTAACAACGAGCTCAGTAGATTCAATGTGGACATTGCAGCACTTCAGGAGACTCGCCTCCCCGCGAGTGGCTCTCTAGCAGAGCAAGACTACACCTTCTTCTGGCAGGGCAGGGATCCTGAAGAACCAAGACAGCATGGAGCGGGCTTCGCCATCAGAAACTCTTTGCTCAGCATGATAGAGCCTCCCTCAAATGGCTCAGAACGCATACTGTCCATCCGACTGCTCACCACCTCTGGTCCAGTACACCTACTCAGCATCTATGCTCCAACACTCTGCTCCGCACCTGAAGCTAAAGACCAGTTCTATGAACAACTCCATAACATCATTAGTAGCATCCCCAACACCGAACACCTATTCCTGCTGGGGGACTTTAATGCCAGGGTTGGGGCCGACCATGACTCATGGCCCTCCTGCCTTGGGCGCTATGGCGTTGGAAGGATGAATGAGAATGGGCAGAGACTGCTTGAGTTGTGTACCTATCATAACCTCTGCATCACCAACTCGTTCTTTCACACTAAACCCTGTCACCAGGTTTCATGGAGGCGCCCAAGATCACGTCGTTGGCACCAGCTAGACCTCATTGTCACAAGGCGAGCCGCCTTAAACAGTGTTCAAATCACACGCAGCTTCCACAGTGCGGACTGCGACACCGACCACTCCCTGGTGTGCAGCAAGGTTAGACTCAGACCAAAGAAGTTGCATCATTCCAAGCAGAAGGGCCACCCGCGCATCAACACGAGCAGAATTTCTCACCCACAGCTGTTACAAAAATTTCTAAATTCACTTGTAACAGCCCTTCAAAACACTCCCACAGGGGATGCTGAGACCAAGTGGGCCCACATCAGAGACGCCATCTATGAGTCAGCTTTGACCACCTACGGCAAAAGTGCGAAGAGAAATGCAGACTGGTTTCAATCTCATAATGAAGAGCTGGAACCTGTCATAGCCGCTAAGCGCATTGCACTTTTGAACTACAAGAAAGCCCCCAGCGATTTAACATCCGCAGCACTTAAAGCAGCCAGAAGTACTGCACAAAGAACAGCTAGGCGTTGCGCAAACGACTACTGGCAACACCTATGCAGTCATATTCAGCTGGCCTCAGACACCGGAAACATCAGAGGAATGTATGATGGCATGAAGAGAGCTCTTGGGCCAACCATCAAGAAGATCACCCCCCTCAAATCTAAATCGGGGGACATAATCACTGACCAACGCAAACAGATGGACCGCTGGGTTGAGCACTACCTAGAACTGTACTCCAGGGAGAATGCTGTCACTGAGACTGCCCTCAATGCAGCCCAGCCTCTACCAGTCATGGATGAGCTGGACATACAGCCAACCAAATCGGAACTCAGTGATGCCATTGATTCCCTAGCCAGCGGAAAAGTCCCTGGGAAGGACAGCATTACCCCTGAAATAATCAAGAGTGCCAAGCCTGCTATACTCTCAGCACTACATGAACTGCTATGCCTGTGCTGGGACGAGGGAGCAGTACCCCAGGACATGCGCGATGCCAACATCATCACCCTCTATAAAAACAAAGGTGACCGCGGTGACTGCAACAACTACCGTGGAATCTCCCTGCTCAGCATAGTGGGGAAAGTCTTTGCTCGAGTCGCTCTGAACAGGCTCCAGAAGCTGGCCGAGTGCGTCTACCCTGAGGCACAGTGTGGCTTTCGTGCAGAGAGATCGACTATTGACATGCTGTTCTCCCTTCGTCAGATACAGGAGAAATGCCGTGAACAACAGATGCCCCTCTACATTGCTTTCATTGATCTCACCAAAGCCTTTGATCTCGTCAGCAGACGTGGTCTCTTCAGACTACTAGAAAAGATCGGATGTCCACCAAAGCTACGAAGTATCATCACCTCATTCCATGACAATATGAAAGGCACAATTCAACATGGTGGCTCCTCATCAGAGCCCTTTCCTATCCTGAGTGGTGTGAAACAGGGCTGTGTTCTCGCACCCACACTTTTTGGGATTTTCTTCTCCCTGCTGCTTTCACATGCGTTCAAATCCTCTGAAGAAGGAATTTTCCTCCACACAAGATCAGGGGGCAGGTTGTTCAACCTTGCCCGTCTAAGAGCGAAGTCCAAAGTATGGAAAGTCCTCATCAGAGAACTCCTCTTTGCTGACGATGCTGCTTTAACATCTCACACTGAAGAATGCCTGCAGAGTCTCATCGACAGGTTTGCGTCTGCCTGCAATGAATTTGGCCTAACCATCAGCCTCAAGAAAACGAACATCATGGGGCAGGATGTCAGAAATGCTCCATCCATCAATATTGGCGACCACGCTCTGGAAGTGGTTCAAGAGTTCACCTACCTAGGCTCAACTATCACCAGTAACCTGTCTCTAGATGCAGAAATCAACAAGCGCATGGGTAAGGCTTCCACTGCTATGTCCAGACTGGCCAAGAGAGTGTGGGAAAATGGCGCACTGACACGGAACACAAAAGTCCGAGTGTATCAGGCCTGTGTCCTCAGTACCTTGCTCTATGGCAGCGAGGCCTGGACAACGTATGCCAGCCAAGAGCGACGTCTCAATTCATTCCATCTTCGCTGCCTTCGGAGAATACTTGGCATCAGGTGGCAGGACTATATCTCCAACACAGAAGTCCTTGAAGCGGCCAACACCCCCAGCTTATACACACTACTGAGTCAGCGGCGCTTGAGATGGCTTGGCCATGTGAGCCGCATGGAAGATGGCAGGATCCCCAAAGACACATTGTACAGCGAACTCGCCACTGGTATCAGACCCACCGGCCGTCCATGTCTCCGTTATAAAGACGTCTGCAAACGCGACATGAAATCGTGTGACATTGATCACAAGTCGTGGGAGTCAGTTGCCAGCATTCGCCAGAGCTGGCGGGCAGCCATAAAGACAGGGCTAAATTGTGGCGAGTCGAAGAGACTTAGTAGTTGGCAGGAAAAAAGACAGAGGCGCAAGGGGAGAGCCAACTGTGCAACAGCCCCAACAAACAAATTTCTCTGCAGCACCTGTGGAAGAGCCTGTCACTCCAGAATTGGCCTTTATAGCCACTCCAGGCGCTGCTTCACAAACCACTGACCACCTCCAGGCGCGTATCCATTGTCTCTCGAGATAAGGAGGCCCAAAAGAAGAAGAACACCCACTGACCCAGTTCAGTACAGCTGTTTCCAGAGGCTGAGGGAGATCAGATGATTGGAAGGCTTGCAGACTTTCTGTCTGGGACTGATTCCCCCTCCTCCGTCTCACTGTCTGTCTGGGACTGATTCTCCCATCTCCCTCTACCCGTCTGGGACTGACTCCCCCTCCTCTGTTTCACTGTCTGTCTGGGACTGATTCTCCCATCTCCCTCTACCCGTCTGGGACTGATTCCCCCTCCTCCGTCTCACTGTCTGTCTGGGACTGATTCTCCCATCTCCCTCTACCCGTCTGGGACTGATTCCCCCTCCTCTGTTTCTCTGTCTGTCTGGGACTGATTCTCCCATCTCCCTCTACCCCTCTGGGACTGATGCCCCCTCCTCCGTCTCACTGTCTGTCTGGGACTGATTCTTACATCTCCCCCTACCCGTCTGGGACTGATTCCCCCTCCTCCGTCTCACTGTCTGTCTGGGACTGATTCTTACATCTCCCCCTACCCGTCTGGGACTGATTCCCCCTCCTCTGTCTCACTGTCTGTCTGGGACTGATTCTTCCATCTCCCTCTACCCGTCTGGGACTAATCCTCCCTCCTCCCTCTGTCCGTTTGGGACTGGTTCTCCCTCCTCCGTCTCACTGCCTGTCTGGGACTGATTGCTCCTCCTCCGTTTCACTGCCCGTCCGGGACTGATTCTCCCTCCTCCATCTCACTCTGCCTGTCTGGGACTGATTCTCCCATCTCCCTCTACCCGTCTGGGACTGACTCCCCCTCCTCTGTTTCACTGTCTGTCTGGGACTGATTCTCCCTCCTCCATCTCACTCTGTCTGGGACTGATTATCCCTCCTCCGTCTCTCTGTCTGTCTGGGATTGATTCTCCCTCCTCCATCTCACTGTCTGTCTGGGACTGATTCTCCCTCCTCCATCTCACTATCTGTCTGGGACTGATTCTCCCTCCTCCATCTCACTATCTGTCTGGGACTGATTCTCCCTCCTCCATCTCACTATCTGTCTGGGATTGATTCTCCCTCCTCCATCTCACTATCTGTCTGGGACTGAATCTCCCTCCTCCATCTCACTCTGTCTGGGACTGATTCTCCCTCCTCCATCTCACTATCTGTCTGGGACTGAATCTCCCTCCTCCATCTCACTCTGTCTGGGACTGATTCTCCATCCTCCATCTCACTATCTGTCTGGGATTGATTCTCCCTCCTCCATCTCACTATCTGTCTGGGACTGAATCTCCCTCCTCCATCTCACTCTGTCTGGGACTGATTCTCCCTCCTCTGTTTCTCTGTCTGTCTGGGACTGATTCTCCCATCTCCCTCTACCCCTCTGGGACTGATGCCCCCTCCTCCGTCTCACTGTCTGTCTGGGACTGATTCTTACATCTCCCCCTACCCGTCTGGGACTGATTCCCCCTCCTCCGTCTCACTGTCTGTCTGGGACTGATTCTTACATCTCCCCCTACCCGTCTGGGACTGATTCCCCCTCCTCTGTCTCACTGTCTGTCTGGGACTGATTCTTCCATCTCCCTCTACCCGTCTGGGACTAATCCTCCCTCCTCCCTCTGTCCGTTTGGGACTGGTTCTCCCTCCTCCGTCTCACTGCCTGTCTGGGACTGATTGCTCCTCCTCCGTTTCACTGCCCGTCCGGGACTGATTCTCCCTCCTCCATCTCACTCTGCCTGTCTGGGACTGATTCTCCCATCTCCCTCTACCCGTCTGGGACTGACTCCCCCTCCTCTGTTTCACTGTCTGTCTGGGACTGATTCTCCCTCCTCCATCTCACTCTGTCTGGGACTGATTATCCCTCCTCCGTCTCTCTGTCTGTCTGGGATTGATTCTCCCTCCTCCATCTCACTGTCTGTCTGGGACTGATTCTCCCTCCTCCATCTCACTATCTGTCTGGGACTGATTCTCCCTCCTCCATCTCACTATCTGTCTGGGACTGATTCTCCCTCCTCCATCTCACTATCTGTCTGGGATTGATTCTCCCTCCTCCATCTCACTATCTGTCTGGGACTGAATCTCCCTCCTCCATCTCACTCTGTCTGGGACTGATTCTCCCTCCTCCATCTCACTATCTGTCTGGGACTGAATCTCCCTCCTCCATCTCACTCTGTCTGGGACTGATTCTCCATCCTCCATCTCACTATCTGTCTGGGATTGATTCTCCCTCCTCCATCTCACTATCTGTCTGGGACTGAATCTCCCTCCTCCATCTCACTCTGTCTGGGACTGATTCTCCCTCCTCCATCTCACTATCTGTCTGGGACTGAATCTCCCTCCTCCATCTCACTATCTGTCTGGGACTGATTCTCCCTCCTCCATCTCACTATCTGTCTGGGATTGATTCTCCCTCCTCCATCTCACTATCTGTCTGGGACTGAATCTCCCTCCTCCATCTCACTCTGTCTGGGACTGATTCTCCCTCCTCCATCTCACTATCTGTCTGGGACTGAATCTCCCTCCTCCATCTCACTATCTGTCTGGGGCTGATTCTCCCTCCTCCATCTCACTATCTGTCTGGGATTGATTCTCCCTCCTCCATCTCACTATCTGTCTGGGACTGAATCTCCCTCCTCCATCTCACTCTGTCTGGGACTGATTCTCCCTCCTCCATCTCACTATCTGTCTGGGACTGATTCTCCCTCCTCCATCTCACTATCTGTCTGGGATTGATTCTCCCTCCTCCATCTCACTATCTGTCTGGGACTGATTCTCCCTCCTCCATCTCACTCTGTCTGGGACTGATTCTCCCTCCTCCATCTCACTATCTGTCTGGGACTGATTCTCCATCCTCCATCTCACTATCTGTCTGGGGCTGATTCCCCCACCTCCATCTCACGATCTGTCTGGGACTGATTCTCCCTCCTCCATCTCACTATCTGTCTGGGGCTGATTCCCCCACCTCCATCTCACGATCTGTCTGGGACTGATTCTCCCTCCTCCATCTCACTATCTGTCTGGGACTGATTCTCCCTCCTCCATCTCACTATCTGTCTGGGGCTGATTCTCCATCCTCCTTCTCACTATCTGTCTGGGACTGATTCTCCCTCCTCCATCTCACTATCTGTCTGGGACTGATTCTCCATCCTCCATCTCACTATCTGTCTGGGGCTGATTCCCCCACCTCCATCTCACGATCTGTCTGGGGCTGATTCTCCCTCCTCCATCTCACTATCTGTCTGGGACTGATTCTCCCTCCTCCATCTCACTATCTGTCTGGGACTGATTCTCCCTCCTCCATCTCACTATCTGTCTGGGACTGATTCTCCCTCCTCCATCTCACTGTCTGTCTGGGACTGATTCTCCCTCCTCCATCTCACTATCTGTCTGGGACTGATTCTCCCTCCTCCATCTCACGATCTGTCTGGGACTGATTCTCCATCCTCCATCTCACGATCTGTCTGGGACTGATTCTCCATCCTCCATCTCACTATCTGTCTGGGACTGATTCTCCCTCCTCCATCTCACGATCTGTCTGGGACTGATTCTCCCTCCTCCATCTCACTATCTGTCTGGGACTGATTCTCCCTCCTCCATCTCACGATCTGTCTGGGACTGATTCTCCCTCCTCCATCTCACTATCTGTCTGGGACTGATTCTCCCTCCTCCATCTCACTATCTGTCTGGGACTGATTCTCCCTCCTCCATCTCACTATCTGTCTGGGACTGATTCTCCCTCCTCCATCTCACTATCTGTCTGGGACTGATTCTCCCTCCTCCATCTCACGATCTGTCTGGGACTGATTCTCCCTCCTCCATCTCACGATCTGTCTGGGACTGATTCTCCCTCCTCCATCTCACTATCTGTCTGGGACTGATTCTCCATCCTCCATCTCACTATCTGTCTGGGACTGATTCTCCCTCCTCCATCTCACGATCTGTCTGGGACTGATTCTCCATCCTCCATCTCACTATCTGTCTGGGACTGATTCTCCCTCCTCCATCTCACTATCTGTCTGGGACTGATTCTCCCTCCTCCATCTCACTGTCTGTCTGGGACTGATTCTCCCTCCTCCATCTCACTATCTGTCTGGGACTGATTCTCCATCCTCCATCTCACTATCTGTCTGGGACTGATTCTCCCTCCTCCATCTCACGATCTGTCTGGGACTGATTCTCCCTCCTCCTTCTCACTATCTGTCTGGGACAGATTCTCCATCCTCCATCTCACTATCTGTCTGGGACTGATTCTCCCTCCTCCATCTCACTATCTGTCTGGGACTGATTCTCCATCCTCCATCTCACAATGTGTGTCTGGGACTGATTCTCCATCCTCCATCTCACTCTCTGTCTGGGACTGATTCTCCCTCCTCCTTCTCACTATCTGTCTGGGACTGATTCTCCATCCTCCATCTCACTGTCTGTCTGGGACTGATTCTCCCTCCTCCATCTCACTATCTGTCTGGGACTGATTCTCCCTCCTCCATCTCACTGTCTGTCTGGGACTGATTCTCCATCCTCCATCTCACAATGTGTGTCTGGGACTGATTCTCCATCCTCCATCTCACGATCTGTCTGGGACTGATTCTCCCTCCTCCTTCTCACTATCTGTCTGGGACTGATTCTCCCTCCTCCATCTCACTATGTGTGTCTGGGACTGATTCTCCCTCCTCCTTCTCACTATCTGTCTGGGACTGATTCTCCCTCCTCCTTCTCACTATCTGTCTGGGACTGATTCTCCCTCCTCCATCTCACTATCTGTCTGGGACTGATTCTCCATCCTCCATCTCACTATCTGTCTGGGACTGATTCTCCCTCCTCCATCTCACTATCTGTCTGGGACTGATTCTCCCTCCTCCATCTCACTATCTGTCTGGGACTGATTCTCCCTCCTCCATCTCACTATCTGTCTGGGACTGATTCTCCATCCTCCTTCTCACGATCTGTCTGGGACTGATTCTCCCTCCTCCATCTCACGATCTGTCTGGGACTGATTCTCCCTCCTCCTTCTCACTATCTGTCTGGGACAGATTCTCCATCCTCCATCTCACTATCTGTCTGGGACAGATTCTCCCTCCTCCTTCTCACGATCTGTCTGGGACTGATTCTCCCTCCTCCATCTCACGATCTGTCTGGGACTGATTCTCCCTCCTCCATCTCACTATCTGTCTGGGACTGATTCTCCATCCTCCATCTCACAATGTGTGTCTGGGTCTGATTCTCCCTCCTCCTTCTCACGATCTGTCTGGGACTGATTCTCCCTCCTCCATCTCACTATCTGTCTGGGACTGATTCTCCCTCCTCCTTCTCACTATCTGTCTGGGACTGATTCTCCCTCCTCCATCTCACTATCTGTCTGGGACTGATTCTCCCTCCTCCATCTCACTATCTGTCTGGGACTGATTCTCCCTCCTCCATCTCACTATCTGTCTGGGACAGATTCTCCCTCCTCCATCTCACGATCTGTCTGGGACTGATTCTCCCTCCTCCATCTCACTATCTGTCTGGGACTGATTCTCCCTCCTCCATCTCACTATCTGTCTGGGACTGATTCTCCCTCCTCCATCTCACTGTCTGTCTGGGACTGATTCTCCCTCCTCCATCTCACTATCTGTCTGGGACTGATTCTCCCTCCTCCATCTCACTATCTGTCTGGGACTGATTCTCCCTCCTCCATCTCACTGTCTGTCTGGGACTGATTCTCCATCCTCCATCTCACAATGTGTGTCTGGGACTGATTCTCCCTCCTCCATCTCACTATCTGTCTGGGACTGATTCTCCCTCCTCCATCTCACTATCTGTCTGGGACTGATTCTCCATCCTCCATCTCACTATCTGTCTGGGAATGATTCCCCCTCCTCCTTCTCACTATCTGTCTGGGACTGATTCTCCCTCCTCCATCTCACTATCTGTCTGGGACTGATTCTCCATCCTCCATCTCACAATGTGTGTCTGGGACTGATTCTCCCTCCTCCATCTCACTATCTGTCTGGGACTGATTCTCCCTCCTCCATCTCACTATCTGTCTGGGACTGATTCTCCATCCTCCATCTCACTATCTGTCTGGGAATGATTCCCCCTCCTCCTTCTCACTATCTGTCTGGGACTGATTCTCCCTCCTCCATCTCACTTTGTGTGTCTGGGACAGATTCTCCATCCTCCATCTCACTATCTGTCTGGGACTGATTCTCCCTCCTCCATCTCACTATCTGTCTGGGACTGATTCTCCATCCTCCATCTCACTATCTGTCTGGGACTGATTCTCCCTCCTCCATCTCACTGTCTGTCTGGGACTGATTCTCCCTCCTCCATCTCACTGTCTGTCTGGGACTGATTCTCCCTCCTCCATCTCACTATGTGTGTCTGGGTCTGATTCTCCCTCCTCCATCTCACTGTCTGTCTGGGACTGATTCTCCCTCCTCCATCTCACTATGTGTGTCTGGGTCTGATTCTCCATCCTCCGTCTCACTATCTGTCTGGGAATGATTCCCCCTCCTCCATCTCACTATCTGTCTGGGACTGATTCTCCCTCCTCCATCTCACTATCTGTCTGGGACGAATTCTCCCTCCTCCATCTCACTATCTGTCTGGGATTGATTCTCCCTCCTCCATCTCACTGTCTGTCTGGGACTGATTCTCCCTCCTCCATCTCACTATGTGTGTCTGGGTCTGATTCTCCCTCCTCCATCTCACTGTCTGTCTGGGACTGATTCTCCCTCCTCCATCTCACTATGTGTGTCTGGGTCTGATTCTCCATCCTCCGTCTCACGATCTGTCTGGGACTGATTCTCCCTCCTCCATCTCACTATCTGTCTGGGACTGATTCTCCCTCCTCCATCTCACTATCTGTCTGGGACTGATTCTCCCTCCTCCATCTCACTATCTGTCTGGGACGAATTCTCCCTCCTCCATCTCACTATCTGTCTGGGATTGATTCTCCCTCCTCCATCTCACTGTCTGTCTGGGACTGATTCTCCCTCCTCCATCTCACTATGTGTGTCTGGGTCTGATTCTCCCTCCTCCATCTCACTGTCTGTCTGGGACTGATTCTCCCTCCTCCATCTCACTGTCTGTCTGGGACTGATTCTCCCTCCTCCATCTCACTATGTGTGTCTGGGTCTGATTCTCCATCCTCCGTCTCACTATCTGTCTGGGAATGATTCCCCCTCCTCCATCTCACTATCTGTCTGGGATTGATTCTCCCTCCTCCATCTCACTGTCTGTCTGGGACTGATTCTCCCTCCTCCATCTCACTATGTGTGTCTGGGTCTGATTCTCCCTCCTCCATCTCACTGTCTGTCTGGGACTGATTCTCCCTCCTCCATCTCACTATGTGTGTCTGGGTCTGATTCTCCATCCTCCGTCTCACTATCTGTCTGGGAATGATTCCCCCTCCTCCATCTCACTATCTGTCTGGGACTGATTCTCCCTCCTCCATCTCACTATCTGTCTGGGACTGATTCTCCCTCCTCCATCTCACTGTCTGTCTGGGACTGATTCTCCCTCCTCCATCTCACTATGTGTGTCTGGGTCTGATTCTCCCTCCTCCATCTCACTGTCTGTCTGGGACTGATTCTCCCTCCTCCATCTCACTATGTGTGTCTGGGTCTGATTCTCCATCCTCCGTCTCACTATCTGTCTGGGAATGATTCCCCCTCCTCCATCTCACTATCTGTCTGGGACTGATTCTCCCTCCTCCATCTCACTATCTGTCTGGGACTGATTCTCCCTCCTCCATCTCAATATCTGTCTGGGACGAATTCTCCCTCCTCCATCTCACTATCTGTCTGGGATTGATTCTCCCTCCTCCATCTCACTATCTGTCTGGGACTGACTCTCCCTCCTCCATCTCAATTTCTGTCTGGGACTGATTCTCCCTCCTCCATCTCACTATCTGTCTGGGACAGATTCTCCCTCCTCCATCTCACTTTGTGTGTCTGGGACAGATTCTCCATCCTCCATCTCACTATGTGTGTCTGGGTCTGATTCTCCATCCTCCGTCTCACGATCTGTCTGGGACTGATTCTCCCTCCTCCATCTCACTATCTGTCTGGGACTGATTCTCCCTCCTCCATCTCACTATCTGTCTGGGACTGATTCTCCCTCCTCCATCTCACTATCTGTCTGGGACGAATTCTCCCTCCTCCATCTCACTATCTGTCTGGGATTGATTCTCCCTCCTCCATCTCACTGTCTGTCTGGGACTGATTCTCCCTCCTCCATCTCACTATGTGTGTCTGGGTCTGATTCTCCCTCCTCCATCTCACTGTCTGTCTGGGACTGATTCTCCCTCCTCCATCTCACTGTCTGTCTGGGACTGATTCTCCCTCCTCCATCTCACTATGTGTGTCTGGGTCTGATTCTCCATCCTCCGTCTCACTATCTGTCTGGGAATGATTCCCCCTCCTCCATCTCACTATCTGTCTGGGATTGATTCTCCCTCCTCACTGTCTGTCTGGGACTGATTCTCCCTCCTCCATCTCACTATGTGTGTCTGGGTCTGATTCTCCCTCCTCCATCTCACTGTCTGTCTGGGACTGATTCTCCCTCCTCCATCTCACTATGTGTGTCTGGGTCTGATTCTCCATCCTCCGTCTCACTATCTGTCTGGGAATGATTCCCCCTCCTCCATCTCACTATCTGTCTGGGACTGATTCTCCCTCCTCCATCTCACTATCTGTCTGGGACTGATTCTCCCTCCTCCATCTCACTGTCTGTCTGGGACTGATTCTCCCTCCTCCATCTCACTATGTGTGTCTGGGACTGATTCTCCCTCCTCCATCTCACTATCTGTCTGGGACGAATTCTCCCTCCTCCATCTCACTATCTGTCTGGGATTGATTCTCCCTCCTCCATCTCACTATCTGTCTGGGACTGACTCTCCCTCCTCCATCTCAATTTCTGTCTGGGACTGATTCTCCCTCCTCCATCTCACTATCTGTCTGGGACAGATTCTCCCTCCTCCATCTCACTTTGTGTGTCTGGGACAGATTCTCCATCCTCCATCTCACTATCTGTCTGGGACTGATTCACCCTCCTCCATCTCACGATGTGTGTCTGGGACTGATTCTCCCTCCTCCATCTCACTATGTGTGTCTGGGACTGATTCTCCCTCCTCCATCTCGCTATCTGTCTGGGACTGATTCTCCCTCCTGCATCTCACTATCAAAGAAGAACAAAGAACAAAGAAAATTACAGCACAGGAACAGGCCCTTCGGCCCTCCAAGCCTGCGCCGATCCAGATCCTCTATCTAAACATGTCGCCTATTTTCTAAGGGTCTGTATCTCATTTCTTCCTGCCCATTCATGTATCTGTCTAGATACATCTTAAAAGACGCCATCGTGCCCGCATCTACCACCTCCGCTGGCAACGTGTTCCAGGCACCCACCACCCTCTGCGTAAAGAACTTTCCACGCAAATCCCCCCTAAACTTTTCCCCTTTCACTTTGAACTCGTGTCCTCCTGTAATTGAATCCCCCACTCTGGGAAAAAGCCTCTTGCTATCCACCCTGTCTGTACCTCTCATGATTTTGTACACCTCAATCAGGTCCCCCCTCAACTTCCGTCTTTCTAATGAAAATAATCCTAATCTGCTCAACCTCTCTTCATAGCTAGCGCCCTCCATACCAGGCAACATCCCTTTGAACCTCCTCTGCACCCTCTCCAAAGCATCCACATCCTTTTGGTAATGTGGCGACCAGAACTGCACGCAGTATTCCAAATGTGGCCGAACCAAAGTCCTATACAACTGTAACATGACCTGCCAACTCTTGTACTCAATACCCCGTCCGATGAAGGAAAGCATGCCGTATGCCTTCTTGACCACTCTATTGACCTGCGTTGCCACCTTCAGGGAACAGTGGACCTGAACACCCAAATCTCTCTGGACATCAATTTTCCCCAGGACTTTTCCATTTACTGTATAATTCACTCTTGAATTGGATCTTCCAAAATGCATCACCTCGCATTTGCCCTGATTGAACTCCATCTGCCATTTCTCTGCCCAACTCTCCAGTCTATCTATATTCTGCTGTATTCTCTGACAGTCCCTTTCACTATCTGCTACTCCACCAATCTTAGTGTCGTCTGCAAACTTGCTAATCAGTCCACCTATACTTTCCTCCAAATCATTAATGTATATCACAAACAACAGTGGTCCCAGCACGGATCCCTGTGGAACACCACTGGTCACACGTCTCCATTTTGAGAAACTCCCTTCTCCTGCTACTCTCTGTCTCCTGTTGCCCAGCCAGTTCTTTATCCATCTAGCTAGTACACCTTGGACCCCATGCGCCTTCACTTTCCCCATCAGCCTGCCATGGGGAACCTTATCAAACGCCTTACTGAAGTCCATGTATATGACATCGACAGCCCTTCCCTCATCAATCAACTTTGTCACTTCCTCAAAGAATTCTATTAAGTTGGTAAGACATGACCTTCCCTGCACAAAACCATGTTGCCTATCACTGATAAGCCCATTTTCTTCCAAATGGGAATAGATCCTATCCCTCAGTATCTTCTCCAGCAGCTTCCCTACCACTGACGTCAGGCTCACCGGTCTATAATTACCTGGATTATCCCTGCTACCCTTCTTAAACAAGGGGACAACATTAGCAATTCTCCAGTCCTCCCTGTGACCGCGTGGGTTTCCCCTGGGTGCTCTGGTTTCCTCCCACAGCCAAAGACTTACAGGTTGATAGGTAAATTGGCCATTGTAAATTGCCCCTAGTATAGGTAGGTGGTAGGAGAATGGTGGGGAATGTGGGATTAATGTAGAATTAGTATAAATGGGTGGTTGTTGGTCAGCACAGACTCGGTGAGCTGAAGGGCCTATTTCAGTGCTGTATCTCTCTATGACTCTAAGATTCTGAGAGGACATGACAGGGTAGATGCTGAGAGGATGTTGCCCCCCCTCTTGGTGAAATCGAGAACTAGGGAGCACAGTCAAGACGGAGATGAGGAGTAATTTCTTCTCTCAGAGGGCCATTAATCTTTGGAATTCGCTTCCCAGAGAGTAGTGGAGGCTGGGTTATTGAATATATTCAAGGCTTAGTTAGACTGATTTTTGATCAACAAGAGAGTCGAGGGTTATTGGAGGGCAGCAGGAAAGTGGAGTTAAGGCCACAATCAGATCAGCCATGATCTTATCAAATGGTGGAGCAGACTCCAGGGCTCAAATGGTTGTCTCCTGCTCCTATTTATGTTCTTACATTAATATTCCTGTGTTGATTTATAATGGTAACTTCCCATGTAAATGTGTCATGTTGTAATTACACTTTCCCACCAGTGGTGGCATTGCATATCGCGACTGCCAATTATCCCCCGCTTCAGCTGATGACAACACTTGGCCCCAATAACACCAGCAGCAGTCACCGTCTAGTAAGATGCTTAAGGTCGTGTGTACAGCCGGTGCTTTGTCACATTTCACTGTGAACAATGCTATGACAGATCTACACACCCTTGCATGTTCACACACTCTCCTCCATTAGAGGCACCCAGTTTTATAACTTTGCAGTGTTAGCTGAAGCTTTGATAATATTGCACAGCTAAATTTGTAAGAAAAGGTTAACAGTTAAACGGGTTAACGTCTCTGTTAAAGAAGTATTTGTCAGCTCACATCAATTTATACATTAATACCGTTAATGTAAATATTAATGCTAGACTGTTGAAGCAACAGTCACCACCACTGGGTTGGGTATCTGACCTCCAGCCTACCATTAGTGAGAGGGTGGGGGAGGGATAGATGGAGACCGGGGCTGGGGGATGAGTGTGCCGCCATCATTGGGCTTCGGTCGCTGTCTCCCAGCAATGGGTGGAAATACACGTCGTCACAGGCATGGGGGGCTGGGTGGTGGGAGCAGGACCAATTTCCTAGACTATGCACAGCAACTACCAACACACCACAGTAAGATCGCACAGCCTGTAATCCCCTGACAAAACGGGCTCCAGCTATTGAGCGACCAGCTCCCTCTCTCCCTCACTCACTCACAATTCCATCCTTATCATTGGGCGAGTCAAAGTTATCCAGGAAGATCCTGAAGACCTGCTCCTCCGTCCACTCCCCATTTTGATATTTGGGGTGGTGCTGGACATTGTACACTCCTCGTAGATCCTCAATGGTTATCACACCATCCCCTGTCTTGTCCAGTTTACGGAAGGCCTGTGCAATGATCTCTTTCCTTGCGTTGGACATTGGAGGCTGAGCAGGCAAAGAGACAGAGAGGGACACAAGGAAGATAGATGAATCCGCATCACTTGTTCTGGAACAGTGTGACTCCTGCACTCTGTGTAATACCAAGTAACACAGACTTGCAAGGCTACAGGGGATCGAGCCGGGGAGTTGGACTGACTGCGTAGATGTGGAGAGCCCACGTGGACTTAATGGGCCAAATGGCCTCCTCCTATGCTGTAAATTACTCTATGCCTCTTTCAGGACACATGTGTACCCAATCCCCAAATCCTTGGGACAGCATACTCACGGTTGTTGTGAATGACTACATATCTGCACCATTACCAAAATCACCTACTTCCACCTGTAATATACCCCACCTCAGCTACATGCTGCTGAAACCATCACCTAAATCTTTGTCACAAAAACAAGAAATGCTGGAATCACTCAGCAGGTCTGGCAGCATCTGTGGAAAGAGAAGCAGAGTTAACGTTTCGGGTCAGTGACCCTTCATCGGGTTCCGAAGAAGGGTCACTGACCCGAAACGTTAATTCTGCTTCTCTTTCCACAGATGCTGCCAGACCTGCTGAGTGATTCCAGCATTTCTTGTTTTTGTTTCAGACTTCCAGCATCCGCAGTATTTTGCTTTTACATAAATCTTTGTAACCTCCTCACTCGACTGTGTAAACTTGATCTTATCCAGAACTCACAACAAGACCCATTCACCCGTCACCCCTGTGCTAAATGACCTACACTGACTCCCAGTTAAGTAATGCCTCGATTTTGAAAATCTTATCCTTGTTTTCAAATCCCTCCATGGCCTCCCTATCTCTGTAATCTCCTCTAGCCCTACAACCCCATAAGGAGACCAGAAGGAGTTGGAGCTCAGCAAGAGCAGAGCAGGATAAAAGGCACAGCAGCAGAGCAGGCTTGTGGCCAGAAGGAGCACAGGTAAAAATTGGAAGAGTGAGGTAAAGAGTGAAGTCAGAGCCAGTGCAGAGAGGAAGGTGCGGCAAAACCTAAGGGAACAAAGATCACTATTGAGGGTAAGTATTGAGGTAAGGATCTAAGATAAGGAACTAGAATAATTTATTAGGGGTCTTAAATCTTGTTTGTTTTTAAAGTCTTAAGTTTTATTTCAAATAAATTTAATTAGTAGACCAATAAATAAAGGCATGGCAGGGCACCTCAGTTCCTTCAGATGCACATCTGAACTCCAGGCTGCTTTTCATGCCCTGGACAGCTACATGCGCAGGAAGTGCCATCAGGTGGAGCAGCTTGAGCTCTGTGTTTTGTGGCTTACTTGGTACCAGCTCTGCCTCTGAGCCAGAAGGCTCCAGGCACGAGTCCAACTCTAGGACCTGATGGCCACAGAAGGAGAGTTCACAACACAGCCTATCAGGTTGTTAATCAGTGTGTGAATCCTTCCAATGCTCCACACTATTCTCCAAGGGAAAGAGTTTGAAGATACAGAAAAACAAACCCACATTGTTGAACTCAATGTTGAGTCTGGAAGGCTGTAACGTGCCTAATTGAAAGACGAGGTGCTGTTCCTCGAGCTTATGTTGAGCTTCTTTAGAACACTGCAGGAAACCGAGGACAAAGAGGTCAGTGTTAGAGCAGGGTGAAGAATTAAAATGACAGAAAACCGGATGCTTGGGGTCATGCTTGCAGACTGAACGGAGGTGTTCCACAAAGCAGTCACCCAACCAGCATTTGGACCAGTGTAAAATGGATCATATTGTCAGCAGTGAATACAATATACTAACTTGAGAGAAGTACACATAAATCACTGTTTCACCTGGAAAGTGTGTTTGAAGCCTTGGACAGTCAGAGAAGTAAAAGGGCAAGTGTTGCTTCTCCTGTGCTTGCATGTAAAGGTGCCATGGGAAGGAGAGGGGGTGTTGGGTGCTACTGAGGAATGGAATAATCCCTTTGGAATACTGAAAGAGGAGGGGAAGATGTGTTTGGTGGTGGCATCACACTGGAGGTGGCAGAAATGGCAGCAGAGGATTTGTTGAACACCGATGCTGGTTGGGTGGAAGGTGAGGTCAAGGAGAACCTTATTGTGGTTCTGAGAGGGAGGGGAAGGGATGAGAGCAGAAGTGCGGAAAATGGGACGGACACAGTCTAGGGCCCTGTCAACCATGGTGGGGAAGTCTTCAGTTAAGGAAAATGGAAGACAAATCAGAAGCACCGGTATGGAGCACTGCATCATCAGAACAGATGCGACAGAGACAGAGAAACTGGGAGAACGGAATGGAGTCCTTACAGAAAGCAAGGTGTGAGGATCTGTAGTCGAGGTAGCTGTGGGACTCACCGGAGATGGGTAAAAGGGGTTTTCCCCCTTCTGACACTGAACAATCTGCCCTTAGCCAAAGCTTCAGCTTCATCCCCTTACACCCCCACCCCAATGAATTTCAAGTTCTCCTTCTGTCGCCTCCCCCTCCACACCAACTTCTTTGGCCAGAAGTTTTCCCCCATACAGCAAACCCTTTTACTCGTCTCCAGTATTCTCCCTCCACCTGGACCCCTCCCTCTGGCCTCTTACTCTCTCGATCTTTTCATTGGCCATCTGCCCCCCTCACTCACTCGTTCTAACCTGTCTCCCTTTGAACTTGCTGCACTCCGCTCTCTCAGGTCCAATCCTATCATCATCAAACCTCTGACAACGGTGGTGCTGCTGTTGTCTGGCAAAATTACCTCTACCTTGTAGAGGTCAAATGCTAACTCTCCAACACTTCCTCCTACCTCCCCCTAGACCAGGACCTCACCAGCGAACATCAAGCCATTGTTTCCAAGACTGACCTCATCTCCTCTGGGGATTTTCCCTCCACAGCCTTCAACCTCATAGCTCCCCCAACCCCGAACACCTTGCTTCTACTCCTTCCCAAGATCCACAAATAGAATTTCGATGGTAGATCTAACATTTCAGCCAGTCCCTGCCCCACTGAACTGATTTTTTCTCCCTGTCCAGTCTCTTCCGCCCTACATCTGTGACTCTTCCGATGCCCTCTGTCACTTTAATAATTTCCAGTTCTCTGGCCTAACTGTCTCCTATCCAACATGGATGCCTAATCTTTCTACACCTCTATCCTTCACCAGGACGGACTGAGGGCTCTCCACTTCTTCCTTGAATGAAAACCCAATCAGCCTCCATCCACCACCACCCCCCTCTACCTGGCTCAACTGTTCTCACATTGAACAACTTCTCCTTTAAATCCAAATAAAAGGTGTATTTGGGTTGCTACGGGTCCCCATGGGTCTTAACTATGCCTGCCTTTTTGCAGGATACGTAGAAACAGGAGCAGGAGTCGGCCATTCGGGCCCTCGAGCCTGCTCCATCATTTAATATCATGGCTTATCTGATTATGGCCTTATCTCCACTTTCCTGTCTGCACCACACCTCCCCCCACCGCCCCCACAACCCTTGACTCCCTCGTAGATCAAAAATCTGTCTAACTCAGTCCTGAATATATTTAATGACCCAGCCTCCACTGCTCTCTGGGGAAGAGAAGTCCAAAGATTAATGACCCTGAGAGAAGAAATTCCTCCTCATCTCCATCTTAAAAGGGTGACCCCTTATTTTGAAACTGTGCTCCCAGTTCTAAACTCCCCCATGGGGGAAACATCCTCTCAGCATCTACTCTGTCAAGCCCCTTCAGAATCTTATATGTTTCAATAAGATCACCTCTCATTCTTCTAAACTGCAATGAGTATAGGCCCAACCTGCTGAACCTTTCCTCATAAGACAACCCCTTCATCCCAGGAATCAAACTAGTGAATCTTCACTAGTTAACAAAGTGAGCGCTGGTCCTATAGAAAGTGAGTCGGCAAATTAATAATGGATAATAAGGAGATGGCAGATGAATTGAACAGATATTTTGCACTGATCTTCACTATTGAGGATACAAGTAACACAAGTAATACAAGGTTCCGTTAGATTGGAAAGTTGCGAATCCAACTCCTTTATTCAAAAAGGGAGGGAGACAGAAAGCAGGAAACTACAGGCTAGTTAGCTTAACATCTGTCTTAGAGAAAATGCTAGAAGCTATTATTAAATACATTCCAGCAGGGCATTTAGAACAATTCAAGGTAATCAGGCAGTCAACATGGATTTGTGAGCGGGAAATAACTTTTAACCAATTTATTGGAGTTCTTTGTGGGAGTTACATGTGCTGTGGATAAAGGGGAACCAGTGGATGTACTGTACTTAGATTTCCAGAAGACATCTGATAAGGTGCCACATCAAAAATCTTTGCGGAAAATAAAAGCTCATGGTGTAGGGGGGGTAACATATTGACATGGATAAAAGATTGGTTAGCTAACAGGAAACAGAGAGTCGGCATAAATGGGTCATTTTCTGGTTGGCAAGATGTAACGAGTGGTGTGTCACAGGGATCTGTGCTGGGGCCTCAACTTTTTTACAATTTATATAAATGACTGGGATGAAGAGACCAAAGGTATGGTTGCTAAATTTACTGATGACACAAAGATAGGTAGGAAAGTAAGTTGTGAAGAGGACATAAGGGGGCTACAAAGGGTTATAGATAGGTTAAGTGAGTGGGCAAAGATCTGGCAAATGGAGTATCATGTGGGAAAATGTGAAATTGTCCACTTTGGCAGGAAGAATAAAAAAGCATATTATCTAAATGGTGAGAGATTGCAGAGCTCTGAGATGCAGAGGGATCTGGGTGTCCCAGTGCATGAATCACAAAAGGTTAGTATGCAGGTGCAGCAAGTAATTAGGAAAGCTAACAGAATGTTATTGTTTATTGTGAGGGGAATTGAATACAAAAGTAGGGAGGTTATGCTTCAGCTATACAGGGCATTGGTGAGACCACATCTGGAGTACTGTGTACTGGTCTCCTTATTTAAGGAATGATGTAAGTGTGTTGGAGGCAGTACAGAGAAGGTTTACCAGACTAATACCTGGAACGGGCGGACTGTCTTATGAGGAAAGATTGGACAGGCTAGGCTTGTATCCGCTGGAGTTTAGAAGAGTAAGGGGACTTGATTGAAACATGTAAGATCCTGAGGAGTCTTAACAGGGTGGATGTGGAAAGGATGTTTCCCCTTGTGGGAGAATCTAGGGGTCACTGTTTAAAAATAAGGGGTTGCCCATTTAAGACAGAGATGAGGAGAAATTGTTTTCTCTCAGAGGGTCGTGAGTCTTTGGAATTCTCTTCCTCAAAAGGCAGTGGAAGCAGAGTCTTTGAATATTAAGGCAGAGTTAGATAGATTCTTGATAAGCAAGGGGGTGGAAGGTTATCGGGGGTAGGTGGAAATGTGGAGTAATCAGTTCAGCCAGGAGCTTATTGAATGGCGGAGCCAAGTGGCTTACTACTTCTCCTAATTAGTATGTTCATATGTTCTCTGAACTGCTTCCAATGCAAGTGAGGAGACCAAAACTGTACACAAGACTGTAGAGGTGGTCTCACCAGTGCCCTGGACAGTTCTAGCAAGACTTCTCCACTTTTATACGCCATCTCCCTTGCAATTAATGCCAATATTCCATTTGCCATCCTAAGTACTTGCTGTACTTGCATGCTAACTTTTTTGTGATTCATATACGAGGACACCTTAGTCCCTCTGTACCACCAGGTTCTGCAATCTCTCTCCATTTAATCTGTTTCACCTAGTTCTGATGAAAAGTCACAGACCTGAAACCTTAACTTTGCTTCTCTCTCCACAGATGTTGCCAGATCTGAGTATTTCCAGCACTTTTTGTTTTTATATTAGTGGTGAATGGTTGTTTTTTGGACTGATGGTCATATTGTGGGGTTCCCAAGAGGTCAGTATTAGAACCACTGCTTTTCTTAATATATATTATACAACAGATGCCCCTCTACTTTGCTTTCATTGATCTCACCAAAGCCTTTGACCTCGTCAGCAGACGTGGTCTCTTCAGACTACTAGAAAAGATTGGATGCCCACCAAAACTACTAAGTATCATCACCTCATTCCATGACAATATGAAAGGCACAATTCAGCATAGCGGCACCTCATCAGACCCCTTTCCTATCCTGAGTGGCGTGAAACAGGGCTGTGTTCTCGCACCCACACTGTTTGGGATTTTTTTCTCCCTGCTGCTCTCACATGCGTTCAAGGCTTCAGAAGAAGGAATTTTCCTCCACACAAGATCAGGGGGCAGGTTGTTCAACCTTGCCCATCTAAGAGCGAAGTCCAAAGTACGGAAAGTCCTCATCAGAGAACTCCTCTTTGCTGACAATGCTGCTTTAACATCCCACACTGAAGAGTGTCTGTAGAGTCTCATCGACAGGTTTGCGGTTGCCTGCAATGAATTTGGCCTAACCATCAGCCTCAAGAAAACGAACATCATGGGGCAGGACGTCAGAAATGCTCCATCCATCAATATTGGTGACCACACTCTGGAAGTGGTTCAAGAGTTCACCTACCTAAGCTCAACTATCACCAGTAACCTGTCCTGAGATGCAGAAATCAACAAGCGCATGGGAAAGGCTTCCACTGCTATGTCCAGACTGGCCAAGAGAGTGTGGGAAAATGGCGCACTGACACGGAACACAAAAGTCCGAGTGTATCAAGCCTGTGTCCTCAGTACCTTGCTCTATGGCAGCGAGGCCTGGACAACGTATGTCAGCCAAGAGCGGAGTCTCAATTCATTCCATCTTCGCTGCCTCCGGAGAATACTTGGCATCAGGTGGCAGGACCGTATCTCCAACACAGAAGTCCTCGAGGCGGCCAACATCCCCAGCTTATACACACTACTGAGTCAGCGGCGCTTGAGATGGCTTGGCCATGTGAGCCGCATGGAAGATGGCAGGATCCCCAAAGACACATTGTACAGCGAGCTCGCCACTGGTATCAGACCCACCGGCCGTCCATGTCTCCGTTTTAAAGACGTCTGCAAACGCGACATGAAGTCCCGTGACATTGATCACAAGTTGTGGGAGTCAGTTGCCAGCGTTCGCCAGAGCTGGCGGGCAGCCATAAAGGCGGGGCTAAAGTGTGGCGAGTCGAAGAGACTTAGTAGTTGGCAGGAAAAAAGACAGAGGCGCAAGGGGAGAGCCAACTGTGTAACAGCCCCGACAAACAAATTTTTCTGCAGCACCTGTGGAAGAGTCTGTCACTCTAGAATTGGCCTTTATAGTCACTCCAGGCACTGCTTCACACACCACTGACCACCTCCAGGCACTTACCCATTGTCTCTCGAGATAAGGAGGCCAAAGAAAGAAAGAAAGAAAGATTAATAACCTAGACTTGGGTGTGCAGGGCACATTTTCAAAATTTGCAGATGAGAGAAAACTTGGAAGTATTGTGAACCATGAGGAGGATAGGGAATAGAGGGATATGGGCCCCGGAAGTGCAGAAGGTGTTAGTTTAGGCAGGCATCAAGATCAGCGCAGGCTTGGAGGGCCGGATGGCCTGTTCCTGTGCTGTACTGTTCTTTGTTCGTTCTTGATAGTGATAAACCTCAAGAGGACATAGACAGGTGGTGGAATGAATGGAGATGTAGCAGATGAAATTTAATGCAGAGAAGTGTGAAGCGATTTATTTGGGTAGGAAGCACGAGGGGAGGCAATATAAAATAAAGGGTACAATTCTAAAGGGGGTGCAGGAGCAGAGCGACCTGGGGGTATATGTGCACAAATCATTGGTGGTGGTAGAGCAGGTTGAGAATGTGGTTAAAAAGGTATATGGGATCCTGGGCTTTATAAACAGAGGCATAAGAGTACAAAAGCAAGAAAGTTATGATGAACCTTTACAAAACACTAGTTTGGCCTCAACTGGAATAGTCTGTCCAATTCTGGCCACCATGCTTTAAGAAGGATGTGAAGGCCTTAGAGAGGTTGCAGAAAAGATTTAGGAGAATGGATCCAGGGATGATGGACTTCAGTCATGGGTAGATTGGAGAATTGGGTTACTCTCTTTAAAAAGGTTGCGAGGAGATTTGATAAATGTGTTCAAAATTGTGAGTGGCCTAGCCAGGGTAGTTGAAGAGAATGCGTTTCCATTGGTGGAAGGGTCGAGAACCAGAGGACACCGATTTAAAGTGATTGGTAAAAGAACCAATGGCAACATGAGGAAAAACATTTTTATACAGCGTGGTTAGGATCTGGAATGCACTGCCTCAGAGGGTGCTGGAGACAGATTCAATCAAGCCTTTCAACAGCGAGTTGGATAAGCACCTGAACAGAAAAAATTGCAGGGATACAGAGAAAGGGACGAGCTGAGTTTCTCTAACAGAGGTAGCACAGACTTGACAGGCCAAATGGCCTCCTTCTGTGCTGCAATCATTCTATGATTCTATACCTGTGCTCATTTAATTCTGGCATTTTGAGTTTCCCCAATTTAATTGCTCCACCACTGGTGGCCGTGCCTTCAGCTGCCCGAGTCCTCAGCTTTCGAATTCCCTCTGTACACTTCTCCCCTCCTTTAAGACACCTGTTAAAAGCTACCTCTTTGACTAAGCTTTCAGTCATCTGCCCTAATAGCTCCTTTTGTGGCTCGGCGTTGAATTTTATTTGATAACACGCCAGTTAAGTGCTTTGGGACATCTTACTGCATTAAAAGTGCTTATATAAATACTTTTCAAGAAAGGAGGTATAGAGAAAACAGGGAACTGCAGGCCAGTTAGCCTATCATCAGTCATTGGAAAGATGCTGGAAACCATTATGAAAGAAGTTTTAACATTGCACTTGGAAAAGCATAGTATGTTTAGAACAAGTCAGCATGGTTTTACTAAAGGGAGATCCTGTTTGACAAATTTATTAGAGTTTTTTGAGGATGTAGCGAGTGGGGTAGATAAAGGGGAACCAGTAGATGTAGTATACCCGGATTTTCAAAAGGCATTCGATAAGGTGCCACACAAAAGATTAATAGGCAAGATAAGGGCTCATGGTGCTAGGGGTAATATATTAGCATGGATAGAGGATTGGTTAACAGACAGGAAGCAGTGAGTGGGCATAAATGGGGCATTTTCAAGTTGGCAGGCAGTGAATAGTGGGGTGCCACAAGGATCAGTGCTGGGGGCTCAGCTATTTACACTCTATATTAATGATGTATCTAAGGTTGCTGATGATACAAAGTTTGGTGGAAAGGTAAGCTGCGGGGAGGATGTAGAGAGGCTGCAAAGAGATATAGACAGGTTACGTGAGTCGGCAACAAGATGGTAAATGGAGTATAATTTAGGGAAGTGTGAAGTTGTTCACTTTGGTTGTAAAAATAGAAAAGCAGAATATTTTTTAAAAGGTGTGAAACTGCTAAGTGTTGGGAGTACTCGTACAAGGAACGCACAAAGTTAACATGCAGGTGCAGCAGGCTATTCGGAAGGCAAATGGCATGTTGGCCTTTATTGCAAGGAGATTGGAGTACAGGGATAAAGAAGTCTTACTAAAATTATATACAGGGCTTTGCTGAGACCGCACCTGGAATACTGTGTGCAGTTTTGGTCTCCACATTTAAGAAAGGATATACTTGCACTGGAGGCAGTGCAGCAAAGATTTACTAAATTGGTCCCTGTGGTGAGGGGGTTGTCCTATGATGAGAGGCTGAGTAAATTGGGCCTATATTCTCTGGAGTTTAGAAGAATCAGAGGTGATCTAATTGAGACATACAAGATTCTGACAGGGCTTAGAAGCTGAGAGATTGTTCCCACTGGTCAGGGGATCTAGAACATGGGGACACAGTCTCAGGATAAGGGGTCAATCATTCAGGACTGAGATGAGGAGAAATTACTTCACTCAAAGGGTTGTGAATCTTTGGAATTCTCTATCCCAGAGGGTTGTGGATCCTCCATCACTGAATACATTTAAGGCTGGGATAGATAGATTTTTGGTCTTGCAGGGAATCAAGGCATATGGGAGCAGGCAGGAAAGTGGAATTGAAGCCCAAGATCAGCCATGATCGTACTGAATGGCGGAGCAGGCTCGATGGGCTATATGGTCTACTTCTGCTCCTATTTCTTGTGTTTTTGTACAAGTTGTTGCTGTTTTACAACATTAAAGGTGCTACAGAAATGCAAGTTGAGACACTGGTGGAATTTTGTGCTAGCTGCGGGGGTCTCAACGTCGAGGGAAACCAATTCCGAGATCCCCGCGACCCTCTTCTACAGAAGGTCCGCCAAATTTAGTGCCAATCCATCACTTAACTGGACAGCAGTGGCTTCAGTACAATTTAGGACCCTGCTGCCGGAAGCCCTGGCCTTGCAGAGCTGTCGGCCATTTACAGGCAGTGGCTGCTTCTGTAGCTGTAGCGACCAGACACCGAGGATTGGCGCTGGAACAGGGCTTAAGGTAGGTCAAAGCAGGAGGGGTCTTGCAGGGTGGAGACTAAATTTTGATGGAGGCTGGATGGTGGCGGGATTCCCCCCCCCACCACCATCCCACCCGATTTTATGTTCTCACCGCCTCCAAACCCGCCGCGAGGGAGCGCATAAAATTCCACCCACTGTCTCAGTGCAACAAGTCAAAGGGACTCAGTTGCCTGCAAGAGTCACAAACATTACAGGCCACTCAAGGAATACCACTGCCAATACTCGTCACTCACCCGCAGTGCCATGAGGAACTCATCAAAGTCAATGGTTCCACTTGCATCCTTGTCAAAACATTTGAAACATGCTTCCACATCCTCCTTCTCCATCAGCACACCGTAATCATTCAGACCCTTTGCAAACTCTTTAAAGTCGAGTGACCGATTGTTGTCATCATCCATGATACGGAACACCCTACATCACACAGAAAAATCCATTGGGCAGGACAAGTTAAGGCAGCTGTTAAAAAAGCAAAGGCAAAATACTACAGATGCTGGAAATCTGAAATATAAACAGAAGGTGCTGGAAATACTAGCATATCTGGCAGCATCCATTGAAAGAAAAACAGGTGCTACAGAAATGATTTTCCCTCCACAGATGCTACCTAACCTGCTGGGTATTTCCAGCACTTTCTGCTTTTATTTCAGATTTACAGCATCTGCAGTACTTTGCTTTCATTTTACTGTCAGTTTCTTTTATCTCAACTTCCTTTGGTTCCGTATATACAGGAACTGCAAATTCACCCAGGTTCACTTAGAGTGAGAAGCCTGTTTGTGACAGTGTAAAGCTTAGCCTATTGATGCTGTGCAATGATGTGAGTGTGAGAGAGTGAGGAGAATGGGTGTTAAGTGTCAGTCCCGTGCATTGAGGTTACTATCTGAGTATTGGAAATCAATCAACAGGGGCTTAGTTCTAACGTCTACACTGTGTGAGACACTGAGCAGCATGGGGAAGGTGCCTGCAATCTGAGCAATTCCATATCAACCGAGTGCCTTAGGAAAGTCAAACATTACAGCTTTTGTTTGTCACGATCACAATCTTATTTGCTGAACCACAGCGTACACACACCACCAGTTTGCACAGCATGACCCTGAGGGCCAGCTCGGAGGGACAGAAGACAGGTTAAAACACACAGCTATTGGGAAATGCTATGCTGCTAGTGGGCAGGAAAGTGGAATTGAATCCCAAGATCAGCCATGATCGTATTGAATGGTGGAGCTGACTCGATGGGCCATATGGTCTATTCCTTCTCCTATTTCTTGTGTTTAGTTGTCAAGGGCATTTAGCGATGGGCAACAAATGCTGGCCTTGCCAGTGATGCCCACATCTGATGAAAGAATGAAAAAAAGCGCACTGTGAATTGGTCACTTGGTTAAGGTATATGGTGAATTGGTGATAGCTGCAATACACTCGGTTACGGTACATAGTTACTCGGTTACGATACACCTAGTGAGCTGGCCACAGGTGGCAGCTGCAAGATTTAAACATTTTAAAAGTACCTTTTCTTCATTTCACTTTGCTTCTGTGTTTCTTTAATTTCTTTGTTGGTGAATTTTTTCTGTGACGAAAGGAAAACATGGTTACTAGAGAAAACAAAAATCAGCAAATTGACTACGAAGTAACCTCTGGACCTGGGTATCCACAAGAGCAGAACAGTAAAGCTCCCACCAGCTCACCTGCTTCTCCTTGGGAAGGTAAGGTGCTCGCTCATTTCTCCTCAGTTCTTCACGATGTTGCCGATATGTTTCAACTCTCTGCTGCCTCTTGCGTTTCATCCATTCCCTAATTTCCTTCTGTTCCTGCTCACTTCTCTTTGGAGGCTTAGAACATCTACACATTGGAGAAACATAGAAAAAGTGAGCGTGCTTAGAGAAATGAGGAGTATCGGGATGTGGAAATACCCAAGTCAGGGTTAGATACAGAGTAAAGCTCCCTCTACACTGTCCCCATCAAATACTCCCAGGACAGGTACAGCATGGGGTTAGATACAGAGTAAAGCTCCCTCTACACTGTCCCCATCAAATACTCCCAGGACAGGTACAGCATGGGGTTAGATACAGAGTAAAGCTCCCTCTACACTGTCCCCATCAAATACTCCCAGGACAGGTACAGCATGGGGTTAGATACAGAGTAAAGCTCCCTCTACACTGTCCCCATCAAACACTCCCAGGACAGGTACAGCACGGGGTTAGATACAGAGTAAAGCTCCCTCTACACTGTCCCCATCAAACACTCCCAGGACAGGTACAGTACGGGGGTTAGATACAGAGTAAAGCTCCCTCTACACTGTCCCCATCAAATACTCCCAGGACAGGTACATCACTGGGGTTAGATACAGAGTAAAGCTCCCTCTACACTGTCCCCATCAAACACTCCCAGGACAGGTACAGTACGGGGTTAGATACAGAGTAAAGCTCCCTCTACACTGTCCCCATCAAACACTCCCAGGACAGGTACAGTACGGGGTTAGATACAGAGTAAAGCTCCCTCTACACTGTCCCCATCAAACACTCCCAGGACAGGTACAGCACGGGGATTGGCTGGGCAATTTGGAGCACTTCCTGCCAGCAATCAGGGGGAGCAGCTGTACCTGTGTTGCAGCAACTGCAGAGTGGAGAGTGGAGAAAGGTGAATACAGAGTGGAGAGTGGAGAAAGGTGAATACAGAGTGGAGAGTGGAAACTGCAGCAACTGGAGAGAGAGACTGGAGAAAGGTGAATACAGAGTGGAGGGAAACCATCAAGGAAGGCTGCAATTTTTTTGGAGAGGTGGGTGTCAGGGCACCTGAAAGACTCTTAAGTTTAAACTGTTTGGGGGAGGGAGAAGAGGCCTGAAGACTCAGGGGTGGGGCAGCCAAATCCAGTAGGGGCCCCTGTATTTGTATTGGTGTTTGCACACAGGGAGCTCCCTCCCCACCCCAACTGCCTGCTCGGGACAGCTGGAGTTGCCCGGGTGAAGACTGTCTTGTTAAAATCAGAAGAGGAGAGTACCAGGCGGCTCCAGCCGTCCCGGGCGAAGAAGCCTCCCCCAACTGGAAGACAACAAACAGTTTTGGACTAATTGTTATAAAGGTGCTCCAACTGGCAGCTGGATCAAACATCCTTTTCAGCCTTTCTCTCCCTTCCTCCACTTAGTCGCCTCAGTCACCTATCCTCCCCTTTTCCTTTACCATCCTACCCCATCCTCCTCTACTCCCACTCCACCTTGTTTAAAGTTTGCTTTTTAAAAAATTGTGTAAATTTGTTTTGTTTCTTGGGGGTGGACGTGGCTCTTAGACCCCATGGCAAGCCCTCCTTCACCAGTGGCGGGGCCTTCCCGTACATATGCTGCTGCAGCTGCTGCAACTGCACCTGTTGCCCCGTCACCGTTTGCTTTATTAACAACGAAGCATGGGGTCAAGAGCTACATCCACCCGAACATGACTATAGAGGCATGCGTGAAAGCAATGGCCGAGGTTGTCGGCCCTTCGGTCATTGTTGCAGCCTCTAAAATGTACGGGAAGGCAGTGTTATTCCTGAAGACCGAGCGGGCGGTGTCCCTGGCTCTGAGCAAGGGGCTCACCGTGGGCGGGACCTTTCTGCCAGTGGACCCCCTGGAGGCCACTGCGCAAAGGCTCATTCTATCCAATGTCCCACCCTTCATCCCTGGTGAGCTCCTCCTTCCCCACCTGCACCATCTGGGGGAGGTAAAGACGGGGCTCACTCCAGTCCCGCTCGGTCTTCGGGAGAACAGCCTCCGACACGTGTACTCCTTCCGCCGCCAGTTATTCATGCAGCTGGCACGGGAGGAGGTGACAGAGGGCCACTTTAATGTAGAATTCCAGGGGACGGCCTACCGCGTCTTCTGGACCTTGGACGGGGTGCGGTGCCATGTCTGTAAAGGGGTGGGGCATGTTCGTAAGAACTGCCCCGACCTCCCGGCTGCCAACTCCAACTCGGCGGCCCAGGGTGGCGACGCTGCACCTCCTCCCACGCCCCCTACACCTCCACCAGATACCATTCAGTCGGTACCGGAGGCTGTGGTTTTCACGGCCTCCGGCAGGGAGGGGGGTGACCGTCCAAGTGGAAGGAAGGCGCGGAGGAGAAATAAACATCGAGAGGCGCGTCCCCTGGACACCGTGACACTACCCGAGTCTGAGTTCAGCACAAAGCCCGATCTCGGGAAGTCAACTTGCCCCAGGGCTGGGCTCAGGCCCAGGGTGAATAAAAAAAAGGAGAGTGTGGAGGTGGAGGCCTCTGATGATATGGAGGTCTCTGAGCCTCTGCGCCCGAGTGGGAAAAAGAGGAGAAGGCACCCCTCCACAGAGGTAACAAGGGGCCCTGAGGCGCAGGGCCCATCTGTTGGAGGGGAGCTGTCTCCTGTTTCGGGTCCCCAGGTTTCCCCTACTGCCACCACCAAGGCTGCAAAGTCCGGGCAGGAGCACTCTATTCCTCAGGATGGAGGGGAGGGGAAGGCCCCGGTACTTGAGGCCCCTCCTGAAGGAGTAAGTGGGGCCCTGCTTGTGGTGGGGGAGCCTGGGGACGCCGCCCATTCTGCCACTGCTACTGGGTCGGGTGCCCTGAATGAAGGGGAGGGCGAGGCCCCAGAGGGTCGGGCCTCCCAGCCGGAGTCCACCACCAACCAGGAGACACCCGACCCAGTTATAACTGAGAATGCTGCCCCATCTGCTGGTCCTGTGGGTGCTGGCGGAGCGGGAGATGGCCTCCTCTCTCCGCCTCCAGTCTCGGCTCCGGCTGGTTTCCCGGAGTCCGGAACTTCTGTCTCCCCTGGACCACTCATTGGCCTGGGGACGGAGGTGGAGTGGGGTCCTGAACCGCTGGTGCCTACAGGCTCCAGTTTCACAATAGAACCCAGAGAGGACTCCTCCGCCATCGATCCTGGGGGTGGGATCGTGACGGAGGCGGGACCAGCTGGCGCGGCCGGGACGTCCGCCCCACAGTGTGTGGTGGATGTGTTGGCCGCTGGCGGTGACGACCCGGAGGAGGATGGGGATTCAGAGTGGGGCACGGAGGATGATCTTGATTCCATCGCCAGTGAGGTGGTGGAGTCCCTCGTGCCTCCCACCGAATCTCCTCTCATCCCCACGGCGGAACTCAGGGATTTCCTCGCGGCTTGCAGGGGTTGCCGCAATAAAATTCAGCTGGCCCTCGACCGTTGGTCGAATCTGGCGCTGATCATACAGTCCGTCCGTGCCGCCCTTAAGATAGCGGGCAAGCGCGCGGACGTGAAACTGGTTGAGAGGCGCCGTTTTAATGTGTTCCTCAATGGGTTGCTGGGGGAGTGGAGGGCCAGGTGCACTTCCACTCCCTCCTCACAGTGAGGTGTTTGTGACGGTTTTTAAGTACCTTTGACATGAAGATAACCATAGCCAGCCTCAACATCAACGGCAGCAGGGGGTCTCACAGAGATTTCACAATCTCTCGGTCCTTAGGGAAGGGAGATACGCGGTGAGCTTTCTGCAGGAAACCCACACCGTTCCGGGAGACGAAGCCACCTGGCTCCTGGAGTGGCAGGGTGGGGTCTACATGAGTCACCTCACCCCTATTTCTAGTGGGGTGGCTATCTTGTTGGCCCCGACTTTTCAGCCGGAGATCTTGGGGGTCAAGGAGCTAGTGCCGGGCCGCTTGCTCCACCTCGCCGTTCGCCTGGGTAGCGTGCCGCTCCACTTTGTGAACGTGTACGCGCCCAGGCCCGGCGCGTTGCAAGCGCGCTTCTTTGAAGAAGTGTCCACTCTCTTGAGCTCCATCGATAGCGGCGAGTGCATCATCCTCGGGGGGGATTTTAACAGCACCCTCGAGGTGGGGGATCGCTCCGGTCCCCAGCGCGGCCAAGCGTCAGTGGAGAAGTTGAGGGGACTGATCAGCTCCCTTAACTTGGTGGACGTCTGGCGGAATCTCCATCCCGACTCCAGCGCCTTCACGTGGAGGTCTGGAGGAGGGGGGTCGCGAATCGACCGCCTCCACATTTCGCAGGCGTACGTCTCCCGCGTCTCGGCGGCCTCCATGCGGCTGGTGCCGTGCTCGGACCACCGCCTGGTGTGGGTGGAGTTCACTCCGCTCCGCACGCGGGCGGGGTCCGCATACTGGCACTTTAACAACCGGCTGCTGGAGGACGTGCGATTTCGGGACTCGTTCTGTCGATTCTGGGCCGACTGGAGAAGGAAGCAGGGGGGCTTCCCCTCCTTGAGGCTATGGTGGGATGTGGGCAAGACTCACATCCGCGTCTTCTGTCAGGAGTACGCGAAGGGGTCGACCAAGAGGCGGGAAGCCGAGATCGGGCGCCTTGAGAGGGAGGTGCTCGACTTGGAGTCCCGCCTCGGTCATGCCGTCGCGGACCCGGCCCTGTGGCAGGCGTACAAAGAGAAGAAGGGCGCGCTGAGGGACCTGCAGCTCATAGGGTCCCGAGGCGCGTACGTGAGGTCGCGGATCCAGATCCTGGAAGCTTTGGACCGCGCCTCACCCTTCTTCTACTCGCTGGAAAAATGGCGGGTGGTCCGTAAGCAGCTCGTCGAGCTGCTGGCCGACGACGGATCCTCCATCACGGATCCGGAGGGAATGGGCCTCCTGGTCCGGACGTATTACAGTGCGTTGTTCGCTCCGGATCCGTCCAGCGAGGATGCGCGCAGAGTTTTGTGGGAGGACCTGCCGCAGGTCAGCCCGGAGGGCACCGAAGGATTGGAGGCTCCGCTCACGTTGGCGGAGCTGACTGGCGCCCTCCACCAGCTCTCGAGGGGCAAATCCCCAGGGCTGGATAGGTTGACCGTGGAGTTCCTCAGAGCGTTCTGGGACGTCTTGGGGGAAGATTACGCGCGAGTCCTGGGGGAAAGCCTGGCGACCGGGGAGATGCCCCTCTCGTGGCGCAGGGCAGTCATCGTCCTGCTGCCGAAGAGGGGCGATCTCCGCCTGCTTAAAAACTGGCGTCCGGTCTCCCTCCTCAGCACGGATTATAAGATCTTTGCCCGGGCTATGTCTACCCGCCTGGGCTCCGTGCTGGCCCACATGATCCACCCCGACCAGTCCTACACGGTCCCGGGCCGGTCCATCCAGGACAACATCCACCTGGTCCGGGACCTGATCCATCTTTCCCAGAGGACTGGTCAGTCGGTCGCCTTTCTCTCCCTCGATCAGGAGAAGGCGTTCGACAGGGTGGATCACGATTACCTTTTCGGGACTCTGCGCGCTTTCGGACTCGGGCCGCATTTTGTGGCCCGGGTCCAACTTTTATACGCCGCCGCAGAGTGTCTAGTCAAAGTTAACGGGTCCTTGACGGCGCCCCTTCGATTTGGGAGAGGAGTGCGTCAGGGGTGCCCCATGTCCGGCCAATTGTATACCATCTGCGTGGAGCCCTTCCTGTGCCTGCTTCGCAGGAGGTTGACGGGATTGGCTCTGCGCGAGCCGGCCATGCGGGTCGTCCTCTCGGCTTACGCCGACGACGTGCTCCTCGCAATCACAGATCCCGTTGACTTGCGGAGGATGCGCGACTACCAGCAGACCTTTTCTGCCGCATCCTCCGCGAGGATCAATTGGGAGAAATGTTCCGGACTCCTGGTTGGTCAGTGCCGGGTGGACTCCCTGCCGGAGGAGATGACACCTTTTGCGTGGAGCACCACGCACCTCCTCTATCTGGGAGTCCACCTTAGCCCCGCTGAGGAAGCCTGGCCGGCAAACTGGCAGGAGTTGGAGGCGAAAGTCACCGCTCGCTGGGGCGCTGGACAGGACTGCTCCGAGTGCTTTCCTACAGGGGCCGAGCGTTGGTCATAAACCAACTGGTGGCCTCCATGTTGTGGTACCAGTTGGTCACTTTGGCCCCGCCCCCTGTATTTGCCAACAAGATCCAGAAAAAACTCGTCGATTTCTTCTGGGGCAAGAGGAAACACTGGGTCTCTGCCGCGGTCCTGAGTCTCCCGATCGAGGAGGGCGGTCAGTCGCTGGTGTGCGTCCGCACCCAGGCTGCGACTCTCCGCCTTCGGACCCTGCAGAGATACCTGTACATCGAGCGTCCTCCCAGATGGTGTGCGCTGGCGACGTATTTTTTCCGCCAGTGTCACTGCCTTCAAGACGACACGCAGCTCCGGGTGGAGTCCTTTAGCCGCGCCTCTCTGAGGGAGTTGCCTGTCTTTTACCGGGATCTATTCCAAGTCTGGAACATGGTCGCCTCCAGTCAGGGCGCTCCCCCGCCGGCGGAGGAGAGCGCCTCGACTGTCCGGGCGGCCGACTCCGGGGACAGTCCGGCGGGCGGAGGAGTAGCCGAAACCCCCGGGACGCCCCTCACTGCGGGTGGCGAGGGGGCTCGGGAGTGTGGAGCGATCCCGGCGGAGCTGACCCCCGCTCGGCCAGAACTGCTCATCGAACCCAGGCCCCGAAACCCTCCTCGGGAGCCGGTCCCGCACAACCCGAGCCGCCTCTCGGGAATGCCCTCCGTGCCATTCCAATCGGCGCGGGGGGGTTTCCTGTACGGGCTGCTCCTGCACACTCTCCACTTCCTCGCCCTCGTCAGCCGGCTGGACACGCCCTGGCGGTCCGCGTTGCCATCTGGCGGCGAGGGGAAACCCCGATGGAGGTCTCTCTACGCGGGAGTCTTCCCCCTTTACATCGGGGACCTGGGGTGGAGGGTGCTGCACAGAGCAGTCCCGTGCAATAGACTTTTAAGTAGGTTCACGGACTCCCAGGCCAGCTGTACTTTCTGCGGCCTGGACGAGTCCGTGTTCCACATTTATATGGAGTGTGCGAGGTTGCCGCCCCTCTTTGAGTATCTGAAGGGGCTGCTCCTCAAATTCTGGCTGCACTTCAGACCCACGCTCCTGATCTTTGGGCACTCGGAGCGGAGGGGCTTGGGCCGGGAGGAGGATCTCCTCGTCGGTCTTCTCCTGGGCCTGGCCAAGGTGGCAATTCACAGGTCCAGGTTGCGGGCCGTCGGGGGGTCCGTCCTCCCCGATTACCTGCCCCTCTTCCGCGGTTACGTTCGCGCCCGGGTGTCCCTGGAAAAGGAGCATGCGGTGTCCCCCGGTACGCTTGAGGCCTTCCGCGACCGGTGGGCACCGCAGGGACTGGAGTGCATCGTCGACGCCGAGAATGGCATTTTAATTTGAGTTTTTGTTTATTTCTGTTATTAATAAACTTATTTTAAAAAATATAAGTGTGTGTATAAAGGGAGCCTGAGGAATAAAGGCACCCTCGACATAAAATATAAAAAAGGGGCCTGAGGTATAAAGCCCACCTTGGAAAAAAAAACGGGGGGTTAGATACAGAGTAAAGCTCCCTCTGCACTGTCCTTATCAAACACTCCCAGGACTCCCTGGTGTCTTGCAAAGCATTAAGGTAGATAAGTCCCCAGGGCCTGATGGGATCTACCCCAGAATACTGAGGGAGGCAAGGGAAGAAATTGCTGGGGCCTTGACAGAAATCTTTGCATCCTCATTGGCTACAGGTGAGGTCCCAGAGGACTGGAGAATAGCCAATGTTGTTCCTTTGTTTAAGAAGGGTAGCAAGGATAATCCAGGAAATTATAGGCTGGTGAGCCTTACATCAGTGGTTGGGAAATTATTAGAGAGGATTCTTCGGGACAGGATTTACTCCCATTTGGAAACAAACGAATTTATTAGCGAGAGACAGCATGGTTTTGTGA